>NC_090387.1:82342064-82673580 GCF_036365525.1 Heterodontus francisci
AGCCATATGTCTGCCTATTCCACCAGCCTATGCCCTCTTGAAGTCTATCATTATCGCATAGTTCACAATACTTGCAAATTTTGTCATCTGCACATTTTGAAATTGTGTCCTGTACACCCAAGTCTAGGTCATTAACATAAATATGAAGAAACGCAGTTGTCCTAATACCGACCTTTGGGGAGCCCCATTATATGTCTTCCTCCAGTCTGGAAAACAACCATTCAGCGCTACTCTCTGCTTCCTGTCACTCAATCGACTTCATATCCACTTAGTTTTCTTTCTCAAATATTTATCCACTTGCCTTTTAAAACTGATTCTGATCCATGATCTAACAACTGTCTGAATAAAAAAAAATGAATGAATTATTCTCCAAACCTGTCCTTTTATTCTTTTGATAAATTTGTGCCCTTTAGCTACCAGCTCACTGAATAATGGAAAGTAACTTTAGTTTACCTAATCAAAACCATTCATAATTTTCAACACCTCTATCAGATCTCCTCTTAGCCTTCAATATTCTAATGAAAAGAGCCGCAGTTTCTCTGGTATCTCCTAACTGAGACCTGTCCTTAAGATAGACTGAAGATTCATAGGCAAAGGCCCTAACTTGCTGCAGGGAATGGCAGCTGCTGCACATGGGCACTAGCAGTTTGGAAAATTCTGGATTTTGTGCCATTTGGTTTGTAGTCCCTGGAAGTGCAGGAAGATTCCATCCTCCCCTGGGTCTTGGGACTCTAACTGAAAGTCATCCAAGTGGGAATGATTCAATGCTCCCATTATGATTCCTCGAGTCTCAATACAATGGGAAAAGAGCTGAAGGCCTGACTCTCCTATACGGTGATATAGAAGACAATCACTTGGCAACCAGACTAGAATTTTCTTCACTGGATAGTGACAATCAATGTCCCCTTTCAGGTGGGCTGCCCCACGTCAATCTTAAAGAGACCACACAATAGCAAACAGAAGTTAGAGGGAACAGTGGTGTCAGTGGTGATCGATCTTTTTTCCCCCTCCATGAAATGGTCAATTTGATTTGTATACGAAGGTTAAGTTTTTCCTACAGAATGTGAAGACCACCTCCAATCAGCAATCCATCTTTACAACAGATGGTGCTATGACGTCCAATTTAATGGGTAAGCTTCATTTGTCCTGTGTTCAGCAGGCTTCTAAATGAGTGTGCTGAGCACCACAGTTTGATGTCATTGCTGGAGGCTGTTATGTATTATAAGTTACTTGTTTTTAAGTATTGTTTCCTTGCGTTTTGCTGCCTACAGGAAAGCTGCAATCTGTTCTGCGGCTTGTATCGTTCCTGGTGCCACAACCCTGTCGCCACAGTCTCTCTCTGCTTCCTCACGCAGAACTACAAACATGCCTATGATCTCATTCAGAAGTTGTATCCTTTTGTTCTAACTCATGAGTTGGGCAGTTCAGTTCTCTTTCCAACAGCTTGGCACAGTCAGCAACACTGGTGCCTCGGGCTTCAGAAAGTTGTGGGTACAAGCCCCGGGCGGGGGTGAGGTCATATACTAGTTGACACCGTTATATGAACAGCTCTTTAGATGAGATGTTAACCCAAGGTCCTCTCCACCTGTTCCACTGATTCAGGTGGACATTATAAAGGTTGTGTGGCACCATTCAAAGAGCAATGAATTGTCCCAGTGTCCTGCCAACCTTCTTTCCCCAACCTGAATTACCAACAAAAAACAATGACTTAATTGTCCATCCTGGTTCTGACTATGAGGTATTCCTGGCACAGAATAGATGCTGTGTTTGGCTGCATGACAGTCGCAGCATTTCAAAGCAATTGTAATTTGTTGAGTGTGCAATGTGCTGAGATACTTAATTCCATAGAATTGACAGTACAGAAACAGCCCATTCAGTCCAACTAGTCAGTGCTGATGAGCCTCCTCTCACCTTAATTCATTTCATCCTATTGACATATCCTTCCATTGCTTTCTCCCTCATGTACTTATCTAGCTTCCCCTTAAATACATCTATGCTATGTGCTTCTACTCAGCCTTGTGATATCAAGTGCCACATTCTCAGCACATTCTGGGTAAAGAGGATTCTCCTGAATTCGTTGTTGGATTTAGTGACTATCTTATGTTTATAACCCATAGTGTTGGACACCCCCACAATTGGAAACGTCTTTCCTATGTCTACGCTTCCAAATGGATTCATAATTTTAGACCTCTATCAGGTGACCCCTTAGCCTTTTTTCTAGAGAAAAGTACACCAGCCTGTTCAGTCTTTGCTGATTGTTCTAACTTTCAGTTCTGGTATCATCATTGTAATCTTGACATGAGGTATCGTATAAATGTAAGTGCCCTTGTCATCAGCTTTGATGATCTGATTGTGCATTTTTCACACAAGGGGCGGGAACGCCTCACGTGCTGTGTGCAGGATTTCATGCTGTCACTTTCACATCGAGTAGTCATTGATGAGAACACGCATGCTCCCATTGCCCACATTATATCGCCATCGGATCTCCCAGCCTTCAATGATGTCCACTTTGCAAGCCTTCCAAAGATACCAAAGGCAAGAAAAAGGGCAGTGACTCACTTAGTGGCTGTTAGTCTACACTTGACTGCCCCTTTCCCAGTGTTCTACAGTCTATATCATGAAGACACTGCCTATAATGACTGGATTGCTCTGGAGAGGGCTGGCATGGACTCGATGGGCCGAATGACGACTTTCTATGCCATAAATGACTGACTCTAATACAGTAGAAATTGCAAGATGCTATGGAGGAAATACCATAAGCATTGTTATGAATGTGCATAATCACTGCAGGAAGTGCATGTCTGTTGAAAGATGTAGACTGAACTTTCTTTTGTATATAGCAGTGGGATAAGTGCACTTCTCATGGTGACATACAGTTAGTGTCTTCAATCTTAAACACAGGGAATCTTCACAAATACATTTGCAATGTCACAGCACATAGCACCTGGGAAAATTATTACTCATGTAACTTCATCAGTTACATGACAGTGGCGCAGTGGTTAGCACCGCAGCCTCACAGCTCCAGGGACCCGGGTTCGATTCTGGGTACTGCCTGTGCGGAGTTTGCAAGTTCTCCCTGTGTCTGCGTGGGTTTTCTCCGGGTGCTCCGGTTTCCTCCTACATGCCAAAAGACTTGCAGGTTGATAGGTTAATTGGCCATTATAAATTGCCCCTAGTATAGGTAGGTGGTAGGGACAGGTGGGGATGTGGTAGGAATATGGGATTAGTGTAGGATTAGTATAAATGGGTGGTTGATGGTCGGCACAGACTCAGTGGGCCGAAGGGCCTGTTTCAGTGCTGCATCTCTAAACTAAACTAAACTTATACCCATCTAAAGAGAGGGTAGTTGAATAGTGAGGAATTTCAGAGCATGTGATCTGAGGGGTTGTGTCTGATAAAAGATGCGATAATGTTGTCCTTAAATTGTTTGAAGTACTTTCCAGTTCGCTTTCAATTTTTCATGGGTAATGTTCCATTAGAAGGCAGCTTTTCAACTATACGAAGATTGAGATATAAAGTTTTCCGGGACATTTGTTATTTTACAAAGCCACCTCCCATGCAAATACTGTACTTTTCAAAAAGAAGTACAATTTTTGAGGCACTTTGTGTCACTTCCAACAGTTCATTGTCTCACTCCCAGGCTCAGGTCCTGAAATTGTGCAGACTGTGCATCTTCCAGCTCTCGCCCCAAGGCCAGACAAGACCAGGATTGGCAAAAGAATGTGTCACAGATTCCTCTGCAAGGCCAAATAGAAAAACATTGGCACCAGCAGCTGCTCTCTGTGTATTTTATCTCTTCCATTTATAGGTAAAAGCCGAATGTGAAAATTCCGCAACTCCATTCAGTCAGACATTTATTAGCTTTGGACAAAGCACTTTGTCTTTTATTTTCTTTTTGATCGCACTGCCTGTAGGTTGGAGCCGAGCAGTTTTTACTTGTGTAAACTCTGCCTGTGTTGAGTTAACTGACGGGAGCCAACAGGGTCTTTAGAGCTTCACCATTTACCCTGGGTCAGGGAGGGGGTGGGGGGGATGATCTACTAGGGTTCCCACTCCTGGTTAACTTCTGATGACCCCTGCAACCCACGGGTATGTGTGTGTAAGGTCAGGCTCAGCTGTGATTTTTCCCTCATGTTTGAATAGCCTACCATAATTCACTCGGAGGAGAATAAGCACTGGATGACATCTTTCAAGTGGCTGACTGACATCAATGGAATTGTGCCTCATTGAGAAATCTGTACCTTCAGGAGAGGAGAGAAGATTGTGGATGTGGTGGGGGTGGCGTAGGGGGTGGGAAGGAGAAATAGGTAAAGCCAACTTGGTATCTTGAGTAACTGGTTACTGATAACTGTACTGGTTCAGGACTGGGAGTTGTAGTAAGTGTCATCTACACCCTACCTCTCATTGCACACTTAAGAGTGCACTTTTTGGAGTTGCATTTATTTACAGCTTTATCAAGATTTATTGGTTTGAAGTGGATTTTTTTTGCATGGCTAAACGAATGGCTGCTAATAAGTAAAGATAAGTGTGTGACATGGAAAGTCTGCAGTGCTTTTCAAACTGGAATGTGTGTTTCCCCCAAAAGGAAAAACACAGGTTTGGTGCTTGTGTAAAGGTCAGTTGCTTTTAGAATCTGTCCAGTGCACCACCTCAAAGAGGGCTCCAACTAGAGTGAAACTAGGGTGCATTCTTTATATTACTGGACTAGTAATCCAGAGAACATGTGTTCAAATGAGAACTTGAATTCATTTTATTTCCAAATTGGAAAAAAAAAAGCCAGTATCAGTAAAAGACTGTACCTGTCAGATTACTGTAAAAATGCAGCATTAGGGGAAAAAAGCTGCCATCCTCCTGCAGGCTTGGCCTACATATTACAACTCCCAGTCCAGAACCAGTACAGTCATCATGGTTGGCTCTTAGCTGCCCTCTGAAGATGCCTAGCAAGCCTCTCAGGTGTATCGCACTGCTATTAGCGGTTCAAGGAAAAGGATCACTACCATCTTCTCGGGTAATGCACGAGGCGGCGGGGGCAGGGGCCGGAGCAGCGCGAGGTGGGGGCTGGAACAGCGCAAGGCAGCAGAGGTTGAAGGGTGTAATGCGTTGCCACTTGCTGAGTCAGTGGATCTCTGTGGGTGCTACATTTGGCCTGGGGTATGGATACTGGGATAGCTGTACTCCAGCCAGAGCCGGGAGAACAGGGCAGCAAAACTGAGAGGAAAAGTGCACCCAGAGTGTTGAGATATTCCAAAGTGATTTTCCCTTGATCGAAATGAAGGATTCCCCCCCTGACACTGACAACTCTCACTACCAAATGGTTCTATGGCTGGCAGAACCTCTTTGAAGCCGACCGTTTCTCATGAGGGAGTCTGAAAACTAAGTCGTTAGGCTGTTTGGATTTGGAGGGCCTCACAACCCAGCCAGATCCAGTGCTCGGCGGGTGTCCAAATCTGGAGCTTTCGCTGGTGGGGGCCTCGCATTGAACGATGATCCAGGAGTGGCGATGCTGCCAGATATTTCCTCTCCCTAGCCTGGGGCATCGAAGCCAACTGCTCAGCACTTTTGTTTTTTAAACCACCTCTCTAGCTGAGGTCAGGTATCTCACGACAGTTTGGGGTCAAACCCTCTGTTCTGTATGGCTTAGCTACTCGCTGGATGAACTTTGAGCCATTGGGGCCCTGTGGGAACGGCCCTTCCATCCGTACATCCAGTTTTACAGGAAGTCAGATGTTAATTGGAGTCAGATGCCAAATGTTTGCGCCAAAAGCCAAGTAACAAAACTCAGCTCAAACCGTGGCAGAGCGTCAGCTATGTGAACCTTTGACAAGCAGCCAGTACACATTACTGGGATAGGTTATTCCGAGAATGCAGATCTCTAAAAACACCCCAATAAAAACTTATTTCATTGAATCAGACTCGCAGTTGAATGAAAGCCAGTGCCTCTAGTCATAAAACAGCTCTCCCTCTTTATGCCGTGCCATTATCCTTTTTTTTTTAAAAAAAAATTGTTTCATTTCAGCTATTGGAAACATTCTTGGGATGGGAACTCATTTTTGGGTCAAAACATCACCTCCTTTGGTCTAACTAATCCACTTGCTTGGATAGGTACAGCTTCAACAACACTCAAAAAATCTCAACAGCATCCAGGACAACGCAGTCCATTGGCACCCCATCCACCATCTTCACCACCAATGCACAGTGGCAGCAGTGTGTACTATCTACAAGATGCACTGTAGCAACTCACCAAGGCTCCTTCAACAGCACCATCCAAACCCGTGACCTCTTCCACCTATAAGAACAAGGGCAGCAGATACATGGGAACACCACCACCTGCAAGTTCCCCTCCAAGTCACACACCATTCTGACTTGGAACTATATCGCCGTTCCTTCACTGTCACTGGGTCAAAGTCCTGGAACTGCCTTCCTAACAGCACTGTAGGTGTACCTACTCCACATGGACTGCAGCGGTTCAAGAAGGCAGCTCACCACCACCTTCTCGAGGGCAATTAGGGATAGGCAATAAATATTGGCCTAGCAGCGACGTCTACATCCCATGAATTAATTAAAAAAACAATGGAGCAGAGATGGTAGTATCGTTCACTTGTTAGATCTTATAGAATAATTGAGTTACTAGCAGGAATGCCCATCTCTCCTGAAGTTGCTCAGGTACATTTCCATAAAAGAAAGCTTTTAATTTATATAATGCCTTGCATAACTGCTGAATGACCCAAAGTCATTACAGCCAAGCGTTGTTAGCATTGTAACAAAGGAAATGTGCCAATTTGCACACAGCAAGATCCCACAGAGTAACTAAATAATGACCAGATAATCTGCTTTAGTGATGTTGTTTGAGACATAAATATTGGCCAGAACACTGGGGATACTCCCTTGCTCCTCTTCAAAATAGTGTCATGGGATCTTTTATTTCCACCCAAGAGGGCAGACGGGGCCTCGGTTTAATGTCTTATCTGAAAGAGGGCACCTCTGACAGCGCAGCTCTCCCTCAGTACTTTAGTTTAGAGATACAGCACTGAAACAGGCCCTCCGGCCCACCGAGTCTGTGCCGACCATCAACCACCCATTTATACTAATCCTACACTAATTCCATATTCCTACCACATCCCCACCTGTCCCTATATTTCCCTACCACCTACCTATACTAGGGGCAATTTATAACGGCCAATTTACCTATCAACCTGCAAGTCTTTGGCATGTGGGAGGAAACCGGAGCACCCGGAGGAAACACACGCAGACACAGGGAGAACTTGCAAACTCCGCACAGGCAGTACTCAGAATTGAACCCGGGTCGCTGGAGCTGTGAGGCTGCGGTGCTAACCACTGCGCCACTGTGCCGCCCTGCAGTGGAGTATCAGCCTAAATTATCTGCTTAAACTCTAGAGTGGGACTTGAACTCACGACCTTCTGACTCAGAGGCAAGAGTGCTACCAACTGAGGCACAGCTGACACCTAACGCGGAATCGAACCCGAGGCCTTCATATGACATCATGATATCACCTTTATCCAAAGCAGTCGGAAGAGCTGGAAGAAATTTCAAAGCTAAGCAAGCTGCTAACTTCAACTCGAACTGACTGACTTCTGATTTCAAATGGAGATTAGCATCCATACACTTGACAGCGAAATATTTTCATGGCAAACTTATTACAGAAAAAATCATTCTTGGGATATGGATGCTGTTGGCAAGGCCACAATTTATTGCCCGGGGCCCGCTAACAGTGCAGACTAGGGATTGAACCAGGGACCTCCCATTTGATGCCTTTACTCAGTATGACATTAGAGCAGCTTAATGTATATTAAGTATCCAGCTTGATGGCAATCAACTGGAACACCAGGAGAAAAAACAATTTACAGTAGTTCAGAATGTGACTAATGTATGAATAGGGTCATTAATAATGCAACATGCAATTATGGAAAATTAATGAGCAATATTTACCAGGTTGCCTAGAATGAGAGTCACGGATAATTGTGTGTACAGATTGTTCAAGCTGATGTGATGGATATGAATGTGCTGTTAGTGTCCTATTACAGGCACCGCAGGGATCACAAAACCACTGCAGTCATGTTTTCCCCTCCCTGAGGTATAGTGCAATGCAGCGTAGCATTTAAGGAGCTCCCTCTTTGCTTGCTGGTTGTCACTAGCTTGTGCCCCAGGAGCTGCAGGCTAGCCAAATCCACCAGTCATCCATGAAAAATAGAAAAAGAAAAACGAGCTGGAAATGTGAAATAAAAGCAGAATCATACAGGTAGTCTGCCAGCATCTATAATGTTTCAGCTGGAAACCCTTCTTCAGCTGTGACCGTTTGAGAGTTCAGATGGAGGAACAACAACTTGCATTTATGTAACGCCTTTAACGTAGTAAAACATCCCAAGGGGCTTCACAGGAGCATAATCTGGCAAAACTAACATAAAGCCAAAGAATGAGATATTAGGAAGAGGTAGGTTTTAAGGAGTGTCGTGGAGGTACTGACAAAAATGGTGCAAAATGATGTGAATGCATTGTTCCCTTCATGAATGGAATAGACTACAGTGAAGGATGTGGGGTGTCTTGGGAACTTAACCACTGGTTTCACCAAATCCTATTAGCCTGATTACAGGATATGGCCTTGTGCAGAGGAGACAAGGTGGTTCTAGGAACTCTGTTCCAGAAAAGATGTGGAATGAGCTGTTACCAACTGTTTTGTTGAAGTTGGTTGGTAGTGAGATCACAGCTCTAAGCTGCCTGTAGTTGAGTATCAAGTCGCCTACCTCATGGAAAGAGGCCACCAAGATTGCTGGTCTGGGGAATGGAAATGTTGCAAAGGCTTGTTAGTGAGCTATAAATCGGGTCGTTCAAACTCTACCCGGGAGCTCTGATGTTGAAAACGCATTCACCAGTATCCATACCCCGATTTGCAGAGGGAAGGGGTTGCACTGGATGTAATATGGATCTTTGGTGTGGTAGAGCTCACCAATGTTTTCACGGTTATGAAGGTGATTGTCAGGCAGGAGAAAGCAGAGCCTGGTGTTATGGCCACATGGCGAGGAGTGTGGGTGGTTTCCACTGTTCAACACCCACTTGACTGCAGCAAATGTTCTTTGTTATTGGGGTTTAACCCCTTTGTGTTTTATCAAATAAACAGACAGCGACAGGTTTTCTTGTAGGTTTACAAAACAGAAAATTAATTATAAATTGAGCAATATGCCTTATCCCAAAATTGTCACAACTGCACCCACTCGAGCATTCACTTGTGCACACACTAGAAGATAAATAGAAAAGCACAGGGTAATACGTGTGCAGAGTTCAGGTTGTAAAAGTCTGTTGTTTCAGGAATAACCTGTGGGACCCTCCTCGGAAGGTGAACTTTTAAAGTTGCAGGCCTGTTTACTGGTTGTCCGGTATTCATTGGGCTGTTGTAGTCTCCTGGGGGTTCACTTTCTGTTGAAGACAGTGCTGACGTCTCAGGTCAATTCTCGCCAGTAGAAAAGACATTTTTTTTTATTCGTTCAGGGGATCTGGGCTTATTGCCCATCCCTAATTGCCCTTGAGAAGGTGGTGATGAGCTGCCTTCTTGAACTGCTGCAGTCCTTGGGGTGTAGGTACACCAACAGTGCTGTTAAGGGAGTTCCAGGATTTTGACCCAGCGACAGTGAAGGAATGGTGATATAGTTCCAAGTCAGGATGGTGTGTGGCTTGGAGGGGGACTTGCAGGTGGTGGTGTTCCCATGCATCTGCTGCTAGTCATTCTAGTTGGTAGAGGTTGTGGGTTTGGAAGCTGCTGTCGAAGGAGCCTTGGTGAGTTGATGTGTTTTTGCAAAGGCCCTCTGTTGTCTATACTGTAGCTGGCTTCCAATTGTCTCAGCAGGGTTCAACTGTGTTGGCTGAAAATAGTCTGTCTTTGTCTCTCTCTCTCTCCCCCCCACCCCCCCCTTCCGCGAAGGGAGAGGAGGAGAAATCCAATCACAACAGACCAACAGGAACCCATAATCTGAGACCCAAAGTTAGTGAGCATTTAGAAATGCATGGTTTAACCATGGACAAATAGCATGAATTTATTAAAGGCATGTCATATTTTACAAGATCAGTACATAAGAATATAGGAATTAGGAGCAGGAGTAGGCCATTCGGCCCCTTGAGCCGGCTCCGCCATTTGATAAAGATCATGGCTGATCTGAATGTGGTCTCAATTCCACTGTCCAGTCTGCCCCCCCCATAACACTTGACTCCCTTGTCTATCAAGAATCTATCCAACTCAGCTTTGAATATATTCAATGACCCAGCTTCCACTGCTCTGAGGAAGCGAATTCCACAGACTAACGACCCTCAGAGAGAGATTTTCTCCTCATCTCCGTCTTAAATGGAAGACTCATTTTAAAATTGTGTCCCCTAGTTCTAGTCTCGCCCATAAGGGGAAACATCCTTCCAGCATCCATCCTTTCAAATGCCCTCAGGATCTTACGTGTTTCTATAAGATCACCTCTCATTCTTCTAAACTCTAATGGGTGTAGGTCCAGTTTGTTCAACCTTTCCTCATAAGATAACCTCTTCGACCCAGGAATCTGTCGAATGAACCTTCTCTGAACTGCTTCTAATGCAGTTTTATCCTTTCTTAAGTAAGGAGACCAAAACTGTACACTGTACTCTAGATGTGGTTTCACTAAGGTCCTGTACAGCTATAGCAAAACTTCTCTACTTTTATAAAAGCAAAATACTGCGGATGCTGGAAATCTGAAACAAAAACAAGAAATGCTGGAATCACTCAGCAGGTCTGGCAGCATCTGTGGAAAGAGAAGCAGAGTTAACGTTTCGGTTCAGTGACCCTTCTTCGGAACTGACTGCTTACCCACTTTTTTTTTCTAGGTTGTTTTTCTTCAGGTTTGCACTTGCTGCTGTTCAATATTCAGTATATTCACACCTAATCTGTACTAATGCTTTGTCTTTCAACACACCATTAACATATTGTTTGCCTTTGCTCCGTGACCTTTTGGTCAGCTATGTGGCCTGGTCCAATCTGCACCTTCTCCTTTGTTATCTCTTGCCCAACCCCCACCTCACTTGTTTATAATCTGTGACTTTTCTAATATTTGTCAGTTCCGAAGAAGAGTCACTGACCCGAAACGTTAACTCTGCTTCTCTTTCCACAGATGCTGCCAGACCTGCTTTGTGATTCCAGCATTTCTTGTTTTTGTTTCTCGACTTTTATATTCTATTCCCCTTGCAATAAATGACAACATTCCATTTGCCTTCCTAATTACTTGCTGTACCGGCATACTAACTTTTTGTGATTCATGTACCAGGACACCCAGATCTCCCTGTACCACAGCATTCTGCAATCTCTCTCCATTTAAATAATCTGCTTTTCTGTCCTTCCTGCCAAAGTGGACAAGTTCACATTTTCCCATATTATACTTCATCTGCCAAATTTTTACCCACTCACTTAACCTATCTATATCCATTTATGTCCTCTTGACAACTTGCCTTCCTTGCTATCTTTGTGTCATCTACAAATTTAGTTATCATACATTCAGTTCCTTCATCCAAGTCATTGATATAGATTGTAAATAGTTGAGGCCCCAGCACTGATCCCTGTGGTACTCCACTAGTCACATCCTGTTACCCTGAAAATGACCTATTTATGCCTACTGTCTGCATTCTGTTAGCTAAACAATCCTCTATCCATACTTAATATGTTATCCCCTACACCATGAACTTCTTTTGTGTAGTAACCTTGGACGTGCACCTTATTAAATGCCTTTTGGAAATCCAAGTAAACCACATCTTGTTACTTCCTCAAAGAACTCTAATTAGTCAAACACTATTTCCCTTTCACAAAACCATGTTGACTATGCCTGATCGGATTATGATTTTCTAAATGTCCTGCTTATAATCTCCTTAGTAATGCATTCTAGCATCTTCCCTATGACAAATGTTAGGCTAACTAGCCTATAATTTCCTGTTACATTAACTATTTTCCAATCTGATGTGACCTTTCCAGAATCTAGGGAATTTTGGAAAATTACAACCAATACATCTACTTATCTCTGCAGCCACTTCTTTTAAGACCTTAGGATGCAGGCCTTCAGGTCCTGGGGACCTGTCTGCCTTTAGCTCTATTAGTCTTCCCAGTACGTTTTCCCTAGTGATTGTTTTAAGTTCATCCCTCCCTTTTGCTGCTTGTTTTCCAATTATCTTTGGGATGTTGTGTCTTCGACAGTGAAGACCGACACAAAATACCTGTTCAATGCTTCCTCCATTTCCTTATTTCCCATTACTAATTCCCCAGACACACTCTTTAGAGGACCAACGCTCACTTGAGTTACTGTTTCCCTTTTTAAATACAAATAGAAACGTGTACTATCTGTTTTTATATTTCTAGCTAGCCTTTTCTCATACTAGTAGAATTATTTAAAGAAGAAACCACTTGAATAGATAAAGGGGTTGTTGTGCATATGGATTTTTAGAAGACAGCTGATAAGGTGTCTCGAGGCTTATAGTACGAAAGGAAATTTAGCAGTATGGTCAGAATTAACAATAGGAAACATAGTTGGGGTAAAGGGGTGGTGTTCATATTGGAGAAAGGTAGGAAGTGGGGTATCCCAGGGCCAGTGCTGGGTCCCATTTTTGTTCTCTTTTTGTGTAAGCGATTTGAACACTGGAACTCAATCTGAAAACTTCATGACAGAAGTTGAAAATTTAGCAAATGGTGAGGACTATAAAGGCTTCAGGAACATGCAGGTTAGTGGAATGGGTAGGCAGATGCAATTCAGTGTGGACAAGTGTGAGATTATACATTTTAGGAGGAGGAAACAAAGTGAGAGTGTTCATTCAGTAGAAAGATGCTGGAGAATGACTGAACAGGTTTCAAATACATAACTCCCAGAAGGTGTGAGTGCAGGAAAATAAAACTGCAAAGAAGGCCAACAGTATTTTAGGGTTTATAAATCGGGTGTAGTGTACAAAATGAAGTAATAGCAATGTATTTAATCAAAGCATTGGTTAGGCAACAGACTACTGTGTGCAGGTTTGGATGTGCCATTCTGGAAATAACATTAAAGTCATAGAGAACATAGATTCACTGGGATGTGAAATTACAATTGAGGAAAGACTTAAACTACTGGGACTGTGGCCAGTGGAGCAGTGTAAGCTAACAGTAAATTTAATATAGGTTTTTAAAATTCTGATTTTTTTTTTTATTCGTTTGTAAATAGTGGGCATCGCTGGCAAGCCCAGCATTTATTGCCCATCCTCAGTTGCCAATTGGATCACTTCAGAAGGCAACTAAGAGTCAACCATATAATAAAAGCAAAATACTGCGGATGCTGGAAATCTGAAATAAAAACAAGAGATGCTGGAACCACTCAGCAGGTCTGGCAGCATCTGTGAAAAGAGAAGCAGAGTTAACGTTTCGGGTCAGTGACCCTTCATCAGAGCTTATTATAAGAGTCAACCATGGTGGTGTGGGACTGGAGTCGCATATAGGCCAGACCAGATAAGGATTTGCTACTCTCGAGCACTCAAAGTAACCATTGAAAGCTTTACTTACTAGTTTGAGCAAGTACATTTTATGTGTCATTTTAAAACTGATTGATTGTTGAACAACAAATGTTGTTTGCAGTCTGCTGGGGAGGATATTCTCAATTCAAATGGCATTTCAGGAGCCCTCAAAATTTCCTGTAGGGCCTGTTTCAGTGCTGTATCTCTAAATAAATAAAATAAATAAATAGATAGGTGTCCGACACGGTTCAGTTGGTAGCACTCTTGCCTCTGAGTAAGAAAGGATTGGCTTCAAGAATGTCTCCACAGACTTCACAATCCAGACTGGCACTTCAATGCAGTACTGAGGGAGTGCTGCACTGTCAGAGCTGCTGTGTTTCAGGTGGGTGTAAAAGATCCCATGGCATTGTTAGAGGTGTGTCCTGACCAGTACTTATCTCTCAACCAACATCATTAAAAACGATCATCTGGTCATTGGTGGAAAAACTTTGTGCAATTTGGCTGCCATGTTTTCTACATTACAATAATGAAAACGCCTCAAAAAATAAAGCTGTAAAATGCTTTGGGATGTCCTGAAATCATGCAAACCACTATGTAAATGCACATCCTTTCTTTCTTTAGATATTTAATCTCTATTTTTCCAGCAGTAATTATCTAAGTTGGAACTCTTATGTCATGAATAGAATTCCATCATTAAAATCCCAGCTTATATTAATTCTGCAGTAATTGGCTGCACAGTAACTGAATTGATATTCTAGAATGTATTTTATGGCTGGTTTAACTTATACAATTTCACAAGTTTCATGAATCCACAAATAGGGTTGCCAGGGTTATTTTATTCTAGCTTCTCCACTTTTCTCTCCTCCTTCCAACAATGTTGTCTGTAGCTGGGGTCGGTTCCACAGGCACTGCCGATCTGTTGATGATCTCCTCTCTCTGTCTCCATCACCAATCCGCTGATAATCTCCTGTCTCCGTCTCCAATACCGACCCCGTTAATCTCCCGTCTCCAATACCGACCCCCGATAATCTCCTGTCTCCATCTCCAATACCGACCCCCTGATAATCTCCTGTCTCCATCTCTAATACCGACCCCCTGTTAATCTCCTATCTCCGTCTCCAATACCGACCCCCGATAATCTCCTGTCTCCATCTCCAATACCGACCCCCTGATAATCTCCTGTCTGCATCTCCAATACCGACCCCCTGTTAATCTCCCGTCTCCGTCTCCATCACCGACCCCCTGATGATATGTTTCCGTCTCCGTCACTGACCCCTGATGATCTCCCAAGGAGATAGTTGCAATTATAAGGTGGGGCAAGACCTTGGAGAAATTTGTAGACGAGAGCAAGGATTTTCACAGTTGCTGAGGGAGCTGTTGAATGTTGGCAAGAGCAGAGGTTATGGGTGAACGGGATTTTGTACAGGCTAGGTTGCAGGGGGAAGAGGTCTGGATGAATTGAAATAAGCGGATAATGGAGTTCGGGAGGAGAGTGAACAGTCAAGTTTGGGGGTGAGGTAGTGCACTAATGGGCAGGGTTACAGAGATGCAAGTCTTACTAATGGACTCAAAATGGGGTTTCCAGCTCAGTTCAGGATTGAGCTGGATTCCATGATTGTGGACCATCAAGACGATTTTAAGCATGAAATGTTAGGTGGATGAGAACTGCACTAAGGGATAGGATGATTTTGGTAATGCCATTAGTGAGCTGCGGAGGTTCACTTGATGCACAGGAATTTGAACAACAGAGTGGCCTTTGTGGAATCGAGAAAAATCAGCTGAAATCCTTTACAGTGGGCCGGCTAGAGTGTCACTGAGATTAGTTAAACCTCTACTGGCTGGATCAATATAAGGCAGCAAAATAAGTTTTATAATCCAATTCCAGATAATTTACCAACTAACCCTGAACTCTGAGTTCTGCCAGGGTCACTGGGCTTCAGACCTCGTTACAGTCTTGGTCCAAACATGAACAAAAGAGGTGAATTCACGAGATGAGGTAAAAGTGACTGCCCTTGACATCAAGGCAGCATTTGACCGAGTGTGGCATCAAGGAGCCATAGCAAAATTGGAGTCAATGGCATTCGGAGGGAAAACCCTCCACTGGTTGGAGTCATACCTAGAACAAAGGAAGATGGTTGTAGTTGTTGGAGGCCAGTCATTTCAGCCCAGGTCATTGCTGCAGGAGTTCTTCAGGTAGTGTCCTCGGCCCAACCATTTTCAGCTGCTTCATCAATGACCTTCCCTCATAAGATCAGAAGTAGGGATGTTCGCTAATGATTGCACAGTGGTCAGTACCAGTCACAACTCTTCAGATACTGAAGCAATCCGTACCTGCGTGCAGGAAGACCTGGACAAGATTCAGGCTTGGACTGACAAATGACCAGTAGTAACCGTGCCAGACAATGACTATCTCCAACAAGAGAGAATCTAAAAATCTCCCCTTGACGCTCAATGGTATTACCATAACTGAATCCCCCACCATCAACATCCTGGGCGTTACCATTGATGAGGGACTGAACTGGACCAGCCATATAAATACTGTGGCATCAAGAGCAGGTCAGAGACTGGGAATTCTTCAGTGAGTAACTTGCCTCTTCACTCTGCAAAGCCTGTCCACCATCTTTTAAGGTATAAGTCAGGTGTGCGATGGAACACGCTCCACTTGCCTATGAGTGCAATTCCAACAGCACTGAAAAAGCTCAGCAGCATCCAAGACAAAGCAGCCTGCTTGATCAGCACTTCATCATAGATTTTAGGGGTGATCTAATTGAGGTGTTCAAAATAATTAAAGGATTTGATAGGGGAGATCGAGTGAAATTATTTCCTATGGTGGACGAGACAGGACAAAGGGGCATAACATTAAAATTAGCGCTATACCAATCGGGTGATGTCAGGAAGCACGACTTCAT
Organism: Heterodontus francisci; assembly: GCF_036365525.1. Taxonomy (NCBI): domain Eukaryota; kingdom Metazoa; phylum Chordata; class Chondrichthyes; order Heterodontiformes; family Heterodontidae; genus Heterodontus; species Heterodontus francisci. Next base: position 82,358,460 of record NC_090387.1, read on the forward strand.
GCTATAGGTAGTGGAAATCTAGAACTATCTGCCCCAAAAAGCTGTTGAGACTAAGGGTCAGTAGAAAATATTGAAACTGCCGCTGTTAGATTATTGTTGGGCGAGGGTATTAAGGATCACTAAACCAAGGCAGGTTGCTGGAGTTTGTAATATTACTTGTTCCTTTTGATATGTGAACTATTATAAGACTCTCAGGACTACAAGTAATATGCAAATAAAATATGGGTTTTTATTGTAACTTAACTAGAACACGTACATAGAAACAGCTAATGCATGAGCACATCTAACACATCTCACCCTGCCAGGCTGCAACCAAAACTCCCTGGTCAAGTGGTGGCGTGCCATCACTCCTTCTGGTGACCTTCCCTTACAGCTGTTAAGGTGATCCCTTCTTAAGGCCATCCCTTTTTTCCAAAGATAAAAACATATGTAAAATATACAGTGATGATGTGGTTCAGACAAACTATACATGATTAAAACAAAACGTTATTTACAAGTCAGTAAGTTTAACACTGTAGTAAAATATAGAGGAGGTTTGCTTATTCATCCCCATCTTGTTATCGTAAACCTCTTCCCAGAGCTGAGTTCATCTTGTTGACCCTTGAGACATTTTTTTTATTCTTTCATGGGATGTTGGTGTCACTGGCAAGGCCAGCATTTGTTTCCCATCCCTAATTGCCCTTGACAACTGAGTGGCTTGCTCGGCCATTTCAAAGGGCAGTTAAGGGTCAACTACATTGCTGTGGGTCTGGAGTCATATGTAGGCCAGACCAAGTAAGGACAGCAGATTTCCTTCCCTACAGGACATCAGTGAAGCAGATGGGTTTTACAACAATCGATAGTTTCATCGCACCATGACTGAGACTAGCTTTCAATTCCAGATTATTAATTAGAATTAGAACATTACAGCGCAGTACAGGCCCTTCGGCCCTCGATGTTGCGCCGACCTGTGAAACCATCTGACCTACACTATTCCATTTTCATCCATATGTCTATCCAATGACCACTTAAATGCCCTTAAAGTTGGCGAGTCTACTACTGTTGCAGGCAGGGCGTTCCACGCCCCTACTACTCTCTGAGTAAAGAAACTACCTCTAACATCTGTCCTATATCTATCACCCCTCAACTTAAAGATATGTCCCCTCGTGTATGCCATCACCATCCGAGGAAAAAGACGCTCACTATCCACCCTATCTAACCCTCTGATTATCTTATATGTCTCTATTAAGTCACCTCTCCTCCTCCTTCTCTCTAACGAAAACAACCTCAAGTCCCTCAGCCTTTCCTCGTAAGACCTTCCCTCCATACCAGGCAACATCCTAGTAAATCTCCTCTGCACCCTTTCCAAAGCTTCCACATCCTTCCTATAATGCGGTGACCAGAACTGCACGCAATACTCCAGGTGCGGCCGCACCAGAGTTTTGTACAGCTGCAGCATGACCTCGTGGCTCCGAAACTCGATCCCCCTACTAATAAAAGCTAACACACCATATGCCTTCTTAACAGCCCTATTAACCTGGGTGGCAACTTTCAGGGATTTCTGTACCTGGACAGCAAGATCTCTCTGCTCATCTACACTACCAAGAATCTTCCCATTAGCCCAGTACTCTGCATTCCTGTTACTCCTTCCAAAGTGAATCACCTCACACTTTTCCGCATTAAACTCCATTTGCCATCTCTCAGCCCAGCTCTGCAGCCTATCTATGTCCCTCTGTAACCTACAACATCCTTCGGCACTATCCACAACTCCACCGACCTTCGTGTCATCCGCAAATTTACTAACCCATCCTTCTACACCCTCTTCCAGGTCATTTATAAAAATGACAAACAGCAGTGGCCCCAAAACAGATCCTTGAGGTACACCACTAGTAACTAAACTCCAGGATGAACATTTGCCATCAACCACCACCCTCTGTCTTCTTTCAGCTCGCCAATTTCTGATCCAAAGCTCTAAATCACCTTCAACCCCATACTTCCGTATTTTCTGCAATAGCCTACCGTGGGGAACCTTATCAAACGCCTTACTGAAATCCATATACACCACATCCACGGCTTTACCCTCATCCACCTGTTTGGTCACCTTCTCGAAAAACTCAATAAGGTTTGTGAGGCACGACCTACCCTTCACAAAACCGTGCTGACTATCGCTAATGAACTTATTCTTTTCAAGATGATTATAAATCCTGTCTCTTATAACCTTTTCCAACATTTTACCCACAACCGAAGTAAGGCTCACAGGTCTATAATTACCAGGGCTGTCTCTACTCCCCTTCTTGAACAAGGGGACAACATTTGCTATCCTCCAGTCTTCCGGCACTATTCCTGTCGACAATGACGCCATAAAGATCAAGGACAAAGGCTCTGCAATCTCCTCCCTGGCTTCCCAGAGAATCCTAGGATAAATCCCATCTGGCCCAGGGGACTTATCTATTTTCACACTTTCCAAAATTGCTAACAACTCCTCCTTGTGAACCTCAATCCCATCTAGCCTAGTAGTCTGAATCTCAGTATTCTCCTCGACAACATTTTCTTTCTCTATTGTAAATACTGACGAAAAATATTCATTTAACGCTTCCCCTATCTCCTCTGATTCCGCACACAACTTCCCACTACTATCCTTGATTGGCCCTAATCTAACTCCATGTCATTCTTTTATTCCTGATATACCTATAGAAAGCCTTAGGGTTTTCCTGGATCCTATCCGCCAATGACTTCTCGTGTCCTCTCCTCGCTCTTCTTAGCTCTCCCTTTAGATCCTTCCTGGCTAGCTTGTAACTCTCAAGCGCCCTAACTGAGCCTTCACGTCTCATCCTAACATAAGCCGCCTTCTTCCTTTTGACAAACGCTTCAACTTCTTTTGTAAACCACGGCTCCCTCGCTCGACAACTTCCTGCCTGCCTGACAGGTACATACTTATCAAGGACACGCAGTAGCTGCTCCTTGAATAAGCTCCACATTTCGATTGTGCCCATCCCCTGCAGTTTCCTTCCCCATCCTACGCATCCTAAATCTTGCCTAATCGCATCATAATTTCCTTTCCCCCAGCTATAATTCTTGCCCTGCGGTATATACCTGTCCCTGCCCATCGCTAAGGTAAACCTAACCGAATTGTGATCACTATCACCAAAGTGCTCACCTACATCTAAATCTAACACCTGGCCGGGTTCATTACCCGGTAGCAAATCCAATGTGGCATCGCCCCTGGTTGGCCTGTCTACATACTGTGTCAGAAAACCCTCCTGCACACACTGGACAATAACTGACCCATCTGAAGTACTTGAACTATAGTATTTCCAGTCAATATTTGGAAAGTTGAAGTCCCCCATAACAACTACCCTCTTACTCTCGCCCCTGTCGAGAATCATCTTCGCTATCCTTTCCTCTACATCTCTGGAACTATTCGGAGGTCTATAGAAGACTCCCAACAGGGTGACCTCTCCTCTCCTGTTTCTAACCTCGGCCCATACTACCTCAGTAGACGAGTCCTCAAACGTCCTTTCTGCTGCTGTAATACTCTCCTTGATTAACAATGCCACACCCCCCCCCTCATTAACCATCTTCTCTGTTCTTACTGAAACATCTAAGTCCCGGAACCTGCAACATCCATTCCTGCCCCTGCTCTACCCATGTCTCCAAAATGGCCACAACATCGAGATCCCAGGTACCAACCCATGCTGCAAGCACACCCACCTTATTCCGGATGTTCCTGGCGTTGAAGTGGACACACTTTAAACCAAGTTCTTGCTTGCCAGTGCCCTCTTGCGTCCTTGTAACCTTATCCCTGACCTCACTACTCTCAACATCCTGTACACTGGAACTACAATTTAGGTTCCCATTCCCCTGCTGAATTAGTTTAAACCCCCCCCCCCCCCCCGAAGAGCACTAGCAAATCTCCCCCCCAGGATATTGGTACCCCTCTGGTTCAGGTGAAGACCATCCTGTTTGTAGATGTCCCACCTACCCCAGAAAGAGCCCCAATTATTCAGGAAACCAAAACCCTCCCTCCTACATCATCCCTGCAGCCACGTGTTCAACTCCTCTCTCTCCCTATTCCTCGCTTCGCTATCACGTGGCACGGGCAAAAACCCAGAGATAACAACTCTGTTTGTTTTCGCTCTAAGCTTCCACCCTAGCTCCCTGAATTACTGCCTTAAATCCCCATCTCTCTTCCTACCTATGTCGTTGGTGCCATGGTGGGATTTGAACCCTTGTCCCTAGGGCATTAGCCTGAGCCTCTGGATTACCAGTTCAGTGACATTACCACTACGCTACCATCTCCCCATCTTTGGTGACGGAGATCTCTAGCTAACATGTTGTTCCTCTGTGCTTGTAGCATCTGTATGTTAATCTCCAGACTTTGTTTTTGAATGTATATGTGATGCCACAGGGTTGTCACATGTACTGTTGTCTTACCGCTCTCTGAGTTGACTTTGGTTCCGTCTGAGAATCGCACCATTGGGTGTCTGGACCTCGTACGATCTGGGCTGGTTGCATATCCCAGCAACCTCTGCAGGATACCAAGTTCCCGATGCATGATTGAGGACTCTGATCTTCTGTCCTATTCGCAATCTGGTCCTGCTTGCCTGTTGTACGATGGCTTCATCTTCCTTTACTTAGACAGAAGTATATCCTTCTCTGTGGAAAACATAGAGAGATGATGACTGGATTGGGTAGTTCATACCTGCCTTCCAAGCATCGACTCTGCAGGCGGCAGTAAGCCCAGTCCAGTGGAGTAGCTCGGAGGTGCGGTATTGCAACCTTGAGATCTCATCCCATCTGCTTCGATTTGGTGGTGTGCACCATACGTTTATCCGTGCCGTTGGACTGTGGATAATGCAGCGACGATGTCACGTGACATACTCCCCACCTGGCGCACACGTCTTGGAATGGTCTTCCTGCATATTGCAGCCCATTATCGGAGATAATCTCTTCCAGCATGCCAAATAGGCTGAACAGACCACTGACTGTATCGACAACCGCTGCACTTGACATATTTCATAGCCGGCTGAAAAACGGAAACTTGGTGAAGTAATCTGTAACAAGGAGGAAATCATTACGTTGAATGTGAAATAAATCTGTAACAATTTTCACCATGGATGAGAAGATGTTCTATGTGGGATCAAGGGTGCCTTCTGGTGATATGGCTGACAACTTTGACATGCCTCGCAGGATTTCACTACTGTCTCAACATCAGTGTTGATTCCTGGCCAGTAGACTATCACTCTGGCAAGGTGTCTATTCCTAAAAGCCCTTGATGCAGTTGGTTTAGAACATCAAAACGCAGAGCTTCACGTATCAGGACTTTGAAAGTCAATCCATGTGATATACTGAGCTGGTCTCTATGGCCAGAAACAGCATAGATGCTTGTTATTTCCTGTGTGGTGTCAGGTTATCCTTCCACAATCACCTTCCACAACAGCAATAGGGTAGGGTCACGTGCTGTCTTATCTCTTAGTTGCTCGCATTTGTGGAGTCCAAAACTCATGAGGTCGATTGTCAGGACATCCTCAATCTCATTATCCACACCATGGACATGCAAATCTAGCAAGACGTCTGCATCTTTATTTGGGTTAGGCAACCTGCTCGGTGTCGGATGTGACAATTTTGCTGCCCGATTTACATCAGAGGTCTCAATTGTAGCCCTGGACCTTCACCAAAAGTCTGCAACTACGAAGGAGCACGCATGAGCAGTTAGCACCATATGGTTTCAAGTGGCTCAGCTTCCACGGTAAAATGTTTTTCAATCAAGTAGGTGTGAAATCTAACAATACCAAAAAGCATGACTAAGGTTTCCCAATCCGAGTTAGAGTAATTGGATTGGGTTTGTGACAAACTCTTCGCAAAGGCGATTGGCTTCCTTTCCTGCATGATGCAGGCATTTAGTCCCTGCTGGGACATGTCGACCTCGAGCATGGTCTCTTTAGTCAGGTCATAACACTGTAGCACGCTGTCTTGACTTGACAGAGCTAACTTTAAGGACTCAAACACCTGCTGGTGATCTTCCTGCCACAAGTAAAGGGTATCTTTACGCAGCTGTTCCTAAGCGATGCTGCTCGCTCAGCTAAAATGGGGATGTATGGGGCCAAAAAGTTGAACAGCCTAGACACCATTGTAGATCTTCCTGGCCCTGGGGAGTTGGTATTGCTCTGACATCTTCAATCTTGTCTGGGTCTGGGCATATTCCTGTGGCAGATTGTATCTCCCCAGTGTTGACCTGGCATTTCTTGCTATTAAAGACAAGGCCGTCGTGACGAGCAGCCAGCATTAGCAAATACAACTTTCGATCATGTTGCACCTTGATCTGCCCCATTGCCGCAATATCGGCGGCTATACAGATACAGCCCGGGACATTTTCGGTTATCCTGTCTATGTATTGTTGGAAAATGTCATGGCTGATGCACAGACCAAATGGTAACCATCTGAAACAGTATCTCCCAAATGGTGTTCCAAAAGTTGTGTAACTGGGACAACTTGTCTAAGTGGACAGACCAGTAACCGTGCTTTGCGTCAAGCTTTGAAAAATACTTAACAGTAAACATAAGAGTCAGCTGCTCCAGGGTCCGGTTTTTCTGCAGGCATCTCTGGAGGGCTAAGTTCAGTTGTCGTGGGTCTAAGCAAATCCTGAGCTGCCATCTTTCTTTGCGTAGATAATGGAGCTGTACCAATCGGAATGCTGGTGTACTCAGCGGATGACTCCATTGCGCTCCATCTTCTCCAGCTCCACTTTAAGCTTCTCTTGAATGTGCACACTACCCTTCCTTGGCATGTTAATAGTAGGGATTGCATTCTATCTCGTGTAACATGGCATCACCCTTGAAATAGTCGATTGCATCAAACCTGTCTGGGTAAAGTAGTTTCAGGTCTCTAACCGACTCAATGCACTCTGTGTTGCAACCTTCCATGCCTCTCGGTGCAGTGCTGACCATGTGACGATTCGTAAATCCTGGCATACTGGAAGTCCTGTGATAGCTGGTCCAGATGTGTCGAAATATATAGATTTGCATAGCCATTCATAATCTTGCAGTGCAGCTATGGGAGCTATCATTCCAAAGCACTTGATTGGAGAGCCATTGTTGGCAGTCAGCCTAGCTATGGTGGGTTGCACCATAGACTCCCATTTCTTTAGCTACATGGCCTTCAGTATTTGGATGGGCAGAATATTTGTATTTGCTCCAGTGTCGATTTTTACTCGCTTATGCTTGCCACTCCTCTGTGGGCATATAATCCCGATCATGGAATATGCCTCAGATTGCATAATAGCATTGACATGTTGATCCAAATTAACTATATAAAATGCTTGGTTGCTGTTCGCATGAGTGCACTCTTTGTTCTTGTCCTCCTGACAATCTTCTCTGCTGACCTGATGTACCTGCTTGGGATTTTGTTTTGTGTTGGCATACCTTTACCATCTTGTCTTAAAGACATTCTCTCTGCATATGATCTGCTACCATGCCTGAGTGCAGTATCTGAGCTTGGCCTTCTGAACTGCCTTGCGCAATGTCCTCACATGCTACAAGCTTTGCACTGGTCCTAGTACACCAGGCAATGGGTGAGTCAGGCCATATTTGCCACAAGGCTTAACAGATTTCTAAGCCTTGGTTACCATACCAATTGTTGTAGCCGCCCCCAAAGCTTATAACTGTTGGCGTCCAGCCATGATGGCTTCAAATTTCCTTCCATTATTGAGGAGTGCATCTGTGGTGGTCCCTTTCTTCTTTTCTAGCGGGTCTTTTTGAAAGGTCTCTTGTGGGGTAGATGCAATTAATAGCTTGATAACCAGTTCCGACAATTCAATATCTGCGAAGTCGCATTCTTGAGCTTTGTCTTGACACCTTGCAACAAACTGGTCAATAAACTCATCTTGCCTTTGCCGGTAGGCATAAGCTCAAGCCTATGTACTCAGATATTTATTTTCACCTTCAGTTTCTGCTCCAGGAATGTCCACAGCTTGCTAGGGTCCCTCTATCCCTCAGGTGACCATCCTGATGTATTGATCCATTGCAAGCCGTCATTGCTCAGTGCAATCTTAATTTTGATAGTTTGTTTCTCTGGCTCGCTCACTTCTTGATCCAGAGAACACAGTTCCAACCTTTGTCGAAACAGTTTAAATTCAGACGCTATGTCCAACGCCTTTTAATCTATAACTAGATATCTGAAAACCGTTGTCTTATTGCCCCTCCTTTTTTATAAATATAGGACTCTTTACAAGTTTTCATTTTCATTGGCGCACTTTTTGTTTCATATTTATGACAGATTTTTCTTGTCGGTCTGCCCTTGAGTGAAAGACTACAGCTTTTATTCTCTGCACAGCTTGTTTTTTTTTTAAACTGAGAAATCAGCTCGTTATTGACACAGCTATTTGTTTTTTTTAAGCTGAGTGCTGGTCTTTTTAAACTGTTTTTTTTTAAGAACTGCAGTTTGTAGTACCGGCACCGCCACAGCCAGCCTTTTACTCTGTGCTGGACCTCCATTGGTACTGTTGGGTTCTTCCCACTGTTTTGGGCATTGGTCCCTCCCATAAAGCAAAACAAAAACGGGAAAACTAAACAGTAATAGCTTCAGCTACTGCTTTTCAAAATTTTTGGCCCACTGCCAGCTCCAATCTCCTGACGATTTGCGTGCTGTTCTCAGCCTTTCAACACCTCCTGGGGTCCTGTCTGTAGCCTAGCTTGCTGCAGTGTTGAGGTCTCCTGCCAGATGTTCAGCCACTCCAGGTAGGCAATTAGCTGTTCTTTAGAGAAAAAAATCAAATGTTGCCACAATGCAATATTTGGTGGTCTTTAGAAAAAAGACTTAAAAGTTGCCGCCATGTAATATTACTAGTTCCTTTGGTATGTGAACTATTGCAAGACTCATTGGACTACAAGTAATATCCAAAGAAAATATGGTGTTTTTTTCTAACTTAACTAGAACATTAGACACACACAGTTACTGCACGAGCACATCTAAATACATCTCACTCTGCCGGACTCCACACAGAACTCCCTGGTCATGTTTGACACGGCATCACTTCTTCCAGTGGCCTTCTCTTACAGCTCTTAAGGTGGTTCGCTCTTAAGGTCATTCCACAGCAGAGTTAAAATACAAACCAGCCATGGTCTAATTGAATGGTGGAACAGGCTCAAGAGGCTGAATGGCTTACTCTTGTTCCTTTTGTTTCCTTGGCACTAAAATGTTTAATTTTGCATTGTGCACAAAGGAAAAAGGAAACTCAAACTGGCTGACAGTAGGTGGACTTTGCATTCACATTACTGTTGGAATGGATTCAGTGAGAACAATGCAGTTCAAAGTATAATTTGCAATTAGATGTATGTGAAACAGTTCTTCCGCTATCGAAACACATGATCAATGCTGCAGGGTTTTCTTAGGGGGGGGAAATAGAATCCTAGAAATTGGAGAGGCACAGTCATACTATGGAACAAAGCTAGATAGTGCTTTTTTAAAAATTAGCATTAAGGATAAGTTCTTTTTTCTTTGGGCCTCCTTATCTCGAGAGACAATGGATACGCGCCTGGAGGTGGTCAGTGGTTTGTGAAGCAGCGCCTGGAGTGGCTATAAAGGCCAATTCTAGAGTGACAGGCTCTTACACAGGTGCTGCAGAGAAATTTGTTTGTCGGGGCTGTTGCACAGTTGGCTCTCCCCTTGCGCCTCTGTCTTTTTTCCTGCCAACTACTAAGTCTCTTCGACTCGCCACATTTTAGCCCTGTGTTTATGGCTGCCCGCCAGCTCTGGCGAACGCTGGCAACTGACTCCCACGACTTGTGATCAATGTCACAGGATTTCATGTCGCGTTTGCAGACGTCTTTGTAGCGGAGACATGGACGGCCGGTGGGTCTGATACCAGTGGCGAGCTCGCTGTACAATGTGTCTTTGGGGATCCTGCCATCTTCCATGCGGCTCACATGGCCAAGCCATCTCAAGCGCCGCTGACTCAGTAGTGTGTACAAGCTGGGGATGTTGGCCGCTTCAAGGACTTCTGTGTTGGAGATACGGTCCTGCCACCTGATGCCAAGTATTCTCCGGAGGCAGCGAAGATGGAATGAATTGAGACGTCGCTCTTGGCTGGCATATGTTGTCCAGGCCTCGCTGCCATAGAGCAAGGTACTGAGGACAGAGGCCTGATACACTCGGACTTTGATAAGTACTGCAATTGTAAATTGGTATTCCTCACACTGCTGTTAAATGTACAGCCAGGATTGGTTCTGTTCATTCAATACAAGGTTCAGGAGGTACTGTACTTCCTGCCCCCTTACAAATTGAGAGGGCTCACGCAGAAGCACTTTCTACGGCTGAGACCTCAACCGCAATAAGCTCGTTAAAGTGAGCTGTGCATTCAAGTGTACAAACCAAATCTTAGCCCGGGGGTGGGGGGGCGGGTAGGGAGGAAGAATAAAACACCTTGTCCTCAAAATACCCCCTCCTGTCCCATTAAATTATCTATTTTTTAATCAAGCACTCTGTCGTCCCTACTTCACACTGCCCAACGCCACAGCCTCTAGCACCAAAGGTAAAGACATTCCACGTGTGCTTTGGTTCTTTTCCTCACTTTCTTCTCTTACCCACCTCCCACCTTTCAGATGGATAGAAAAAAAATCCCACGGCACTATATTCAAAGAGGAGCAGTGGAGTTCTCCCCAGTGTCCAGGCCAATATTAATCCCCCAGCCAACTTCTCTAGAACAGGTTATTTGGCCAAATATCTCATTTTTGTTTGTGGAACTTTGCTGTGTGCAAATTGGCTGTCGCATTTCCTACATTACAACAGTGACTAGACTTCAAAAGTACTTAATTAGTTGTAAAGTGCTTTGGAACATCCTAAGGCCATGAAAGCCATTATACAAAGGCAAGTTCTTTCTTTCATATTCTTTGATACCCTTACCAAACAAAAATATATCAATCTCAGTTTTGAAATCTTCAGTTGTTGCAGTGTCCAAAGCCTTTTGGAGACAGAGTTCCAGAAGTCCACTTCCCTTTGAGTGGGGAAAAAAAGAACTTCCTGATTTCACTCCTCAATGGCCTAGCTCTAACTTTTAAAGTTATGCCTCTTTGTTCTGTATTCCCACACAAGGGGAACAGTTTCCCTTTATCTACCTTTTAGAATCTTTTTATCATGTTAAGCATTTTAGGGCGTTTTGAGGTGTTGAAAGGTGCTATATCAATGCACGTTTTCTCTTTGCCTTTCATTAAATGCTCAGTCCCACAAAGGATGTATCAAATATCTGAAATGGAGTCTTGCACTGTCTAAATTTGCCTGTCGTGGTCCTGAAACTTAACTTCTGTAGCCAAGCCCTGCTGACCTCATTGCCCTGTGTAAGTAAAGCTACAGGAGGAGTGTTTTCTTTAATGCTGAAGAAAATGTTGTTCTAAATGTTGGACGCTTTTACCTGTGCTTCTTAGCCAATTGGAATGGCGTGTGTGTGTATATTTTATACAGCACCTTTAATGTAGAAAAAATGTCCCAAGGCACTTCACAAACAAAAATGAAAAATTAATGCCAAGCCAAAGGAGATGAGGGTTTTAAGAAGTATCAAAAGGAGAGAGAGGTGAAGAAGCTGAGATGTTTAAGGAATGAATTCTAGAGTTTACTGCCTAGATAGTTGAAGGCACAGCCACCAATGTGGGGCGAATGAAGTGGGGATTGCACAGAGGCCAGAGTTGGAGGGACAGTCTGGGGGAGGTTGTAGGACTGGTGGATGTTAGAGATATGGAGGGGCGAGGCCATGGAGTGATTTATACCTGGGCATGAAAATTATAAATTTGAGACATTGGGAGGCCAGGAGCCAATGCAGGTCAGCAAGGATAGGTGTTATGGGTATATGGGATTTGATGCAGCATTGGACAGAGGCAGCAAAGTTTTGAATGAGGTGAAGTTTAGAGAGTGGAGGATGGGAGGCTGGCCGAGAGGGTTGGAATAGCCAAATCTGTCAGTTACAAAGACATGGATGAGACAGATGGGCTAAAGTAGAGTTGAGTTGGCTGATGTTACAGAGGTAGAAGTAGGCATTGTTTGTGCTGCAGTAGATATGGGGTTGGAAGCTCAACTGAGGATTGAATAAGATGCCAAGGCTGCAAACACTCTGGTTCAACCTGAGACAGTGGCTGGAGAAAGGGCTGGAATGGGTGCCAAGGTTATGTATTTTTGGGCAAACCCTAAAACAAAATGACTTCAATCTTCCCAATATTTAAGTGGAGGAAATTGTGACCCATCAAAAATTCGATGTCGGATGAGCCATCTGACCACAGAGGCAATAGAATGAGTGTTTTGACTCTAGTAGGACCAAGTAGCAAAGGCAGATACAGGGGTTTCACAGTCTCAGAAGGAACAGAGTCATCTGTATCCACCAAGAACCCTCCTTTGCTTGTTCGAATCCCTCAACCTCAATAGCAGTCCCTCCCCAGGCAGTAATATAGTATCGTGTCTTAACAGCACTCAAGCAAACACCAGAAGACCAGTAGACATAGTTCAAACCACCCAGTGAAGATTGCATTTGACAAGTTAATTGGTCACATCCCTTGATATCTTTAATATCTAGAAATCTATCGATCTCTGTCTTGAATATACTCAATGACTAAGGCTCCACAGCCCTCTGGGCTAGAGAATTCCAAAGACTCACCACCCTCTGAGTGAAGAAATTCCTCCTCATCTCAGTCCTAAATGGCCTACCTCTTATTCTGAGACTGTCTTCCCTGGTTCTAGAACCCCCCCTGCCACCAGGGGAAACATCCTTCCTGTATCCTGTCCAGCCCTGTAAGAATTATGTATGTTTCACTGAGATCACCTCTCATTCCTTTGTCTTGTGTCAGCTATGGCTCAGTGGGTAACATTCCACTTGAGTTAGAAGGTTGTGGCTTCAGCCCACTCCAGAGACTTGAGCACATACTATGCTGAGCTTCCAGCCTAGATTATTATTGAGGGAGTGCTGCACTTTTGGAGATGCTGTTTTTCAGATGAGACATCAAACCAAGGTCCAGTCTGCTCAGTCAAGTGGATGTAAAATATCCCATGAAACTATTCAAAGAACATGAGGGGAATTCTCCCCAGTGTCCAAGCCAACACTTATCTGTCCAAACAGCACAACCAAAACAGTTTGCTGATTTATCACATTGCTGTTTGTAAGATCTTGCTGTGTGAAATTGGCTGCTGTGTTTCCCTACATTACAGCAAGGACTACCTTTGAAAAAGCAATTAATTGGCTGTAAAGAGCTTTGGCTTTGAAAGATGTTACATAAATACAAGTTCTTTCTTTGCACAGTCCAGCATTTCCACTTTTTACTCCCTCAAGGTTAAGGCCTCTTAGCTCTCCAAAGATGAGGGAGGTATCAAGGGTGGTTTATTTAGTTTCATCCACATCCAGAATTCCTGCATTTTCTGGTACCAGGGTTCCATCTGTTTGCTTTCAAGACGGACATCTTCCCATTCGATACAGGGAATTGCAATTGTGCTGCACCATATGCTGAGATGTTTCTTAGATAATTGAAGATAATTTCCTGAGTAGTTCGCATCAGATGTGTGTTCTGGGCACCTTTTCTCAGTCAGGCTGATTATGTCAGTTGCATGACTTAAGATTCACCTTCCCCATAGGTTGAGGAATGTAATTTTAATCAAAAAATGATGGCTGCACCCAAAAGGTTTTAGTGACCTTTCTGTTTCAGTCACTGTATCAGCAAGGATAGGTATAATGGGTATATAGGCTTTGATGTAGCATTGGACAGAGGCAACAGAGTTTTGATATTAGATATTAAAGATATCAAGGGATCTGGGGATAGTGTGGATAAATGGTGTTGAGGTAGAAGATCAGCCATGATCTCGTTGAATGGCAGAGCAGGCTCGAGGGGCCGATTGGCCTACTCCTGCTCCTATTTCCTATGTTTCTAAACAGAGATTAGATGCAGCATAAAATATCCTCCACTTTATCCCAGGTATGCGTGTTCACCTCACACTATCAGTTTAAATTTATCCACTTTTCTGCAAAAACGAGTTGCTCCTAGACATGGGTAGCCTAGTAAAGCTTCCCCTTGGCATTGAGTGTGGGAGAATGAGCAGAGGCCATGTAGAACGGAACAAGCTGCTCAAAGAGCAAGGCGGAGAAGGGATCTCAGCAGGAAGCATGTCCGCAGAGGGTCATAAGTGAGCAGATCTGCTGGAGAACAGATTGCAGGAGTGCTGTGATGTCGTGGGAGCCCCTTTGCACACTAGTGTCCAAAGCGTGTTGACAGAACTCTTCACTCAGACATTGGGTGGATGCTTTTTGTGCTGCAGTGGAAGCTGAGACATTGGACCTCAGATGCTGCATCAAGTGTGCTTGTGGAGATAGCCACGACTTCCATGCTGGAAAGGATGGGCTCCAAACTATATGTTAAGCTCTATGCCAAGTTGGTGCTGAACTACTCCATGCTCCTTGACATTGAACGCAGAATTCCTAATGCACCAAGTATTTCTGGGTGTATGCCATAAGCCTCATCTGAGTCCTCTGCAGCAGAACACGTGGGTGACCTCGCCCGCAGATGAGCTGGCCCCTGCGGTAGCCTTGCCCCCAGCCCTGGCTGCAGCACATGTACCTGGTGTCTCACTGCATTGTTAGGGCCACGTGAGGAGGTGTGGGTGGTTCCCACTGTTCAACTCCCATCTGACCGCAGCAAGTGTGTTTTGTTATTAGGGTTTAACCCCTTGGTGTTTTATTTGTCAAATAAACAGACTGTGACAGGTTTTCTTGTAGCTTTAAAACAGAAAATCAATTGTTTATTGATCAATACGCCTTATCCCAAAATTGTCACCGCCACGTCCACTCATGCAGTCGCTTGCACACGCACAAAAAACAGATAGAGAGGGAAAAAGGGGTAAGCGATTATAAGTGGGGGATAGGTTTTGGGGGGAGGTCACAGTAAACCTGTTGAATTATCTTGGAAATCAAGTTCTCGTTGGTTACAGGCCTGAGGTGAATGTAAATTTCTCTCTTGGTTGAAAGTGCAGTTGAAGTCAGTGGATCACTTCTAGCTCACTCTGTATAGTGTAGATGCAGAATTCTACAGCAGGGCATGCACCTTCAGGTTTTGCTGGAGACAAGCTTCTGGATGCTGCTTTCTGGCTGTCTCTCTGTAGGCTCCTTTTTTTGGTAAAGCTGTTAGTTCTTACCACCTGGTAGGAGACGCTTTGGTCTCTTCCTTATGGTGATCGCACAATGGCCCAGGACATGGCTCCTTCACACCTTCTTTGTTTCAGAAGACGACATTCAATTCTGGAATGTTTTAGGATGGGTGCACCTCTTAGCTTTGAAGAATTTCCTTTGTCCCTGCCAGACTGTTTGAATATACAAAGGCCAAGCCCTTTTTTCCGTTGACCATTTTGGAGCTTTGTTCACTTTTTAAAAGATAGGTCATTTTTAAAAGACAAAGTCTGTTTTTATAACTCTTCAGATTTTGTTCATTATTCTTGTATCATCGCCCTTCTCGTGTGTGACAGCATGCAGATTCCACCTGTATACTATCCTGTAAATGTCACTATGTGAGCTAGTGGCTGCGGTTGTGAAATTGAGTGAACGTCTTCATGATCACTATTGTCTTGGTGTTCCTGCACTGCCTGGCCAGGTTGCAATTCTTGTGTTTCTGAAAGGTGAAGTTGTGTTGAGGAGTGGCTGAGGCTGGTGATGTTGTTTTTAGGGTATGGCATTTGAAGATGCATTCACTGACCTTGAGCATTCAGTTGAGGCCTTTGAACTTCTTGCAGCACTGCATCTAGATCCTCTGGGCATTGACCTCCACAGCTATCTGTTCCCATTACCTTTTGACCGTGTATCTGGAAGGTGTCCTGGTCCCCTGCAGTACAGAACATCTCTCCTTTGCACCTTCTGCAACAAGACCCTCCAGTGTAGCGCTCTCTTCCATGTTGTGCCATTCTTCACTGTTTCCCAAATCAGATTCACGTCCTGCAAGACTGCAAACATCTTCTCTATCTACAGTGCACCTCCCATTTAAGAGGTGCAGCCTTGCTTTAAGAAATGCGAGGAAGTTTGGTTCCCCTGCTGATATGCAAAGCCAGTGAACAGTGCAGTTAGCACTGGCTGCACTTGGATATCATGCTAATGAGCAGGCAGCACGAAGATGGTATTCTGCTGCATTTCAAACAGCCATGGGCTAATCATGCATCGCAACCTCTTGCACCCTTTTTCAGGAGCTATCTAATTTAACCCCCATTATCTCTTGATTATCACATTGCTGTTTGTAGGACGGTGTGCATAAATTGGCTGCCGTGTTTCGTACATTAGAGTAGTAACTATACTTCAAAAGTACTTTGTTGCCTGTAGACCACTTGACCCTCCCCATCCTTGCAAACTACCGTCCCATCGCCAACCTCCCTTTCTCCTCCAAAGTCCTTGAGTGTGTTGTCACTTCCCAAATCTGTGCTCATCTTTCCCGGAACTCCGTGTTTGAATCCCTCCAATCAGGTTTCCACCTCTGGCACAGCACCAAAGCGGCTCCTATCAAAGTCACAAATGGCATTCGATGTGACTGTGACAAAGGTAAACTTGTACCTCCACATCCTCCTCAACCTGCCTCCAATCTTTGGCATGGTTAACCACACCATCCTCCTCCAACACCTCTCCACCGTTGTCCAGTTGGGTGGGACTTCTCTCACTTGGATCCAGTCTTATCAATTAATTGCAGCCAGAGAATCACCTGCAATGGCTTCTTCTGCTCCCATATCGTTACATCCAGTGTCCCCCAAGGATCTGTCCTTGGTCCCCTCCTATTTCTCATCTACATGCTGCCCCTCGGCGACATCATCAAAAGCACTGTGTTAGTTTTCACATATGCGCTGCCAACCCCCAGCTTTACCTCGCCAGCACCTCTCCTGACTCCTCCACAGTTGCTAAATGACCTGACTGCTTATCCTACATTCAGTACTGGATGAGCAGAAATGTCCTCCAATTATGTATTGGGAAGACTGAAGCCATTGTTTTCATTCCTCATTCCAAACTCTGTACCCTAGCTACCGAGTCCATCCCTCTCCCTGCCAACTGTCTGCGACTAAACCACACTGTTCATAACCTTGCTGTCATATATGACCCCAAGGTGAGCTTCCAACCACATATTCATGCCATCACTAAGGCCACCTATTTCCAGCTCCATAACTGCCTGACTTTGCCCCTGCCTCAGCTCGACTGCTGCTGAAACCCTCAGTCATGCCTTTGTTACTTCTGGACTTGACTATTCCATCGTGCTGTTGGCTGGTCTCCCACATTGTATCCTCAGTAAACTTGAGGTCATCCAAAACTCTGTTGCCGGTGTCCTAACTCTCACCCTGTGCTCGCAGACCTCTATTAGCTCTCGGTCAAGCAATGTCTTGATTTTAAAATTTTCATTCTTGTTTACAAATCCCTCCATGGCCTCACCCTTCCCTATCTATGTAATCTCCCCCAGCCCTACAACATTCTGAGATATCTCTGCTCATCTAATACAGGCCACTTGAGCATCCCTGACTTTACTCGCTCCACCATTGGCCGTGCCTTCAGTTGTCTAGGCCCTAAGCTCTGGAGTACCCTCCCTACACCTTTCTGCCTCTCTACTTTGCTTTTCTCCTTTAAAACACTCCTTAAAACCCACCTCTTTGACCCAGCTTTTGGTCATCTGACTTGGTATCTCCTTTTGTGACTCAGTGTCATACTTTGTTTTATAATGCCCCTGTGAAGCGCCTTGGGATGTTTATTTACCTTAAAGGAGCTATATAAATATAAGTTGTTGCAAAGCACTTTGGGAACCTCGAGGTTGTGAATGGTGCTGTATAAATGCAAGTTTTTTTCTTGGTGAGGGCACTCTGGTGCTGGGATACTTGATGAATGGACATAAATAGAAAACTTGAGTATTGCTGAAAAAAGAGACATGCTGTCGAAGCTTTTTGTCTTGCACTCGAGCAGTGTAAATTGTTGCTTCCCGTTGAAATTTGGCATTCTTGCGTCAGTCCTGCCAAGTGCAAGACGAAAAGTTTTAATAACATGTCTTTTTTTCCCAGCAATACTCAAATTCTGTACTACCAAGCAACTGAATAGAAAGCTAGACAACTGCAGCCATTTGGAAGTAGAACTCGGCCCAGGGGCTTAAACATGAGCCTAGAAGCCTTGCTCTGAAGTGAAATTTTTGCCCAGGATGCAGAATTTCTGATTTAAAATGTGCTGACTGTAATGCTCGATGGCGTGTGGAATGAAGTAGTTTTTAGAAGACATGGACTCAGCTTTTTGCTTTGAATTGATAGCTTGCATCTGGTTTCAATCCCGCTTTGCAATTCCATCTTCAACATTTCAATTGAGAGCTATGTGAGTATTAATAATGCACGTGACCAACTGTGGCATTTGTCTACACATCCAGTGTCTTGGTTAGTGCAGAGAATGGAATGTAGAATTAGTAAAGGATGGGCGGTGAACTGAGACTGATTAATTATTGTAATAACGCAAAAAGCTTTGGTGGGGTGGGGGAGATTGGTCACACAATAAGCAGCCTTTGATTAAACATATCACAGGTAGTTTGAGTTTGTTCAGGATTGTTTCACTTTTGAAAGTTTTGGATTGAATAGATAAGAGGTAGTGCATTTTACCCATCCTGAGATGAGTTTTGTTTGCATCCTGTTAATGTCGGGGTACCATTGCAGGCATTATTTTCCCTTTGAATTTGGTGCTTTCAATAGCTATGTAAAATACATGGATTAGATTGGCGTGAAATGCATGCATGAATTGGCACTTTACTACCCCAGTGTCGAGTGCTCATCAAGCCACTCCTTCCCTGGATTGCACAAGTGGGAATTTGTGCTCTTCTGCTATTCAATAAGGGGCATTTGCTTTGAACTCTACTATGCAATTAACTCCCTCCTGGCAGAATTTAGCTTTGAGGTTCAGATGACCCAATTGTGTTACACAAATAGAATGGACAGATGGAGAACAGTAGTGTTTAATCTACTGGTCAACAAGGCATTTGTAAATCACTTGTCTTTGGCAATTTGTGAGCTGATTGGCATTTATTCCTATGTTGATTATACTGGGAGTCTGCCCCTTCTGTATTCTGTTTGTTCACAGGCAGAAAACAGCTCTCAACATTGGACAGATTGTGAGTAAGTTTTTTCAGCCAGGTGATGTATACCTGAAATCAACAGCAGAAAAAGCATAAACATAGTTGATAGCAGTTGCTCTGAACCAACCAGTAACAACGTGCCTAACAGCAGTCTGCGCCATTCATGTTGGATTGCAGACATATTCTACAATGAACTTAATTCAGAACAGAACCTGTATTTATTCAGGACTGTTCACTCTGGGGCTTGTTGAAACAATTTTTTTTGGGGGGAGGTGGTGGGGAGAGGATGGAGGGGTTTAATCCCATAGTGCAGTTCCAAGTAAATGTCCCTTTTTTGGACAGAACAAAGACACAAATAACTTGACTGTTGTGTGCACCATCTACAAGATGCACTGCAGCAACTCACGAAGGCTTCTTCCACAGCACCTCCCAAACCCATGACAGCTACTACCTAGGACAAGTGCAGCTGGCACATGGGAACACCACTCCCTGCAAATTCCCCCACAAGCCTTGCAATTCTGACTTGGAAATATATCGCAATTCCTTCATCGCTGGGTCAGAATCCTGGAACTCCCTCCCTAACAGCACTGTGGATGCATCTACACCACATGGACTGCAGCAGTTCAGGATGGTGGCTGACCACCTCCTTCTCAAGGGCAATTTGAGATGGTCAATAAATTCTGGTCTTGCCAGCAATGCCCACTCCCATGAATGAATAAAAAATATGGCCACAGGAGATGGCAAAGTGGTATTAATATTTTCTCCTTCCTTCTCTGTGGTGACATGGGTGTTAAGCATCAAGAGTGCTTAGTTTCAGGGTCCTATTTCTAACAGTTCCCCATCTCCACTGCCTGAAGGTGCTACATACGAACAAAGAGGAGGAGTCGACTATTCAGCCCCTCAAGCCTGCTCCGCCATTCTGTAAGATCATGGCTGATCTGTTTGTGGGCTCAGCTCCACTTTCCTGCCTACCCCCGATACCCTTTGACTCCCTTGTTTGTGAAGAATATGTCCACCTCTGCCTTAAAAGCATCCAATAACCCTGCCTGCACTGCTCTCTGAGGAAGAGTTCCACAGACTTACGACCCTCTGAAAAAGAAAAATTCTCCTCATCTATGTCTTAAAAGGGAAACCCCTTATTTTTAAACTGTGCCCCCTAGTCTTAAACTCTCCCACAAGGGGAAATATCCTTTCAACATCCACCCTGTCAAGTCTCCACATGATTTTATATGTTTCAATAAGATCACCTCTCATCCAATGCAGACCCAACCTGTCCAACCTTCCCTCATAAGATGACCCTCTCATCCCAGGAATCAGTTGAGTGAACCTTCTCTGAACTGCTTCCAGTGCAATTATATCCTTCCTTAAGGAGACCAAAACTGTACACAATACTCCAGATATGGTCTCATCAATGCCCTGTACAACTGCAGAAAAACATCTCTACTTTTTTATTCCATTCCCCTTGCAATAAACAGCAACATTGCATTTGCCTTCTGACTCATCCTTCTGGAGATGCTGAACACCTTTATATTCCTTAGCCAAGTGACCATTCTTCATGTATGAGCCCAAGTGTTGACAATTGGTTAAAACGTAACGGGCATCACAGCCTGATACTGTCCTCACTCGATGTCCGTACGTGCATATTCCCAGCAGGGCTTACTGGATCAGGATTGGGAAATCTGGCTCAATTTTATTCCATTGTCACTTCAGCCAGGGATCGAACTGGGACTTTGGTGGTCAGTGAAGTTCAGCTGATTTAAGCCACTGATTTAGCAACAAACTGGGTGGGGCTGCTAGTAACTGGTTAATGTGATGACCCTAATACACTGAAATATAATGTATTGTGTAGCCAGATATGCTTTAAGTAAAAAAAAACTAAGATTTAATGCTCAGAAATATCACTTCCATTGCATTTATGTTTTAAGAAATTGTTATTGATTCAACTCCCATGCTGTCATATTCCGTTTCTGTCTCGCCATTTATCTTAACTATTACTCCAGTGGGGACCTTGAGGTGACGATTGATTTCCTGACCGAGGTGGACAAGCTGGTGCAGCTGATCGAGTGTCCAATCTTCACATGTAAGTAAACCCTGCAGCGCCTAATGCTTCCAAATAGGCTGTTGGAGTTCCAGGTGTGGAAGTAATGTTGTATCAGGAAATGGGGCAGAAGTAACGAGTGCTGACTGGCAGCTGTATGAAACTGGGAACATACCAAATTAGGAAGCAACATGAAAGCTCTGTGATTCTATGAAGCATGTGAAAGATTCAAAGTGAAACGTTGCTCGCAGTTTCTTGTGAAAGCTTCTTTCTGCAGCCCCTCTGGCTCAGTTGATTCAAGCAGCTTAAAATCCAGTGACACAAATGATGTGTTCCCTAGTCTACCCTGAGTTAGCTGACTTGAGCCCAAATGGTCGCAAGGCCTGGTTTACCGAGTGGCGAATCAGCCGAGGATCCTACTCCTCAGCACACACTTGGCTGTGTAGGTGATATAACTCCCACCATCAAACAGTTCCAACAATGACCATTCTGGCTTGAAGCCGAAGAACCCTTGGCTAAGACTCTGGAAGGCAATTTGCAGCTGTGAGAACAATACATTGCAGGGAATCAGCACCTTCAGAGGAGGAGCAAACTGCCTGTAATAACAGAAATATCCTGGCTTTTCAATTACAATTCCTGACAAAAAGAAGTATGCCTCTCTTGCCCCACTAAGTAAAAATAACCCTCCTCATTGCTGAGTGCTGGGCCCTCTGGGTGAGTTAAAAGCTGCCGTGTTTGTCCCAGTGAGTTAGCTCCACAAGGCTGAGTTTTGAATTATTCATTGAGCAAGATGATATCAGCAGGCAATGAGTTCAAGCTCTCCTCTCTCTATCATTTGCACTCTCCCTCAATCGCACTCTCACTCCTGCAGTCAGGGATGAGCAGTGGGTGAGGGGGGGAGAAAGAATGACTGATCCACGGAGATCTGTGGCACCTCGAGCTGCTGCTCCACCACTGGTGGCCATGCCTTCATCTGCCTAGGCCCTAAGCTCTGGAATTCCCTCCCTTAACCTCTCCACCTCTCCTCCTTCAGGTCACTCCTTCAAACCTACTTCTTTGACCAAGGTTTTGCCTTGGTTTAGCCATTTGCCACCAGATCTGGCTAAACCACATAAAACACTATCGGGTCCTACTCGTCTACTAAAACTGCTCACTATTCCAGGATCATCTTGGAATGCAAAGATATAACCCCTGGCTTCTTTTCTGTACTGCAAACCATCATCTTAAACTCCTCTCCCCTGTCACCTCCACCCTCACCTCCAACAATAAGTGCGAGGAGCTTATGAACTTCTTTGTCACCAGGATGAAAACCATCCAATCAGCTGCCTCTACCACGTCCCTCCCTTCCACTAGCCCACCAGGCCAAACTTCCTCTAATGCTGCCCTCGCCCTGAACTTGCATCTTTCTCCAGTTTCTTTCCTATCTCCCCTCATGCCCTCATCTTGTTCATGAGACCCACCTCCTGTTCCCTCGATCCTATTTCCACTAAACTGCTGATCACCCAACTTCCCCTCCTGGGCCCCACGTTAACCAATATGGTAAACAGTTCTCTCTCTTCAGGTGTTGTCCCTCTCTCTTCAGAAAAAACAACCCTTGACTCCATCGCCCTTGCAAACTACTGTCTCATCTCCAACCTCCATTTCCTCTCCAAAGTTTTTGAAGTCTCCCAAATCCGTTCCCATCTTTCCCAGCGCTCCATGTTTGAATCCCTCCAATCAGGTTTCCACCCCTGCCACAATACCGAAACAGCTCTAATCAAAGTCAAAAATGACATCCTATGTTACTGTGACAACAGTAAACTTTCCCTCCTCGTCCTCCTTGACCTGTCTGCAGCCTTGAAAGCGGTTAACCGCACGACGTTAGTTTAGCATGTATGCTGATGACTCCCAGCTATACCTCACCACCACTACTCTCGACTCCTCCACTGTTGCTAAATTATCAGACTGATTCTCCGACATCCAGTGCTGGATGATCAGAAATTTTCTCCAATTAAATATTGGGGAGACTGAAGCCATTGTTTCCGGCCCCTGCTAGACACTCCGTTCCCTAGTTACTGACTCCATCCCTCTCCCTGGCAACTGTCTGAGATTAAGCCAGTCAATTCGCAATGTTGATGTCTCATTTGACCCCGAGATGAACCACCAACCTCATATTTGTACCAGCACTAAGATCGCCTATTTCCACCTCCGTAGCATTGCCCGACTTCATCCCTGTCTCAGCCTATCTGCTGCTAAAACCCTCATTCATGCCTTCATTACCTCTAGACAACTATTCCAATGCACTCCTGGCTGGTCTTCCACATTCTACTGTTTGTCAACTTGAGGTCATTTAAAGTTCTGCTGCCCGTGTCTTAACTCGCACCTAGTCCCGTTCCCCATCATCCCTGTGCTCGCTGACCTACACTGACTCCCAATCAAGCACCGTCTTGACCTTAAAATTCTGATCCTTATTTTCAAATCCCTCCATAGCCTTGCACCTCCCTATCTCTAATCTCCTCCAACCCAGCAACCCTTCAAGATATCTGCACTCCTCTAATTCTGGCCTCTTGTGCATCCCTGATTTTAATCGCTCCACCATTGGTGGCTGTGCCTTCAGTTGTCGAGGCCCCCAAGCTCTGGAATACCCTCCCTATACCCCTCCACTTCATTTTTTTCCTTTAAGAAACTCCTTAAACCAACTTCTTTGACCAAGCTTTTGGTCCTCTGATCTAATATCTCCTTTTGTGGCTACCGAGCCACAAAATGCTTCTGTGAAATGCTTTGGGACCTTTTTATTACATTAAAGGTGCTATATAAATATAAGTTGTTATTGAATGTGATTCAGTGTCAAATTTTGTCTGACTACACTCCTGTGGAGCATTCGGGATATTTTTACGATGTTGAAGGCAGTATATAAATGCAAGTTGTGATTGTTCGTTTATCTCCTATTCTCCATCCCAGATCTGCGGTTGCAGCTTCTTGACGTTGAGAACAATCCCTACCTGATCAAAGCCCTGTACGGACTCCTCATGCTGTTGCCCCAGAGCAAAGCATTCCAGCTCCTCTCTCATCGACTGCAGTGCGTGCCCAACCCGGAACTTATGCGAACCACGTGAGTAATGATCTGCATCTTCAATAATTCATGGCATGTTGCTGATCAAGACAACTGGAGTTAGTGGTGCAAGTTTTAACCTGTGGCAGAATGGCTGCAGTGTCACCCTTCCCCGTGGGAGATCATGGCCCTCATGACGTGGGACAGCTGACCCACTCCGAATATATACATGGAAAATGGGTAGTCCACCTCTTCCTGTTTCTCCCTCGCAACCCATGTTTAATACACTTTCATTTTCCCTCCCCAGGTTCCCCCTAAACCAGGTGCAACTTCTCCAGCCTGAGATGCCAGGCAGGAGTTCTAGGCCTCTCCTGATGCTGTTCTTGAATTGGGTGCTTCGAGGTGCAAGGAACGTTGAGTGACTTTTTATTTGAACTTCTCCCCACTCTGGTTTTTCCTAGCACCACCCACCCCCTCTCCCCTTGCTCTCCCATTCCCTGTGGAGAAGGACTTGCCCATTCTGCTCTGCACCTTTCTCTGCCATCATCAAGACCTTTAGGTGGAAGTCTTCACTCTACTACATCACATGGCCTATCCCTGAACTCCCTGGTTCCTTCCTTCCATTGATGGATGCTTTTTCACTGACTCTTTTCATTGACATGCACATTACAGTAGGCAATCGGCATATGGGAACACCATTACCTTCAAGTTCCCCTCCCTTCCAAGTCACATACCTTCTTGACTTGGAACTATATCACCATTCTTCCATCACTGGGTCAAAATCCTGGAACTCCTTTCCTAACAGCACTGTGGGTGTACCTTCAATCACGCGTACCGCAGCGGTTCAAGAAAGCAGCTCGCCACAATCCATGAATGAATAAAACAAAACATCAGTTGCACTTGAGTGAAGGAGACATGGGCCAGCACTAAATCCCAAGCTGCATTCTCTGCACTGATTCACATTGATAACTCCATTAAATCAAGGAAGCAGTTTGACTAAAAAGCACCAAAGCACTGTTATTGACAGGCTGGACAAAGATTTCTGAATCACAGGTTTGATTGAGTGTTACTGTAACTCAACAAGGACTTGCGTTAATCAGTGAACTATGCAAGTGGGCTTAACTGTCCTATGCTTGAATTATAAGTTTAACCACATATGCATGTAGTGGGAGGTTGAAGTCACAACTGTGGGGCCTTTCTGTTCAAGGTTTTGGTCTAGAAATCGCACCTTCATGACTGTTTTATGTAGTGTACAGGGGAAAAAAATTTGTACATTCATATGGCAGCTACCATACATAGAGCTCAGCCAGTTTAAAAAAAGACAATGATGACTGAAGTGCAAGCTTACTGAAGCTTTCGCGGTGAAACTCATCTTCATACTTAATCTCTGCTCTTCAGTCCATGGTATGCTTCCTGTCTCAGTGCCAGGGTGGAAGTTCACAGTCCACAATGAAAAGTGGAGGACCAGCAAGGAAGTATTTAATGAACTGAACTCCTTGCTCTGTTAGTAGAGTAATGTTGCCTTGCAGTTTCCAGTCATTGCATCCTCAGGTACTGGTAATTATGTAGAGCCTTCCAGTGATAGATTGGAATGGTTTATTATTCACTCTGTGTATTCATCTTAAATTTTAATTCAGAGGTGATATTTAAAAGAGGAAGATTCTCTTAGTAGAAAATTTTGTGATTACCTGTCCTCATATCAAAGAAAAGAGCTGCATTCCACTGGAAAAATTCCCTGACATCAAATTAGGACTTGCATTTGTCGAGCACATTTTAGAACCTCAGGATGTCTCAAAGCACTTTGCAACCAATAAAGAACTTTTGAAGTTGGTCACTTTTGTCATGAAGTGCCAGTGTGCACATACCATGGTTCTACAAGCATCAATGTGGAGGGATAAATATTGTCCATATCATCAAGGAGAACTCTCCTGCTCTTCTTTGAATAGTGCTGTGGGATCATCATCTTCCACCTGAGAGGGCGGACGGGACCTCAGTTTAACATCTCATCTGAAAGTTGGTGATAGTATGCCTCTCAGCATAATGGGTTAACAAGCTGCCCGTTAATGATGGGACCCTCCCAGCACAGTGGCCTCTATCATCTTTCCTGGGCTTGCGTGCAGGCAGCTCTGTGGTACTGTGTGAAAGGCATGCAACTGGGCATGTGTTTTAAAGCCTGGCTACCCGACCCGAACACAACTACGTGTCAGGTGCGGGTACAGATCGAAATTCCGAGTCCAGTATTCGGCACTGGTCGGGTCGTGCTGGACACTGCTTGCGGGAAGTCACGCAATCCAGCTTACCATGATTCCCCACAACTCCAGCTGCAGGAATAGCCTGCTACCGGAACAGATGAAGGAGATTTGTGTCGGGTCGGGCGCAAAAAAAAATTAAAGGGCTCTGGTCGGGTTCAGGTTGGCTGTGGTCGGGCCCGGGTCGTGTTTTAGTTTTAAACGCGAGCCAGGCTTTAATATGTTTACCAAGCTCAGGACCACAAGGCCAGTGGCGCAGTGGTTAGCACCGCAGCCTCACAGCTCCAGCGACCCGGGTTCAATTCTGGGTACTGCCTATGCGGAGTTTGCAAGTTCTCCCTGTGTCTGCGTGGGTTTCCTCCGGGTGCTCCGGTTTCCTCCCACATGCCAAAGACTTGCAGGGTGATAGGTTAATTGGCCATTATAAATTGCCCCTAGTATAGGTAGGTGGTAAGGAAATAGGTGGGGATGTGGTAAGAATATGGGATTAGTGTAGGATTAGTATAAATGGGTGGTTGATGGTCGGCACAGACTCGGTGGGCCGAAGGGCCTGTTTCAGTGCTGTATCTCTAAACTAAACTAAACTCCAAGCTGTTCTGAAGGAGTAGGTCCTCAAAACCCTCCCCATCACTCAGCTAAATTTCCATTTGTATGAGGACCTTGAATGAATGTTATGTTGCCCACTGTAGGTATTATTGTACCTTTAGCTTTTTGAAAGAAGTGTACCCTTTGCACAAAAGCACACACATCTTACCCTCACCAGTCGGCTATGGCTTGGAACTATTCTGTTACATTTTCATACATGTTCTGTTACTGCCTTCTCGGGGCAAAGCACTAGGAACTATATGTAATAGGGGAGAAATAACCAATATATTAAGAGCATAGTATACTTAAAGAGAAAAGGTCGCAGATGATTTTCCCCATCCCCCCCCCCCCAAAATGGTATGAAGGTAATATTGTATTTCTATGTAACGATGGAACTTACTAAGAATAAAGAAGACAGTGGTTAAGAAAGGTTATCCATATTTCAGTTCCAAACCTTCTGAACTAACAGAGGGAGGACAAATCAACCTCCCATTGAAACAGGAAGCAAAACTGCCCCCACGCAGTGTGCTATAATTAGTGTTTTTACATTTATCGATCTAATAAGGATTTATGTGGTTAATTTGCTCCTTTCAATCTCATGGTATAAGACAACAGAAGCAGTAATTAAACAGCTTGATTCGTTTTCCAATTTTTAAAAAATCATTAATTTTGCAGTCCTTTGGGAGCGTATTTACATTCTATGAGAAGATGGGCAGTGCTGAACTTGATCAGTGATGGGAGATGCTGCTCTGTTCTGTTTTGGACTCTGGTTAAGCAATCAGTAAACTAAATTTGGCAATCCTTGGGGGAGGGAAAGAGAAAGAACAGCCACTGAGAGAGATCTGGCACGGGTGATGGAAAATGTCACTCCCGTCCTCCTAGTAACTATAGTAAAGTAATTGTACTTTCTGGCAAAGCTTCCTCACTTCAAATTCTTCACTCTATTTAGTTTTAGTGTGTGTGGTGAATATAATTCACTGCACTTCATCTTTGTGCGGATGAAGGCTGCCAAACTACACAGGGGGACGTTCGCAGTTTGCATCCACTTTGCAGCCTGGCTTCCTGGACTGCTCAACCTCTCCATTTGCTTCCCTCTTTGTATTGAAGGCACAGGCCGCTGGCTGTCTAGGCAGAAAGCTCCATTAGTATAACAAAATGAGCCCATCTTCACTCGTTTCATGTTTCTTTGAGTGTGTTTTCCTGTGTCATGTTATAAAGCTAAATATAGCGACTGAAATTGAGCCTTAGGAAATCATTGTCTTGAAAAAGACGAATCAGGTCTATTCCTTCACATACACCTCTACAGTCAGAATCATAGAATTGTTACATCACAGAAGGAGGCCATTTGACCCATCTTATCTGTGCCAGCTCTCTGAAAGAGCAATTTACCTAGTGCCACTCCCCAGCCTTATCCCCAAAGCCCTGTATATTCTTCCTTTTCAGATAAGAATCCAATTCTCACTTGAATGCCTCGATTGAACCTGCCTCCACCACGCACATAGGCAGTGCATTCCAGATCCTAACCACTCACTGCGTGAAGAAGTTTTTCCTCATGTCACTATTACTACTTTTACCTTAAATCTGTGACCTGTTGTTCTCGATCACTCCACCAATGGGAACAGTTTTTCCCTATCTACCCTGTCCAGGCCCCTCATGATTTTGAATACCTCTATCAAATCTCCTTTCAACCTTCTCTGAGGAAAACGGTCCCAACTTCTCCAATCTATCCACATAACTGAAGTTCCTCATCCCTTGATTCATTCTGCACTCTCTACAATGCCTTCACATCGTTCCTAAAATGTGCCCCAGAACTGGAAACAATACTCCAGTTGAGGTCAGACCAGTGTTCTATACAAGTTTAACATAACTTTCTCGCTTTTGTACTTTATGCCCCTATTAATGAAGCTTAGGATGCTGTATGCTGTATTAACTGCTCTCTCAACCTGTCCTTCCACCTTCAATGACTTATGTACACATACGCCCAGGTACCTCTGCTCCTGCACCCCTTTTGGAATTGCACCCTTTATATTGACTCTCCACATTCTTCCTACCAAAATGAATCACTTCACACTTCTCTGCATTAAATTTCATTTGCCACTTGTCCACCCATTCCACCAACCTGTCTATGTTCTTTTTAAGTTCTACACTATCCTTTTCACAGTTCACAATGTTTTCAAGTTTTTGCATCCTCAAATTTTGAAATTTTCCCCGACACCAAGGTCTAGGTCATTAATATATATCAGGAACAGCAAGTGTCCTAACACCAACCCTTGGAGAACTCCACTACAAACCTTCCTCCAGTCTGAAAAACATCCATTAACCACTACTATGTTTCCTGTCGCTCAGCCAATTTCATATCCATGTTGCTACTGTCACTTTTATTCTATGAGCTATAACTGCTCACAAGTCTGTTGCTTGGCACTTTAGCAAGTGCTTTCTGGAAGTCCATGTACACCACATCAATAGCATTGCCCTGATCAACCTTCTCTATTACCTCATCAAAAAACTTCAAGTTAGTTAAACACAATTTACCCTTCACAAATCCGTGCTGAATAATAATTTCTAGAAGCTTCCCCACCCGCGGGGTTAAACTGACTGACCAGTATTTGCTGGACTTATCTTTACAACTTTTTTTGAACAAGGGTATAACATTTGCAATTCTCCAATCCCATGAATCTAAGAAAGACTGGAAAATTATGGCCAGTGCCTCCACAGTTTCCACTCTCGCTTCCCTCAGTATCCTTGGATGAATCTCATCCTGTTCTGGTGTCTTAATAATTTTAAGTACAACCAGCCTACCCAATACCACCTCCTTATCAATTTTAAACACTTCGAGTGTCTGAATTACCTCCTCTTTCACCATGACCTGCGCAGCATCATCATTGGTAAAGACAGGTGCAAAGTATTCATTTAATACTTCAGTCATGCCGCCTGCCTCCATGTGTAAATCCCCTTTTTGATCCCTAATCGGTCCCACTCCTCCTTTCACCACCCTTTTAAGCCCATAGAGGACTTTTGGATTCCCTTTTATGTAAGCTGCCAGTCTCTCTCCATACTGTCTCTTTGCTTCTCTTATTTGCTTTTTCACTGCCCCCTGAACCTTCTATATTGGGCCTGGTTCTCAGTCGTATTATCCACTTGATGTCTGTTAAAAGCACACTTTTTCTTCATCTTAATCTCTATCTTTCGTCATGCACTGGATTTGTTTTCCCTACCTTTCCCCTTCATGGGAACATAACTTGACTGTGCCCAAACTATCTCCTCTTTAAAGGCAGCCCATTGTTCAGTTGGTGTTTTGCCTGCCAACTTATGATTCCAATTTATCTGGGTCAGATCCATTCTTACCCCATTGAAGTTGGCTTTCCCCCAGTTAATTATTCTTACTCTGGATTGTTCCTTGTCATTTTCCATAGCTAACCTAAACCTTATGATAGAATGATCACTGTCCCCTAAATGTTGTCTTATTGACACTTGATTCACTTGGCCCACCTCCTTTCCAAGAACCAGGTCTAGCAGTGCCTTCTTTCTTGTTGGACTGGAAACATATTGTTGTAGAAAATTCTCCTGAATACACTCTAGGAACTCTTCTCCCTCTCTGCCCTTTACGATAGTACTATCCTTGTCTACGTATGGATAAATAAAGTTCCGCATTATAAACACACTATAGTTCTCTCTAATTTCCTTGCAAATTTGTTCCTCTACATCTTTCCCGCTAGTTGGTGGCCTATATACTACACTGAGCAATTGCACTCTTTTTGTTCTTCAGCTCCAGCAAAGTAGATTCTGTCCTTGACCCCTCTGGGACATTCTTTATCTCCAGCGCTGCGATGTTCTTCTTAAACAAAACTGCCGCCCCTCCCGCTTTCCTATCTTTCCTGAACACTTTGTATCCAGGAACATTTAGTACCCTGTCCTGCTCTTCTTTAAGCCAGGTCTCTCTCACCTCCACAATATCATACTTCCACATGGCTATCTGCGCCTGCAGTTCACCAACCTTATTTACCACACTCCCCGCATTCACATACATGCACAGTAACCTTAATTTAGACTTTATTGCTTTCCCTCTTACACTGACCCTACCTAATACTTTGTTATTTCCTACTCTAGTGCAATCTGTCTCTCCCAATTCTCTGTACATGTTGGTGTTCCTCTCTTGTATTATCTCCTGGTTCCCACATCCCTGACGATCAATAGTATCATGGAGGCTATTCACATTTAATCCCCTTGAAATATTTGCCTTAATAGCATTCACCCCATTGCACTTCTGCTTGCCCCGCCACTGCCACCACAACAATGGTCAATCAAGCAAAACTCCACAGCATCAAACTAACTAAGTTCTACATTATTTGCATCGTCAATCAGTAGCCAGCTTTGGCATGACAATTCCTTGGTCCTGGCAGTTCCAGTGCCTTCATGTTGCTTTCAGCATTCAGTCATCTCGGCCTGTATTTGTAACCTTGTTCTTATTCCTAATCAGTAGCTTTTTTAATGAAGTTGGGACTGTTTCCCATGCAGGAGGAGAAAGTTTGCAGAAGGGGACACTTGGTGGGTTAAAGATCTGTGGCCACTATTTCTGATCTTGGTCATACAGTAGTGGTGAGGCACCAAATAGATGGCAGGAAAGTAGAGTGTGTGTCACTCCAGTTTAGTACCCGTTCACAAAGCACTATTGAAGGAACTCTGAGAGCAGCACCTCCAGCCTGTTGTCCTGGTAGGAAAAGTTTAATAATGAGTGTGGCTTACGGGAATAACGAGACAGAAGTCGTAATGACCAGAAAAAGGTTAAGCTGGAACATTCATAGAATTGTACAACACAAGAGGCCATTCTGCCCATCGTGTTTATGCTGACTCTTTGAAAGACCTATCCATTTAGTCCCTGAAAATGTTTCCTTTTCAAGTAGTTATCCAATTCCCTTTTAAAAGTTACTACAGAATCTGTTCACATTACCCTTCCTGACAGTGCATTCCTGATCATCATAACTAACTGCGTCTTTTTAAAAAAAAGTCTCATCGCCCCAACAAGACTATAAATTTACTTTTGCAACTGTTAGGACTAGGTGAGAAAGCAGTCTAGGGTTCCCTTTCAGCCTTCACTTGGTCTTAGTGTAACAGGGTTTTATTTTTTGCACGCAGTGTTTTTAGCTCCCCCTTGGTGAATCATTGTTCACTGCTTTCCAATTATAAGGCAAAGAAACCATCACAAACAAGCTTTCTTAGGTTTAAAGAAGACAAGTTGAAATTTATTTAAACTTAAACTCTAATTCGGTTAACACCTTCGGATACACGACACCCCCACGCTAGCATGCACACGCGAAGCGCAAATGCAGATGGAGACAGAAAGAAAACAGAAGGAATAAATAAAGTGGAAAGGTTTGAGGCAATATCTGAAGAGTTGGTACGGTTCTTCGAGCTCACCTTGCTTGTAGATAATTCTTGCTTACCGTTGGGGCCCAGTAGTATTCTTAAACCTTGCTCACTGTAGGAGACTTTTCTCTCTTGGGGTTCGTGTGTCATCAGTAGATTCCGAAGCTGGTGAGAAAGAGATGGGAGCAGACCGGAGGAAAGGAGGTCTGCTTCAGTGCAGGAGCCAAGAGCTTTCTGTCTTCAAACACTTTTTCTCCAATTTTTAAAACTCAGTTTAAACTCTGCAACAGCCAGTTAGTCATGTGACTAAACTGGTCTGACCACATCTGTTCTGTCTGTTGGGAGCAGGGACTGGTCCTTTGTTCCAAGCAGTGTCTGTTACTATGCAAAAGTGTCCTTCCAACCAGGAGCCTGGCAATTCCTTATAACAGGCCTTTTCTTCACAGCAACAATTTGAAATTTAATGTCCATGTGGCGAAATTAATGTGCCTCATTCTTGGCAGGTCAGGGCCTGCATGACACAACATATATGAAAACTAATGCTGCAAAGACCAGAATCTGCCATCGCTTTTAAACACTCATTTGCCCCAAGCCTTTGGCACTATCTGTGATGCCTTCATCCACTGTCTACACAATTTCAACTGATGACCCTTCTATTCCATTCTGTTTCCACAATCTGTCCAACACTATGCCCCTGCTCTCCCGACTAGTATTCAGAACGTCCCTTCCCTCTGTTAAAGCCTCAGCACTCTGTTTGGGAACAGGTAAAAGACAAATTTAACACTGATGTTAGGTTTTTCACAGTGGCAGCAGTGTGTACCATCTACAAGATGCACTACAGCAACACACCAAGGCTCCTTAGACAGCACCTTCCAAACCCGTACCTCTACCACCTAGAAGGACGAGGACAGCAGATGCATGGGAACACCACCACCTGCAAGTTCCCCTCCAAGCCACACACCATCCTGACTTGGAACTACATTGCCATTCCTTCACTGTCACTGGGTCAAAATCCTGGAACTCCCTTCTTGACAGCACTGTTGGTGTACCTACCCCACATGGACTGCAGCGGTTCAAGAAGGCGGCTCACGCCTTCTCGAGGGCAATTGGGGATGTGTAATAAATGCTGGCTTAGTCAGCGACACCCACTTCCCATGAACAAATTTTTTAAAACTGCGTAAACAAAAAACTTGTTTGTCTTTCTTTGCACTTACACCTTCAGGGAATTAAGTATTTGAACTTGCAGAGCTTTCTGTTCATCCACACTCTTGACCACTTTTCCAGGAAGGACTCCCTGTCCATTTTTGTCCACCCAAAATGTCCGATAATAAGTGAGAAAGGTGCAGCAATGTAAGTAATGGTTAGAATGACTTCTATGAAGAGCTGTTTGGAAACTCGGTGACGGTAACTTACAGACAAGCCGTTGGCCCTGTCCTAGTGAAAGAGGTGGATGATTTTTCACTGTTCCTGCTGCGTCGTTGTAGTATAACTTACTGCAGATAAAAGGGACGAAATGGAACATTTAGACAATAGATTGTTGCGCCTGCAGCTTTTCATTTCTCTCATTTCCAAGGTGATATTCTGAAAGTTTTCTTAGTGCATTATGTAACAGTGCTTCACACAGTAAGAGCCTTGATTATATTTAATAACATGACTGGCATTATTACCTCTAACACCATAGATGGAAAACTGTACATGCTGTTTAACATTCTTTTTAAACATTTTTGTGAATTTTGTATTTGTCCTGTGTCAGTGCTGGGGAATAGAGCATTCTCTACTGCTTTAACCCAGTATCAACACCAAGCATTTGCAAGTCAGGTGTAAGATGTTTACACAGTCAAGATCAATCTCTTTGGCCCAACAATGTGTCTCAGTAACTAACCTCCCAGCAGTGGCCCCCTACCCCACCATCACATCTGTGTTTCCTCTGCGGGATCAAGATTATTAGGGCAACTTTTCCTAGTTCTGTACCCTGATAGCTCGGATCACCTGTGCACATCAAATGTTGGAAAAGCAGGGGATTAAATCACGTGCCAGTAAAGGTACACACCTAGTTATTAATACTCAGATGATTCAGGCAAAGCTCCCCTATAAATACTGGAATAGAAATAGACCATTAGGCCCAAGAAACCCACTCCTTCCCCACACTCTGCGTGAAATATGTACAATCATTAAGTAGACAGTGGCATAGTGGTAATGTCACTGGACTAGTAATCTAGAGGCCCAGGCTAATGTGCAGCAGCTGGTGGAATTTAAATTCAATTAAATAATAAAAATCTGGAATTGAAAGCTAGTCTCTGTAATGGTGCCAAGAAATTATCATCGATTGTCATAAAAACCCATCTAGTTCAATAACATCCTTTAGGGAAGGAAATCTGCTGTCCTTACCTGGTCTGGCCTACTTGTGACTCCAGACCCACAGCAATGTGGTTGACTCTTCACTGCTGTCTGAAATGGCCACTCAGTTCAAGGGCAATTAGGGATGGACACCAAATGCTGGCCTGCCAGCGATGCCCATGAAAGAATAAAGCAAAAACTCCTGACTGTTCAAACTGATTGTTTAGGTTGAAAAAATTGAACTATTGAGTTAAGCCACAAAGTGAGAATTTAGTGCTAACATATTTGAATTATCAAGTAAGTTGTCTCAATGAAGAGAGCAAATTGTATTGTAAACCACTAAGAAATAATGTGAGGAAATCCCCATACTTGGTCACATTCATCACATAGCTCCTTCAGAGACAGGGAACCTCCTGAGGGGCCTGTCCTGCTTACCCAGAAAGGACCTGTCGTCCTTCCCTCACAACCTGGCTGTTGGAACATAGGAAAATGGGCATGAAAGGACCATCAGGTTCATCAAGCCTTGAGCAGCATGACTAGACACCACCCACGCCACAGCTATTTAAACCCCTTGGAAAGGCAAAAAATCCAGGGCCAATAAGAGGTGAGGGGGGAATGGAAAGTTCCTTTGAGTCCCGCAGGCAGTCAGAACCGGTCCAGGAGATTACGTTGTGTGTACATTAACTGTTAATCCACTCACCTTCTATATGTTGTGATTATGGTCCAGCTCCCTCTTGAAGGCTTGCAGAGAGTCAGCAACCACCACACCAGCTGGCAACACATTCCAAAATCTCACTGCTCTCTGAGAAAAGAAGAACCGCTTTATTCTGCCTTTCATGTAGTTTAAATGCATGTCCGCTGGTCCAATCTGCCAAACTGAAATTAACTGCAAACACGCAATCCAACTCTTTCATTATTTCATAAACCAATAGTAGGCCGCCTTGAAGTTTATATTGCTGTGAAATAAATAAACCCAGCTCTTTAAGCCTATCTGAATAACTAAGGTTCTTTTGAACTAATAATCATTCTTGTAACACAGTTTTAATGCAGCTCAGTATCTTGTTTGTTTTTGACTGTGGCTTCTCTACATTGCTTGTGAATCTTCAGTGATCTGGACAAAATAACATCAAGATGTGCCTTAAAACATTCCAGGGGTTTTGCTTCTGCTCTGCCCAGAGCTTCATTTCAAACATTAATCATTCTTTGTATGGAGAACAACTTCCTGGCATTGGCCCTACATTTTCCCCTTGCCAGTTTGAACTTTAGCCTCTTGTCTTAATGTCACCTTGAGCCCTCCCTTTACGTAAAATGGTTTAAGCAAAATATCTGAAGAGGAAAAAAGAGTTTGCATTTATTTAGCGCCTTGTATCTTGAAGCACTTTAGAACTAATTACTTTTGCAGTGCGGTGACTCATATAGTGCTTCGCAAACCACTGACCACCTCTAGGTGCTTATCCATTGTCTCTCGAGACAAGGAGGCCAAAGAAAGAAGAAAGACTGTGATATGAACAACAGAGCAGCTAATATGTGTACAGCAAGGTCCCACAAACAGCATATCTGGAATTGGTGGTGTTTTGGTTATGAAAAATGTGTCCAGGACATCAGGAGGAACTCTGCTTTCAATTAATGCCATCTTGTTTGTTTTGCCCACCTTAGCAGGCAAGCAGGGCCTTGTTTTGACATGTCATTCATGAGGCTGCACCTCTAACAGTGCAGCACTCCCTTAGTACTGCCCTGGGTTATGTACTGGAGTCTGTATTCGAATTTAAACCCAGCAGTTTCCATTCAGAAGTAAGAATGCCACCAACTGAATCAGGCTGCCCTTTACTACAGCTCTGTGTTTTCTTGGTATTTGTCAAACCTCTGTAAGTAGTACAGTTGCTGTCACAAGGCAAAGTCAATTCCAGAACTGAGAGTCTGGGTGGGAAAGATAAACATACAGAGCTGAAGAAGACTAGTTAGCTTAGAGTAATAAGTGAAAATTGTGCAGATGGTAGAAAGACAAATATTTAGTATCTTTAATCTACTGGTGTCTGGTCTCATTGACTTCACAATACAGGCTTGTAGTCCATCCATGGCCTCTGTCCAGTCATGTCCAATCTCAGGTCATGTGTAGGTTAAAACAAATTTTGACTTGTTTACTTTTACCTCACTTCACTGTTTAAAATCATCTCAATGTTTAAAAGCATCTCCCCATCGCTTTCCTTGTTTAGGAACAGGAGCAGGATATTTGGCTTTTCAGGCCAACTCTGCCATTTAATAAGATCATAGCTGATCTTCTACCTTAACTCCACTTTCCCCATTCGAACCCAAATATTCTTTAATTCCCTTAGTATTGAAAAATCTATCAATCTCTGCCTTGAATATACTCGATGGCTGAACATCCATAGCTCTCTTGGGTAGAGAATTCCAAAGATTCACAATGCCATGAGTGAAGAAATTTCTCCTCATAGCAGACCTAAATGGCCAGTTCCTTATTCTGAGACTGACCGCCTAGTTCTAGACTCCCCAGCCAGGGGAAACATTCTCCTATGATCTACCCTATCAAGCTCCTTCAGAATTTTAATAAGTTTCAATGAGTTCACCTCTCATTCTTCTAAACGTAGGGAATACTAGCCTAGTCTACTCCATCTCTCCTCTTTGGATGTCCCATCATCACAGGAATCATTGAACCTTCGTTGCATGCTCTCTGAGGCAACTTGTATCCCGCCGTAGACAAGGAGACCAAAACTGTAGGAGAACTGTACAGAGTACTCCAGGTATGGTCTCACCAGGGCCCTATATAATTGCAGCAAGCCTTCCTTACACTCATACTTAGGACCCTATCAAATTCACAACCATGAAAAATGCGTCATGGACCATGAAATCCCGGGTCCTCCATGAAATCGGCCATTTTGTGAACTTTGTGTGTTTTATTCATTGACATAACACTCACCTCACTGAATGCTGGGCATGTTGCGAGCATCGCACGTTTTAGTGATTGACGAAGGCTCACCTTGCTCATTGGTCGATGAGGGAGGGCTTCTGATGCAGTTTTGAGAGAAGCAGTCTCTAGCATTAGCAGACAAGTGAGAATGCCAGAATGTGCAAATCAAAAATGGTCACAACCAAAGCACCTTGAGTGAAAGAATTTGGAAGTCAAATTCTGCATGCCGATGGTGGAATATTGTTTTGTACAAGCTGCAATGTTTCATTGGATCACACGGTGGGCAACGGTTCAGCGGCACTTTATAGTCTGAAAGCCATCACAGCAGAAAGAGAGCATCCAACAGCACACTGCATAGAAAATGAACACACAAAAAAAGGCAATGATTTAATCTCTGAGAGCTCAGAAAATTGTCACATGGTTACATTGGAACTTGTGGATGCTTTTGCAAGCGTCAAAACCCAAAGCTGCGGATATTCATTCAACGTAATGTGCAAAATGGTGCTGCTTGCCAAGTGCAAATAAACTACGACAAGGCTACCTACCGAAGGTTTTTGCTACACGTTGTGAGGGGATGAAGTCTCAGATTAATGCATGCGAGGCTCCACGCTCACATTCAACCACTGACTTCAGTGAGTAAAGAATGTGACCTGTTTATAGTCAGCTTTTTACATTAGTTTTTGAATATATAATAGATGCCATTTGAAACCAGAAACCTCCTTTGTCTTTTTTTGTTTTACGTTGATCATTTTCATGGTTTGTTGCGACACCGTGAAATTTACGATTTAAATATGTGAAATTGTGAAATTCATGATTCTTAAAATGCTGAGATTGTGAAATTTGACCATGAATTTGGTAGGACCCTACTTGTATTCCAACCCCTTTGTAATAAAGGTTGTCGCACTATTTGCTTTCCTAATTACTTGCTGCACCTGTATGTTAACTTTCTGTGATTTATGTGTAAGGACACCCTCTGAATAACATTATTTCCCAGTGTCTCACCTTTTTGAAAAATATAATGCTTTTCTAACTTCACACTTCTCCACATGATATTCCATCTGCCACATTCTTGACATTGACTTAATCTGTCCATATCCCTTTGCAGGCTTTGCATTATCCTCACAGCTTACTTTCCCACCTCAATTTCTATTGTCATCAAACTAGATACATTACACTAACTCCCTTCATCTAAGTCATTGATAATAAATAGATGAGGCCCAAACGCTGATCCGTGTGGTACCCCACTAGTTAAAGCCTAGCAACTGAAAAATTACCTTTGTATTGCTACTCTCTGTTTTCTGTCTGTAAAACCAATCTTTTGCCATATCAAACTTAACCAATCCATACTAATAATACCCCCAATCCCATGATCTCTAATCTTGTGTAACAAACTCCTGTGTGGTACCTTATTGAATGCTTTTTGAAAATCCGAGTACACTGCATCCACTTGTTCTCTTTTATCGACCCTGCTAGTTGCAACTTCAAAAAACTCTAACAGATTTGTCAAAAACAGTTTCCCTTTCATAAATCTGTACTAACGCTCCCCAATCATATTATGGTTCTCTAAGTGGCCTAATAGCACATTCCTAATGACAGATTCTAGCATTTTTCCTACTGATGTCAGGCTAACTGGCCTATAGCTCCCTATTTTCTTGAGTAGTGAGGTCATGTTTGCTGCCTTCCAACCATTCTACGGTCTAGGGAATTCTGGAAATTCAAAACGAATGCATCCACTATCTCTGTAACCACCTCTTTTAAAACCCTAGGATGTAGGCCATCATGTTCAGGGGATCTGTTGGATTTTAGTCCCATTGATTTCTCCAGCACTATTTCTTTAAGTTCCTCATTCTCATTAGACCCTTAGTTGCCCACTATTTCCAGAATGTTTTTTGTGTCTTCCGCTTTGATGTATTTGTTTAATGTTTATGCCATTTTCTTATTCCCCCATTATAATTTCTCCTGTTTGTAAGGCATTCACATTTACTTCAATCTTTCATTTTACATATCTATTACAATCTTTTTATGTCTTTTGCTAGTTTACTGTCATTCTATTTTCTCTCACTTTATCAATTTCTGGTTATCCTTTGTCAAATTCTAAAATCCTGTCAATCCCAGGCTCCTCTTTTTGACTACATTGAAAGCTGCTTTTAATCTCATGCTATCTTTAACTTCTCTTGTTAGCATAGTTGGACCACTTTTCCCATGTGGTTTTCATTCCTTCAAGGAATGTATATTCCTTAAATGTTTGCCATTGCCAATCTGCCATTATATCTTTTAACCTAATTTTTAAATCTACCTTAGCCAACTCATCCCTCATGCCTAATTAGTTTGCTTTGTTCAAATTTAAGACCCTAGTTTTGGAATGAACTAAATCGCTCTTAAACTGAATATAAAATTCATCATATTATGATCATGCTTCCCCACAGGCTCCTTTGCCACAATAACCCTATCTTATTGCGCAACACTTGACCTAAATTAGCCTGTTCCTTAGTTGGTTCCTCCACATATTTATCTAGAAAACTATTTTGCATGCATTCCCTGAACAACTCCTCCACACTATTACTTCCAATTTGGTTTGCCAAGTCTAAATGAAGACTAAAGTCCGTTGTGATTTCTGTATTATCTTTGTCATGTGCACCTCTAATTTCCTGATTTATAATCTGCCTGACACTCCAACTGTTAGGAGGTCTATAAACTGCTCCCACCAGTGTTTTATGCCCCTTGATTTTTAGCTACTGCTAAACTGATTCTACATCTTAATTTTTTGAGCTAGGATCCTTTCACTCCACTGTTTTTATCCCATTATTTATCGGGGCTACACCTCCTTTTTCATTTTTCCTATCTCTTCCAAAAGTCCAATGTTCTGAAATATTTAATTCCCAACCTTGGTCACTTTGCAACCACATCTCCCTAATGGCTATTAGGTCAAACTCTTTTATTTCTATCATTGCTAATAATTCACCTATTTTGTTGTGAATGCTTTGTGCATTTAGATGTAATGCATTTTACTTTAACTTTTCTCTATTTTTGCCTTATGTCACCTTAGTCACTAATGCCCTGTTATCTTTGTTAAGCTTTCTGCCCCTTCTTGACCCACTCTGCTTATTTTTACCCAGATTGTTAGTTTGCTCAGTGATCTTGACTTTGCTTTCACTCCTTTTGAATTTACCCTTTTGTAAATTCTCCCCTGACCTCCCGCCAATTAATTAATTCAAAGCCTTATCTACTACCCTAGTTATATGATTCGCCAGGGCTTGGTCCCAGGTAATTTTAAATGGAGCTCGTCCCAACTAAACAGCCCCCTCTTAGGCAAGAACTGATGCCAGTGCCCTATGAAATCGAAACCCCTGCCTCCCACACCACTCTTTCAACCTTCTAATCTGTGTGTCAATTTGCTCATGGCTCAGGTAGGAATCCAGAGGTTGTTATTTGTGAGGTTCAGCATTTTAGTTTGGATCCTAGCTCCTCAAACTCTCTCAGAAAAACCTTATTTCTAGTTCTAAGTATGTTGTTCATTCCTATGTGGACTGTGACAACTGCATCCTCCCCTTTCCACTTCAACACGAAGTGCAACATTTCAAGAGACACAATTGCATTTTGGATTCAGCTGTTCAACTATATAAAATTAAACCTGATGCAGTATATTGGAGCACAAGGCAGGGGTCCTGGATTAATCGCTACTCTGGATCACAAAATGAAGTCTTGTAATTGGTGGGGGAGCCAGCCGAACAGTCTTAAACCAAAAAGTCTAGTTTTTGGGACATTGCCCAGTAATAAGGAATGACAGGAAAAGTTCCATTTCCACAAATAGACCATTGTTGGCTGGTTTTGATTGCCTGACAGGATCAGAGAGAGAATTTCCAGAGTTTTATTTCCTTTATTGAACACAGGTTTTTCTCTCTTTACCTCTCCTGGGAGATTATATGGCTGTGGAGGTAAGGGGTAGGAGATCGCTCGTCATGATGCTCCAGCCATTGTGAGTGTGGCAATGGCCCAACTGGTTACTAGACTGATAACTGGAATGGGCGGGCTGTCTTATGAGGAATGATTGGACAGGCTAGGCTTGTATCCACTGGAATTTAGAAGAGTAAGAGGCGACTTGATTGAAACATATAAGATCCTGAGGAGTCTTGACAGGGTGGATGTGGAAATGTTTCCCCTTGTGGGACAATCAAGAACCAGGGCTCACTGTTTAAAAGTAAGGAGTCGCCATTTAATACAGAGATGAGGAGAAATTTTTTCTCTGAGGGTCGCGAGTCTTTGGAATTCTCTTCCTCAAAAGGCAGTGGAAGCAGAGTCTTTGAATATGTTTAAGGCAGAGGTAGATAGATTCTTGATAAGCAAGGGGGTGAAAGGTTATCAGGGTAGGTGGTAATGTGGAGTAATCAGTTCAACCATGAACATATTGAATGGCGGAGCAGGCTCGAAGGGCCGAGTGGCCTACTGCTGCTAATTTGTATGCATGTATGGTCTTTTCCTGCCTCTTGTTTCTGTAATTCCATTTGTATAATTGCACCACTGGCCATTCCGGACAGTGTCCCACATCTGTGTCCAGTTTTGGACTGGCAGCTTAGGGAGCATCATTGACAGCAACAGCCATTCTTCTGATTAAACAACGTTTAACATCACATTAATTGTTCTCCTTCACACACAAAGTCAGTTCATGTTGTGGACAAAAGCCTCGCTTCATCAAATTGTCATTAACCAATACATCGTCCTATTAAACTATAGCTTTTTTTTTAAACTTAATTCAGTTCTGTGTAGCAGTGAGTGTGAATAATTGCTAAAAGTTTAGCTTCCTTTGACAATGGGTAAAGGTATCTTGTGCTTTGGGCACTATTTAAAATTAACTGGCTTTTTAGCAAGTTAACACTGTTGAAGTGCTGCAGAGGGCCTTGGTTTGACATCTCATTCAAACGTCAGTAGGTACTACAGTTGCTGTTGAGAGGAGGTCAATTCTGGAGCTGAGAGTCTGGGTGGGGAAATTAAGCATATGGAGCAAAAGGAGGCTAGTTAGCTAACAGCAGTAAGTGAAAATTGTTCAAATGGTAAAAAGACACATTTCGCGGGAATTTTGTCCTGAACGATAGGCTAATGAAGAAAATTTGCTTTGTGACGTGAATACTGAAAGAGCTATGTTTCAGAAGTAAGGATATGTCTCTCAGTTTCAATGTGATGGCCTTGTCCCACACCCAAAGGTATTTACCTCATCCTGATACTTTCCATAAATCAAATGTCGTTAATCGATCCCAGGGAAACAATTTGCCAGTCCCTCCTGGAAGCCCCACCCCTGGCATGCCTCCAAGCACCTGACCAATCCTCACTGTTTCTGCTCCCCCCACCCCCACAATCCCCTGATGTCTTTGCCTTCCCCTCCCCCACTCTTGGCTTTGAGCCTCCCATTCCCCCTGTGACTTGTCACACCCTTGCCCCTCTGCTTCCTTTCCTAGTCTGTCTCCAGTTCTGTTTTGTAGTCTTTCTGTGTGCCTGTGTGAGCATTCCTTGTTTCTCGGAGTGGTTTCCAGTCTCTTGATATTCACCTCTGTCTGCTGTGCCCCCACTGTCTGCCGAGCATTTCTCATCAGGTTTGACCTATTTTCTGTACTTCCTTGCACCTACCTCTGATCTCTGCAGAGCTATTAGTTTTGACCCAGTTATTGTTCTGTGCAGCAACCCTTTCTATCTGTCACACTCTCCCTCCTGTTAGATTTAGATCTCTCCGTTTCAGATCCAGCATTGACTGAGCACTGGGGCTCCTTCCTGCTGAAAAATTAACAGTGTCCCTTGAGAGTGCGCCTGCTCACTCAGGTGTGTCAGAGTGCAGGTGGCAAATTCAACTCCACAGACAGTACAGTTAGTATTTTAAAGGACCATCATTGTTCCAATTAAAACAAGAACTATGATTTTATCAGCTGTTTTTCCTACGCACTTTGCACCAGTCACCCTCCTGGTTCCTCATCCTCGTGACCATTCTTCTTGTGAGCCTGGGCGGTGATTACCAGCAGGCTATTTGGCTGTACGAAGCATTACAGTGAGCCTGATGCTGTCCCATCTGCTGTGCACAAATGCACACTTTGAGAACTGTGTATTCCATCCACCACTGCACTCCTCCGCCTGGCTGTACTTGTTCTCCAATTGAACAACTTCTCCTTCAACTCCACTCAGTTCCTCCAAATAAAAGGCATTGCTATGGGCACCCACATGGGTTCTAGCTATGCCTGCCTCTTTGTGGGATATGTAGGATATTCCTTGTTCCAATCATACTCAGTCCTCCTCCCTCAACTCTTTTTTTTCCAGTACATTGATGACTTTCTCGGTGCCGCTTCCTGCTCTCGCCATGAACTTGAAAATTTCACCAACTTTGCTTCCAATTTCCATCCTTCTAATTCTTCCCTGCTCTTCCTCAACTTCTGTATCTCCATTTCTGGTCATAGGTTATCAACAAATATTCATTATAAGCCCACTGATCCCCCACAGCTACCTCGACTACACTTCCTCACACCCTTCTTCCTGTAAGAACTCTATTTCATTCCCTCAGTTTCTCCGTCTCCGTTGCATCTGTTCTGATGATGCAACCTTCCACGCCAGTGCTTCCAAAATGTCTTCCTCTTACCTCAACTGAGGATTCCCCTCACACCATGGCTGACCGGGTCCTCGACTGTGTCCGACTCAT
Organism: Heterodontus francisci; assembly: GCF_036365525.1. Classification (NCBI taxonomy): domain Eukaryota; kingdom Metazoa; phylum Chordata; class Chondrichthyes; order Heterodontiformes; family Heterodontidae; genus Heterodontus; species Heterodontus francisci. Next base: position 82,402,718 of record NC_090387.1, read on the forward strand.
TTCCCACACTTCTGCTGCCACCCCTTCCTCTCCCTCCTGTTGTATATTTGATTAGTCTGCCACTGCTGTATATTTGGTTAGTCTAGCTAGGAGAGATTACTGAGTCTTCAGTCATTTTAGCATTAACTCATTAATTACATTTTCACTATATACAGCTTTTCTGAAGCCATGCTGCTTCTCCTTTGAGTTTTTCATATGTGATCTCTTATGTCATCATGGTGGAGATATTCTTCTCACTATCTCCAACATTAACCCTTACAAGCCCTCAATCTACAACTTCCTCCAAGTCTTTATCCATATATATATTTATACATTCATTTTTTATTTTTACATGCTACCCCATCTCACCCCACCCCCTACCCCACCCACCACCAAGTCTGACATCACAGATTCAATCTGTCAAGAGGCTTCACAACTCTCCCTGATTGTGGTGTTGTCAGATGCAGAAGATCAGTAGTCTTTCTCTGAACTCTTGTTTTTTGACTTGGACGGCCTTCATTGAGGTTTGTAGTATCTGGTGTTTTCTGAATTTTGGGTTCAACATCTGGTTTGTTCACATGTATAACTGACTGGCATCTTTGATGAACAGAGATACAGTTTCTCCTGTTTCTCATCTCTCTGGACGATTACTCCTTCCCTGCCTTAGTCTCGGACCCATACCTGTTCTTCTTCCATCAATTTGGGTAAGTTCCTCGTACGATATTTCTATTATAAGCTTGTTGCTTTGGATAAGACTTTTCTCTGTCTTGAACTTTGATAATCTAGGGAGCTTGTAAGATCAAGTCCACAGTTTTCCACAAAGTTCATAAAGTAGTCATTTGCAAAATGTGGACCATTATCAGAAACTATCTGATCAGGTATACCGTGTGTTGCAAAGATCTCCGATAAAGCTCGAATGACTATCTCAGTAGTCATTGTGTACAAACGTTTGACTTCGATCCACCTTGAAAAATAGTCAATGACAATCAGGTAGGATTTTCCATTAAACATGAATAGATCCATCCCCAGACATACCCATGGTCTGGTTAGAAATTGGGTGGAAATAAGAGGTTCCCTCTGGTCTTGTCTCTGCACTGTTCATACCTGGCAATTAGAAATCATTTCTTCTATATCTCTGTCAACTACCGGCACTTTCGCCTCTGAAGTCCATTGCAGGGACTTGAGCACAAAACCTAGGCTGACACACCCAGTGCAGTAGTGAGGGTGTGCTGCACTGTAGGAGGTACCATCTTCTGATTAAACTGAGGCCCTGTCTGCCCCCTGAGATGGATGCAAAGCACTATTTGAAGAAGAGCAAGGGAAGTCTTCCCAGAGTCCTGGCCAATATTTAATCTCTCAACTGACATCACTAAAGTAGATTATCTGGCCATTATCTCATTGCTGTTTGTGGGAGCTTGCTGTGCTCAAATTGTTTCTCTTGATCACAAAATTGACTACAATTCAAAAAGTGCTTCCATGGATGTAAAGCACTTTGGGATATCCTGAGGTTGTGAATGCTCCTATATAAATCCAAATCTCTTTGTTTTCTTATTCGCCCACTGGATCATTTTGGATTTTAATTTCTCAACAGCTCCATGTACATTTACACTGCAGCTTCAGTCAGTTTACACTGTCATTGCACTCAGTGCTTCATACACTGACACCTTAAACATCAAAGACTGGACATCTTTGGGTGGTGGTCTGCAGGAGTGAGAGGGCAGAGTGAGGAAGCGAGCTGGTGAGTGCCCAGGGTCCGGCAGGTAGTTTAGATTGCTGTTACAACCTGTCTATGCAGTTACAGAACTGGTGACTGAGAGTTATCACGTCGCTAATCATGCAAGCACAAAGAACACTACATGTATCTTAAACAGGTTAGATTAAGACAATCCCCTGCAAACCAAGTGTTGTATCACAGCCAACAGCATATCTGCTGTGTGAACAGACTAGTTCTTGGGCTCAGTCCATACCACGCTTCCCAAAACACGTGATTCCATTTTAAAATCTTCAAAAAAAAAAATCCTTCACGTCAAAAACAGGGAAATAAATGGCACAATACAGTAAATCAAATTTGCATTTTCTCCCATCCAATTTTATTTACACTGTTCCTCCCTGCCTTTGGCCATGCCCCTCACTGCCCTTTTTGAAGTACCGAGTCCTACTGGGTACACTTCTACAGGGTCTCATCGCTTTGCAGTATCTCAACAATGTTCGCTTTGTTTTTAATCCCTGCGCCTAGATCGTGGTACCAACTGGCTTTTGAGCAATGCGGAACATTGCAGTCCTGTCTGATCCTGTCCTCACAAAACAGAGACAGAGAGGCACAAAGGGCAAAAGCGGGAGACATGCGCACACACACAGGCACAGAGCGAGAGGGACGCACGCGGAGAGCGGGCGAGAGGGACGCACGTGGAGAGAGACAGACATGCGCACACAGAGGAAGGTAGACACACACGGCACATGGAGACAGACTGCACACGGAGAGAGAGCGAGAGACTGACATCCGCACCCCCCATCTGCTTCACACTGACACCATCTTGGAACTCATAGTTGAATTAGAGTTAATGGCTACCAATGATGGAGGAAAGATGATGCAATGTCAGATGGAACAGAGGAAAATTAGAGCCCCAGAATGCAGAGGAGCTGAGATGGCTTGGGACTTGAGGGGGTGAAAAAAATGCCTGAAAACAGTAATAAATGTCATGTTTGGTTCTTGGTATAAAATTTCTGAATCACTACAGGCAGGCGTTCCTGAAGTGAATCCCCAACCTAAGTAATAGTGAAACCCCTCATTCTGTTGGGCAGTGCAAGTGTGGCAGATCCTGTACTCCCACAGCATTGGGTCCACTTTCAGCTTGACTCACATTATGTGGAGCATTAATTGAAAGGACCATTGGAATATGAACAACTTCACCCGAGCTGCTCATCAGCCTTTTCTGTGATAAAGCAGTCACAAAAAGGATTTTCATAGAATTTATGGCACCCAAACAGGGCATTCAGCCCATTCAATCTGTGCCACTGTTTATGCTCCACAAAAGCCTCCTCCCACTCCATTTACTTCATTTGACCCTTCAACGTGCCCTTCTATTCCATTCTCACTCGTACTTATCTAACTTCTCCTTAAATGCATCTATGCTATTTGCCTCAAGCACTCCCGATGATGGCGCGTTCCAAATTCTCGCCACCCTATTGAGACTCTTCCTGTCTGGTTTGCATTCCTTAAGATTATTGGGCCGTAATGCTGTCCCCGCATCCCGGACCAGCCCCGTTTATTTCATAACCAGCAAATGGTTTCCCATGACAGTGAGGTGTGGGTGGGGGAAAAGGGACTGGCGGATAGTGGATGTAAATATCCTGTTCCTTTCCCTGTCTGGTTTGGTTCCTGTGTACATTAATATGTGGAGAACTGTAAATAGAAGGCAACATCTTGCTCCCTAGTAGAGCCCCCTAGGCCTACGGGGTCTCTGTGTCACCAGTTGCTGTCAATGAATCTGCTGGATTAGTGGAGATACCTGTCTGTATGTGGTAGTTTTTCTGCTACCAGTTGATTCCCAATATGTTCAAATCCAAAAAACATGTTTGCTCAGTGCTAGCATTATTAAACTGTCAGGTTCTGGTGTTGAGCAGAATGTCTACATGTGCAGTTGAAAAACCACTTCCTGTTCCTCAGGTCACTGTTTGTAACCTTGGGACATTCCTGTTCGCAAACATGGCATGGGATGAAGAATAACGGTCAGGTGTTTTCCAAAGATAACATCATCCAGCATGTTATCTGTATACTTTTTCAGACATTTTAACTATATCTTCTTGACGTGGATTAGGGTGCTGAAGCAGAACCCCATAAACCGAGGGACACCATCTTCCCTGTTTTTGCTTGCACTGTGCCACTAGTGCCAATTTGAAAGAAAGAATGGCTTGCATTTATACACAAACTTTCACAACATCCAAAAGTGCGTTAAAGCCAGTGTGCAAAACTTTTGACTTGCAGTTACTGTTTTAATGTAGGAAGTATGGCAACCAATTTGCACACAGCAATGAGATACTGACCAGATAATCAGTTTTTAGTGATGGTAGAGGAATAAATATTGGCCAGGATACCAGGGAAATGGATAAGCACTTGAAGGGAGAAAAATTAGCAGGGCTACGTGGAAAGGGCAGTGGAGTGGGGCTATCTGAGTTACTCGTGCAGAGAGCTGGCATGGATGTGATGGGCCGAACTACCTCCTGTGCTGTAGCCATTCTATGAGAATTGCCCCACCCCGCCCCCACCAGCTCTTCAAATAATGACGCAGGATCTTTTACGTCCACCCAAGAGCGCAAACGGGGCCTTAGTTTAACATCTCGTCCAAAATGCAACCCCTCTGACAATGCAACACTGCCTCTACTGCATTGAAGTGTCACTTGGATTTTGTGCTCACTTATCTGGAGGTGGAGTTGACCCCACAACCTTCTGACTCTGAGGCGAGACTGCTAACAACTGAGCCACAACTGACAATTTGGCATGATGGAAGCTCAAGTTCATGTTACCTATGGATGTTCTCAGGGCAGTATAGGGTGCAGATTTAAAATTGCTTATGTTAAATCCTTTCAGCAGCTGAGTAACAAATGCAGGGCGCCAACAGCATATTGTCAAAGAAATTATATCACAAAAATGGTATACATCCATGTTGTGTATGTAGGCACTACAAGTGCAGTTATTGTATCCTTCCAACAGTCCTTGTAATTGAGATGTTACTTTGAGAAGTTAGCACAGCACACAACTGTAATAAAAGGTTAGTGTTAAAATCTTGAGCTGAGGAAGCTAGATGCTCTATTCATGATCTTCTAAAACTCTTGATTCAGGATTTGTCCCCTTGAATTGGAAAATTGCCATTATTTCAAAAGGGTAGGAGGAATAAACTAGGAAATTAAAGGCTTTATCAGTCTAATTTCTGTTGTAGGAAAGTTACTTGAATCAGTTATTAGGGACATGGTTTCTGAGTACTTGGAAAAATGTAAACTGACCAGAGCGAACCAGCATGGATTTATAAAGCGTAAGCCATGTATAAAGAACCAAGTTTAATATTTTGAGGAAGTAACTAACATGGTAGGTAAGGGATTGTCGATGGATATTACTTGTGGACTTCCATGGGCATCTGATAAGGTTCCACTTAAGTACCTTAACAAAAATGAGAGCGCATGGAATTGAAGGCAACCTGTTGACATGGGTAAGATAATGATTAGGAGGTAGGAGACTGAGAATGGGTACGTACCCAAATTGCAGAATGAGTCTAGCGGTGCCCCCCAGGGATCCATACCAGTGCCTCACCTTTTCACTATATTTATAAATGACTTGGATGAAGAAATTATTTGCTGTATACAGAAGTTTGCCAATGACATTAAGTTTTTTGGCACAGTAATAGTGCAGATGGGAGCAGAAAGTTGCAAAGAGACATTGAGGGATTAAGCCAATGGGCAAAACTGTGGCAGATAGAGTTCAATGTGGGGAAATGTGAGGTCATCCACTTTGAACCCAAGAAAGATCGATCATAGTATTTTCTAAATGGTGAGAAGCTAGGAACTCTGAAGGAGCAGAGAGAGTTAAGGGCCCATGTGCAGAAATCACTAAAAGCTAGTGGACAGGTACAAAAAATAATTAAAAGGGCGAATGGAATGTTGGCCTTTATCTCAAGAGGTCTGGAATTGTGGTGGAAGTGATATAGTTTTATAAAGCTCTGGTTAGACCCCATTTAGGGTACTATATTCAGTTCTGGGCACTGCATCTCAAGATGGATTTTTTGGCCTTGGAGAGGGTGCAGCGAAGATTTACCAGAATTATAGCAGGGCTAAAAGGGTTAACTTATAAAGACAGGTTGCATAGACTAGGCTTGTATTCCCTTGAGTACAGAAGATTAAGGAGTGATCTAATTGAGGTGCCTTAGAATCGTAGAATAGAATCAAAGAACAGATGAATAAAGATTTCAAAAGGGTCAACAGAGAAACTATTTCCTCTGGTGAGGTTTGCACAGAACAAGGGGCCATAACCTTAAAGTTTGAGCTAGCCCATTCAGCAGTGATGTCGGGAAGCACTTCTTCGCACAAAGGGTAGTGGAAATTTGGAACTCTGTCCCAAAAAGTTGTTGAGACTGGGAGTTATTTGAAAATTTCAAAACTGAGATTTGATCAATTCTTTTTTGGTTAAGGGTATTCAGGGCTACGGAACCAAGGTGGGTAGGTGGAATTAAAGATAGAGATCAGCCACGATCAGATTGAATGACAGAACTGGCTTGTGCGTCTGAGTGGCATCCTCCTGCTCTTATGTTCCTGTGAGCATTAAATAAATAAACCCTATATGAACTTTTAGTGTTGCAGTGATTTACCACACTGGGGTCAGGTTTTAATCTTGTACAAAGGCATTTCATTTCTGTGTATGTTGCAGCTGTTTATAATTACAATTTATATTAAGAATAAAAGGTGTCTGAGATCGTGCTAGCAAATCTGTAATGCACTTCATATTTTCACTCCCATTATCTTAACATATCTTATTTGTACACATTTCCCCCACTCTACTTAAATTTTTGTCTCTGCTTGTTGTTAACCACTGTGGCCGCTGTATCATATGGGACTTCTATTGAATCAGAGAATTCTGTGTCATCTTGCGTGACTCGGAACAGACGTTTTGCTGGAAGATTCAATACATCTACCCGAAATGCTCATTATCCTGTGCATTATAATTTGGATTCTGATTATCACAGGCTTTTTTTTTAATTACTAAGGAGCCATGTGGAAGGTTTAAGGTCTACAGTGCAAGGCCTCAAAAGAATAGGAAGAGATAATGAAGTTAGTCAAGAGATAGGAATGAGGTGATGCTGAGCCTGGCCTTCAAAGCCTATAGATTGTAGGAGGAATTGAGTGAGGGAGGTGAGAAGCTCGACTGTTGAAAGTGAAGACTACAATGAGGCTCCCACTCCATCATATAATACCAGCAATAGCCCACCTAAGTAAATAGAATAACACTGCACCAGGCCTCTCTTGAGGAATTCCAGATCGCATATATGTGCAATGTTTTGGATTTTTAAAAAATGAAACGAAAAGGAAATACTTGCATTTATTTAGCCCCTTTCACAACCATCGGATGTCTCAAAGAGCTTTGTAGCCAATGAAGTACTATTGAAGTGTAGTCGCTGTTGTAATGTAGGAAATGTGGCAGTCAATTTGCACACAGCAAACGCCCACAAATATCAATGTGGTAATGACCAGATAATCTGTTTTTTGTGATGTTGAGCGAGAGATAAATACTGGCCAGGACACCGGGGATAACACCCATGCTCATCTGCAAAATAGTGCCGTGGAATCTTTTGCAACCACCCAAGCAGGTAGATGGGACCTCAGTTTAACATTTCACCCGAAAGTTGGCACCTCTGACAGTGCAGCACTCCCTCAGTACTGCACTGGAGTGTCAACCTTGATTTTTGTTAGGGATGTGAAATTTCCACCAAATGGCAGATTTTCGACATTAGGGTTTCGGAAAACAGCCATTGGCTTTTTCCTATCCGACAATTCAGGCTTTTAAAAAAGAAATCGCAACGATCAGTTTCACAGCTGACAATTGCAGCAACTTCGGGGTTCTCCAGCGGGCTTTTCCAATTATTTTTTAAAGCCCGCCAGAGAACCACGAAGCAGCCCTGAAGATCGGAAGCAGCAGTTCCTAGTTAGTGTTCACCTTGCAAATCGTTACAGTAGCTTTCTCAGTTTTGCGGAGAAGCTTTAGAATCTAGAATTTTACTCAATTGGGAGCTTTCCTTAACTTGAACCAACGTGACCTATAATATTCCAGTGGCTGCTTTTGATTTCTATTGAGACATTATTTTGTGCAATTGAGTCTTGGCAGATGATTATTGTTTGTGTACCTGAGGTAGGTTTACCACTTCTGTGACATTTTTTGGATGGAATCAGCTGTGTTTGACACATGGCAATCTATCACCATGTTTGAGTCTCCCATTCAAACTAATGTATAATCTACATGTGAAGGTTTCTGCCTAATAAGGAACTCTCTGTGGAGCAATACCCTTCTGAACTAATCTTTTAGGATTGTTCAGGTACATGCAGGGGTACTACTGGAGTTTAACCAACTAAAATTGTGCAGACTAACTCAATTAAATGCTGAAATGTTGGAATGCTGAGGTCAGTTTGGTGATTTTATCCAAATGCATTGGTCCACTGTCTTGATGGTATCCGAAGGTAAACAAAGGGAAAACTGCATATTTGAAGTGGCTGGAAGCATTTACATTCATTAATAATTACATGATTCCTTGTCAAAAAAAAATTTGACTTTGTTGTCTTCATCTACTAATTTCCGAACCTTTTGGTCTTTTGGCTACTCTCACCCCTGTTTTTGTGCTTAAGCCCTGGAGTGGGACTTCAACCCAGAACCTTGTGATTCAAAGGCAAGAATGCTGCCAACTGAGCCACAGCTGACACCCTAATAATTTTATATTCCTTTGAATGTAGAAAAGCAGAGGGATTGTCTGGGCGGGAGATAAGGTCATAAAAAAGCTAATGGAATATTGAGATTTATGGCGAGAGAGAATATGAGTCGAGATTTAATTGTGAATTGATAGAAACCCTGAAGATAGAAGTTGGAGTACTGTTTACAGTTTTGGGCTCTACACTGGAAGAAAGATGAGGAAACACAAAAACAAAGACAGACTTATAAAATTGGGGCTGTTTTTGTTGGAACAGAGGAGACGAAGGGCGATTTGATAGCAGTGTTTGATTATGAAGGAATGGCCAGAGTAAATAGAAACATACTGATTCCAGTATCTGAGGGGACTTTATTACACAGTTTCTCAGCATTTAAGAATAGGTTGGATAGGTGAGTAAAGGAAAGAGGAATAAAAGCTGAGAACAGGATGGACACATGAGATTAGGGCTACTTACTGCTCATGTGAAGGATAAACACCAACACTAGGCCCAGTGGCCAGATTCCATATTGTAATTCCTATAATTTAAACACATTGAATACATGTGACAGTGAATACCCTACCTGACTACACGTACCCCACCCAATTGTATCAAGACTGCTCACTGCTCCACTCTGAGCTCCCACTCCAGGTCCCCCCTGACTGCTCTGTCCTGAGCCAGCAGTGCAAGCCCACTAACTGCACCATCCTGCTCCTGATTACACCAAGGCTTAAAAAAGAGAAATGTTCTTGGGTGTATAGCCTAGATGAGGAAAGCAAGTTTTGTTAGTAATCGGACTTTGAATTAAACAGTCTGTTGTGTGTTTGTATTTTTACATAGTAAGTACTTTGGCCCAGTGATGTCTAAGTGTTGCTTTGATTGTGCTGATAGTCAAAAGCTAGAGAATTGAGGATGACAGGATTGTCTCCAACCCTGTCCTTTACACCTATTGGGTAGCTGTGACCTCATACAATCATTGAATCATTGTATTAAACTCCTGAGATAGTCAGCAGACATTATTATTTGAGTCAGGATTTCTGTAGCCTGCTTGTTTGGTCAGGACCAATGTGTGACATTTGTACCATGGCTCATTTCATTGGCCTGCAACTGAATCTAAGTGGTAACTCTGGAAAAAAAAACTGCTACAGGACGGAACTTTGTTTCCAACTTAACAGCTCTTCCTAGGAATGTGCGAGACACCGACAAGTCTCCCATCTCTTCTAAGAATGGCAGAGAAAAGATTGAAGTGGATGGCGCCTCATTTATCAGCCATTTTAAAGAAGAAACCTCCGGACATCCCAAAGCACTTTATAGTCAATGAAATACTTATGAAGTGTTGTAATGTGGGAAATGCAACAGCCAATTTGTGCATAGTACGATTCCACAAACAGCGCTGAGATACTGACCAGATAATCTCTCTCCGTGAAGGCTGAGGGATAAATATTGTCCAGGACACTGGTGAGGACTCCCTTGTTCTTCAAATTAGTACCATAGGATCATTTTCTTCCACCTGAGAGGGAAGATGGGGCCACAGTTTAATGTGTTAGCCTAGATTATGGGCTCAAGTCCCTGGAGTGGGGTTGAAAGCTGCATCTTATGACTCGAGAGGTGAGAATGCTATCCAGTGAGCCAAGGCTAATGCACACTACACTCATTGAACCAGCGAATGTTGGGCAATCCTTAGTATTGATACAAACAGTAAGAACATTAAGCCCACAGGAAGCAGTGCTTGACTCAGTAGTCGTGCTGATAAGCCCTGTTTGTTTGACTGATCTTTTCAAACAATGACTTGAAGAAGAGTACTGTTTGAAAGTGAACAGGTTCATAGAACTCTTTAACCAGTTCAGGTAATAAGGGGTTAATTATTTAGAACTGAGATGAGGAGAAATTTCTTGAGGGTTGTGAATCTTTGCACCAGAGGGTTGTGGATGCTCCACCATTGAGTACACTCAAGGTTGGGAGACAGAGTTTTGGTGTCTCAGGGAATTGAGGGATATGAGGAGAGGGCAGGGCGGTGGAGTTGAGGCAGAAGCTCAACCATGATCGTACTGAATGGCTCGAGGGGCCATATTGTCTACTCCTCCTATTTCGTGTGTCCTTATGTATGCTAGAAAGAGTTTCTGTTGCCCAGAAAAGTGGGTGTGTGAATCAAGATTCTGGTGGCACCATTTAACATTGTTAACTTCCTCAAAAACAGCTTGATAAATAGGAAGTTAAAATTTTGGGGGCAGACGAAGGTGTAATCAGATATGCCACGGGGCACAAGGTTCATTTGCTCTCAGGCCTGTGGGAGTAAGTTGGATGATTAGATTGATATTCTAGGATGTCCTTCAGGGTCAGGGAGAAGCTTTACAGAAACTTCCATCAGAAGGTTCATTGAGTGGATCTGAGGTTGTGGGGTAGATTGTTCTTAGTCTATTACAGAATTGGGTTTGAGGATTCTGCCCACCCCACCCCTCCCATGTCCCCTTCAATACTCTGCTTCCTATTCCTGTAATGCACAACCTCCTCCCTGTACCCAGACTGTGCTTTCCATTATTGCAGATGTTTCATACAGCGGAGTCCTGATTAAATGCTCAACTAGTTTTCAGGGAATGTTCCACTTTCTGGAAGATATCAATATCCTTCCCTCCTTTCATTTAATAGTTGAGCAATTTAATCACATTTAGAAAAAAACATTACTGTAGAAAAGTAATTAGATTCTAGAGTTTGATGCAGTTAGCGGTAATTTCATTGGCCATTGTAGGTACCGAGGGTGAGCAATTAATGAGATATTTGGGAACAGTATATACTGGGTTTGAGATTTTATACTGAAGTTCTGTCCTTGGATCAGGGGCTCAGTGCAATAGTAGGAACTGGGAAATGGTTTGGTACTTTGGAATTCTGCACTTGGAATACAGTACATGTTTATTTGAACTAACTATAGAACTGCTGGAAGGAATCCCAGACTAGTAACTAACCTGAAAAGATTGCTGTAACGTGACGTCTTGTGAAATTCTCACTAATAGTTCGAGAGACTGTATAAGTGACCCTATTCTGGGTACTGCCTGTGCGGAGTTTGCAAGTTCTCCCTGTGACAGCGTGGGTTTTCGCCGGGTGTTCCGGTTTCCTCCCACAGCCAAAGACTTGCAGGTTGATAGGTAAATTGGCCATTATAAATTGCCCCTAGTGTAGGTAGGTGGTAGGGAATATGGGATTATTGTAGGGTTAGTATAAATGGGTGGTTGTTGGTTGGCATACACTCGGTGGGCCAAAGGGCCTGTTTCAGTGCTGTATTTCTAAATAAATAAATATACCAGCTTCTACTAGTGCTGGTCTATACCCAGCTGCTCCGAGAAATGGAAGAGCAGAGTTAGACATCCCTCAGGAGACCTCATCCCTCCCTGAGGTCTGCCTCCAGCTGGTACCCCTCCATGGCACATCAGTTGATTTGGATACTTGCTGCGTGGGCACTGATGGGTGACCATGCTTCAGGTTTTGCCATATATGGGCTTGGGCCCATCTTCAAACCAGCTTAGCAAAACTCCCTTTCTCATTGACTTTGCTCCCTTTCTCTTCCCTGCATCCCTCCACCCCCACTTCACTGCACAGCCTCAAACCCATTTATAATTCTCTGCTGCCAATGATGTCCACCTCCAATAAGAAATGTTATCCAGCTTTTTCTGCTGTGAAATGGATCCCTAACTGAGTCTACTATCATTAAATGATTGGTACTGTCTTCGTTGTTGTCCGATACTGTTATCATGGGTTTTCACCCAGAGAAAGAGCATGTTTTAAATCTCACAAATGAAGTTACACACATCATGCAACTCGCTCTTACCTGCAGTTACTTTATTGCAGCCCATTGAGGCTCAGTTTTAAAGCGTTTAAAGGGCATATTGAAGCTGGCAAGTAGTCCTTGAACAGACAGCAGCTTTGTGCAACACAACACTGCCCATGTCCTGGCATCGGGATAGCCCCACAGGTAGTGGAGATAGGCATGACTGAATCACCTGGAACAGGAAAGGCCGAGGATCATGCAGTGGTCTGTGTGAAACTAGCTTGGACAATAGCTAGGCATTCAGCATCTTTGGGTACAGAGGGCCAACCAGATCATCTAGTGGCCCATGTGCGTACTGGTGCTGGATCAGGATCGGATCTGGTTGAATAGTCCACTGGCCTACTTCACACTTGAAGAATGCCGGTGCTGAAAACCGCCAGTGTGTACAGAATTGCACTCCAGCATTCGTGTAAGGAAAAGGAGGTGGGGCCTGAATTTATTCTTGGTGTAACCTCATGATGGCAGCTGTCGCTTAGTGGTAGCGCACTTTCCTCTAAATCAGAAGATTGTGGGTTCTAATCCCACTCCAGATACCTGAGCACATAATCTGTACTGACTCTCCAATGCAACACTGAGGGAGTGCTGTACCTTCAGAGGTGCCATCTTTTTTGAATGAGATGTTCAACTGAGGCACCATTTGTCCCCTCAAGTGGATGTAGAAGATCCCATGGCACTATTTTGTTCTCCCCAGTGTCTTGGACAATATTTATCCCTCAATCAGCATCATTAAAACAGATTATCTGTTCACTATCACATTTGTTGGACCACTGCTCCCACATTTACAACAGTGACTTCTTTGGCTGTAAAGCACTTTGGGAAGTCCTGAGGTTGTGAAAGGCACTATATAAATACAAATCTTTATTGGTCTAAACACTAGCAGTGTAAAGAGGATTGATTTGTTTTTAGCCAATCTAAACATTGGAGGGAGCAGCCTATTAGTGCTGAGATTCACTGACACAGAGCAGTGGATTGCAGGAACAGGGGTGCAATTCTACAGGATGCATCCTTGATTTCAGTTGGGCTGATGTGAGGGGCAGGTAAGGGAGCCCAGTGCTGTGGATGAATTATATTTTGTGTAATGATGTGTAACAGGAACACTGTACAGCAGGTCACTCTCTGCTTATCTGTGTGAGGGCTGTCAGGGTTTGTAAGAGCTTTATATGGATAGTTGTTTATTCTGTATAAACAGTTTATTGCAGTAGAGAACTACTGCATTTCTGCACATCTCAAGTATACTTTGTATGACCTAAGTAACTGCAATAATTTTTAACCCCTGGCAATACAACCTTTACAATAACTCCAGACTAATGAGCTTCCTTCCCCTCCTCTCCTTGAAGGGTGGACTATTGCTAGGTTAGGTCCCTTGACTGTTGGCAGCTCTCCAGTATTTTGTATCAATGGGCACACTTCATGCATGAGCCAAGACTATGCTTTTCAACAGGCCATTCAACTGTGGCAGGCATCACAACAGAGCTCAATCCTGATCTCTCATTCCAACACTTGACATTAGGGGCCTTGGCTCATTTTGTAGGGCAATGGCCATGTTTCACTAGTTCTAACAACATGTCATCGGTTCAATGAGCTTAGTAATGGAGAACCAGTAATAAGACTATCCAGTAAGGGGACCATTATAGAATCATAGAATGGTTACAGCACAAAAGGAGGCCATCTGCAAGAGCGACTCAGCTAGTCCTACTCCCACACTTTTTCCTTCTAACCCTGCAATCTTTTCTCTTCAGAAAGTTATCCAATTCCCCTTTGAAAGTCACCATTGTATCTGCCTGGCAGTGCATTCCAGATCCTAACTACTCGCTGTGTTAAAAAAAAAAAAGGTTTTTCCTCATGTCGCCTTTGATTCTTCTGCCATTCACCTTAAATCTGTGTTCTCTGGTTCTCAATCCTTCCGCCAATGGGAACAGTTTCTTGTTATCTATTCTGTCCTCCAGACCCATCATGATTTTGAACACCTTTATCAAATCTAGTAACCTTCTCTAAGGCGAACAGCCCCAGCTTCTTCAATCTATCCAAGTAACTGAAGTCCCTCATCCCTGAAACCATTCTGTAAATCTTTTCTGCACCCTCTCCAGTGCCTGCACATCCTCAAAGCCAGGTATTCAAAGAATTCCTCCCTTCTGGGAAGAGATGTATTTTCACTCGCTTCCTCCCCCTCTCTGCCGTGCAGCCCTACCACGCGCTTGGCAGGTACTTAATTTTTCCAGCTCAAGTGCCTCTCCAATCAGCAGCACATTCCCATCTGAATGCTGACTTTCCAGAGGAGCTGCTGATCCCAGAGCAACTCCCAGCCTAATGTGAGAGGAGTAGAGTAAAAATATAACTTTGGGAGTGCAGCAAACTAAAATTGCAAGGTGGGTTGGGAAGTGAGGTAAAATTACTGGGTGGGAGGCTGTGTTTATTAGGGGTGGGAGTTGGTGATGATGCATTCTCCTCCTCCTCACTACTTAAAAAATGAGAAAGATACAGGCAGAAAAATAACAATGCCTTGCCACTGTTTCATTAATGAGAAAAGTTAGATTCAGGTGAGTGTAGTAACTGTCCTTGTACATTATACCCCAGTGACCTAGATTCAAATCCAGCCCATCCTGATGAGATGGAACACTGTGTGCTGACTAACTGGCTCATTGAGTTTGGGCAGTTTCGGTGCAATTCCTATTATGTATGGGCACGGGGTTAGAATACTGCCCCAGGTTACTATCAATTAGCAACTCACTCGGAGACTTAGGATGGTAGGTGTGAGAAATGGAAAGTTGTCACACTGGTGCAGTAGGCAGTGCTGTACTAGCATAGAGTAGCGGGAGCTTTGCTCTGTATCTAACTGAGGGGAGTGCTAGATGCTGAAAGGCAAACCCAAAATTGTTGGCAAGTATTTCCTCAGCCTGGATAAATGTTTGTGATCAAATCCCAGGGTGCGTTGTGGAGAGAGATGCAGCTGGATGCTTTAATGAAAGAGGTAGAGCACCAAAGGGGTGGGCTTTGAGGGGCAGATTCACCCTTTCTCACCTTTGGCCTGATGTGATATTGTCTGAGCTGGAGTTCTGATGAAAGGTCACAGACCCAAAATGTTGACTCTGATTCTCTTTCCACAGATGCTGCCAGGCCCGCTGAGCGTTTCTAGCATTTTCTGTTCTTATTTCAGATTGCCGGCATCCGCCGTATTTTACTTTTGTAGGAAGTGAGTCTGTTGTGTTGTGATTTTTTTTTTAAATCCTCTTTCGCTTTCTTTAGGGTAAGTTTTCAAGTTGTAGCTTTAACATTGCTGCCGATTGACGTCGATTTAATGGTGGTTTCTATATCGGGCGACCAATCCTCATCATTGGTTTTAAGCCCAGATGCCAGGTTGAAAATGGATTCCAAAGAGCTTTCTCATCACCTCATGGAGTTTGACCTATGGTCTTTTGCATTCCCCTTTGATATATATTGGTTCCCCTTAGGGTTGTAACTTGCTGTGAATGGCTGTCTAGTAAAGCATTAAAAACATCCTTTGAAAATGTTGCTGACCACGAAGGCAGTAAAACTCTGCACAAGTCTTTTTTTAACAATAGCACACACATATACTGAGTCAATGAGTCAGCAGCAAAGCAGCAGTGTAAACAAGGTGGTGAAATCGACTGAAAGGGGTGGTCTGACCAATGCCTCCAGCAGCAGGGCAATTGCAGGGCGTTGTAGGTGGCCGTGTCTTTGCCTGTAGGCAGACGTTCAAAAAAGGGGGCAGAAACTGCGTAAACCAGCGTGGTATCTGTGTAGGGTTTCTTTTCTCTGGCTGGATGTTTAGATTTTTTTATTTTATTTAGAGATACAGCGCTGAACAGGCCCTTCGGCCCACCAAGTCTGTGCCAACCAACAACCACCCATTTATACTAATCCTACATTAATCCCATATTCCCTATCACATCCCCACTATTCTCCTACCACCTACCTACACTAGGGGCAATTTATAATGGCCAATTTACCTATCAACCTGCAAGTCTTTGGCTGTGGGAGGAAACCAGAGCACCCAGCGGAAACCCATGCTGTCTAAGGGAGAACTTGCAAACTCCGCACAGGCTGTACCCAGAACTGAACCCGGGTCGCTGGAGCTGAGAGGTTGCGGTGCTTGCCACTGTGCCGCCCTATGTATTCAGGATGTATTCCTGGAGGTTTCATCACATGACCAATGGCTGCCAATCATCTCACCGCATCCAGCAGATGGATCTTTAGGACAATCCTAGAAGGTCTGACAACCCTAACACCGAGCTGTAGCTCCCTGTTCAGCTTCAAAACAGTATCAACTATGGCTGTCCACTAATTTACACTGCCTTAGAGCAAAATGCCACAGTTCAACAAACACGCTACATGTGACAAAGTCTTGAGCTCCCCACCCCCTCACGCTGCAGCCACTGCAAGGATAAAGAAGGATGAGAGCCCCACGAACAATCTGCAGCTGTAGTGGCAGCATGCAGTTACGTTAATCTGGATTGGGTGGTTTCCATGGTAACAGGAGCTCCAGCAACAGTAAATATTCAGTCTCCTGAGTGTTTTCCTTTGTCAAGTCACCTGTTACTCAATGTGGCATAATATCTAACCCTACCAAAACATTCACACAGCCACCTCCACCCTGCCCTGTCCTTAAAAACCAAATTTCTACTCTCAACTTCATCCACCCACTTCCGAACCATACGTACTGACGAGCAGATTAGGTGAATTCCAAGCACATAAAACCACCCCAACTCACGGACCCCTTGCACTGTGTCATGGGACACTGATTTGGAGATGGTCTTCCAGCCAAGAATAGTTTGAGTTTTTTCCCCCACCCACAGCTCCCCTGATGGTCAGCTGGGGAGAGGCACCTGGTGTAGCTAAAGTCCCACCTGGAGGCTGCAACTCTTGGTCTTAACTGAGTAAAGCTTATCTCAACTAGGGCAGCAGTTGGGGACCTCCAGTTGGCTACAGGGTGCTTGGCCTTGGGAGAGGAAGAGACAGCCTGTCACTATATAGTAGCTCCAGTTGCTGGGTGAGAATGAGATCAAGGTCAGCTGCGATGCCCTACAGAGTCAAATGTCCGTTGACAGTCACTGACCAGACTGCCTCATGAAATTTGCTTGTTGGGTCAGTTGCAACACCCATGGAATCATATCCCAACAAGAGCCAGGGGCTCGAGAGAGGGAAGATGAAACAGGTTTTTAAAATTATTTAATGTTGTGCATACACTGGGGAATGCAGCTCATTAAATCACTAATCTTTGAACTGTTTTTTAGCATGCAGCTGGTTTTCCCATTAATTTTGAATACTCTGTCTTCTCTTTCCATGTATCGCACTCTGCTTCTTGTGTTGTTTTACTGAGTTGTGCCTTTTACCTGTCAGCCAACGTATGTACCAGGTCATAAAATGGAAAATTGGACATGCACAGCAAGTCAGTGGGCATCTGTGGAGAGAAGAGATGGGCTAGGGTTTTCACCCTCTGTCAGAAACGCTCTGATCTATTACACCCAAATCACTTCTGTGTCCACACATCCCCACTGACCTGATGTGTGTTTCCAACTGGCCTCTTTTTTTTTTTTTGCCCAAGACCGCTTTGTTCACCCATCACAAAATGATTCTTATGTTAAACAACTGCAATTTGGGGAAGAGAGAGAAAGGACTCTAGAGGCACCAACAATGTTTGTGTAAAATCAATGTGTGATCCCTGGGGCCCAATCAGGCTGCTGATTGATAGCAGCAACGTCTGAGTTCACGTTTAGTGTCAACGTCAGTTCATGTCCTGGATCCATTCCTGTCAGCTGATTGAAAGCACTGGAGGTTATTGACTTCAGTGAATATGCTGCAGGTTAACAACCCAAAGAACGGGCTGCTCCTTCTCAGCAGGAATTGCTTGCGTGGCAACTGCCAGACAGTGTGGAACTCAGCGTTTCACCCTGTCCCAGCCTGCTCACTGTCAGCAGAATCTGAGCTTACCTTCACCCTTTCAGAAGCTGTTCCTGTCTCAGCATGGCTCAGTGGGTATCACTCTCGCCTTTAAGTCAAAAGGTTGTGAGTTCAAGCACCGCTTTAGCACAAAATCCAGACTGACACTCTAGTCCAGTACTGAGGGGATGCTGCACTGTCAGAGCTGCTGTATTTCGGATGATAAGCTAGACCGAGGCCCTATCTGCCCTCTCAGGTGGATGTAAAAGAATTCCATGGCACTATTCAAAGAAGAGTAGGGGAGATCTCCCTGGTGTTCTGGCCATATTTATCCCTCAATAAACATCACCAAAAAATATTAGCTGGTTATTATCACATTTCTTTTTCTGGGATTTTCCTGTGTGTAAAATGGTTGCCATGTTCCCTGTACAATAGTGACTACACTTCAAAGGTGTACACTTCATTGCCTGTAAAGTGCTATGGGATGTCCTGAGGTTGTGAAAGCTGCTATAGTAATGCAAGTTTTTTTTTATACTTCAGTCTGTTTGGCTTGGCTTTGTCCGATGTTCAAAGCTGCATTTGGTCACCTGTATACTGGGTCCAAGCTGTTACTTTAGTCTGTGTCCCTCCCCATTCCACAAAGCAATTGAAATTATAGGTTTAGTTCTGTTATTAGCTGGTATTGTTGCAGCACACCACAAATCGAGCACGAGGAAGAGCACAGCCCCTTATTTTCAGATCCCGACATGGCTTCGTCCCCCTCCCTCTGTCTCTAACCACCTCTAGCCCTACAAGCCTGGGAGATCTCTGCATTCCTTCAATTCCAGCCTCTTGCACATCCCCGATTTTAATCAATCGCTGCACCATTGACGGCTATGCTTTCAACTGCCTTGGCCCTAAACCCTGGAATTCCCTCCCTAAACCTCTCCACCCCTCTCTGTTCATTTGAGGCTTCTTAAAACCTATCCTTTTGAGCAAGCTTTTGGACATCTGTCCTAATATCACCTCCTGTGGCTCGATGTCAAAAATGTTTTATGGATATCGCTCTTGTTAGGCACCTTGGAGCATTTTTCTACATTAAATACGCTATATACGTGTTAGGTGGTGGTTATCGCCTCTATTATTGTAACCATCCCACTATATCTATCCATTAGATACCAAATGTTTCCGTACCCATAGCCCCAGATGACTATTTATTCCAAACCGAGGAAGTTTGTTTAAATCATCGCTCTTACATTTACATGTCATTGGTTTGACTTGGTGTTCTTGGTCCATTAATCTGGGTTTTCCCTACTCCTATACCATTTAATATTTTATATTCTTAGTGAGCTGGGAGCAATGCAGCTGTAGTGTACAGTGGTGGTCACTTTTGATTGTGTGACACACACTTGCAGACTTTAATTCTAACTGTGATCACATTCTTCATTGCGCTATATGACCATAACTGCGCTCATTCCTGAAGGCCCTCCTCGCAGGCCGCCCTACTGAATTGGTCTATTCAGCATCAGAACTACTTGCATTTACAAAACGAAACGAGCTGTTGGGCATTGCACAAAATAACCAGAATCTGACGGAGTCACAGGCTGGAATATTGAGGGCGAAGAACATTGCTCATCACTGTTGTCTGAATTCCTTTCAATTATTTCCTGCCCTTTCAATTATATCCCCACCTTTTTACTTCTCGAGCCAGTTATCCCATTCTCTAATTCATTCTGAAACTCATTAAATGTTACAAAAAAACTCCTCCCAACTTTTTCCTGCAGCAGTACTGTGCTGTGCCTGAAGTGGGTGCAAGGCAGTTAAATTGTATTTAAAGCACATTCTGATGCCAAATTCGTGTAAGGCATCTTTTATGAGAGTTGACTTGCATTGTCCTATATCTACTTGTACCATTGGATAACCCAGGCACATAATATAAAGCAAAATACTGAGGATACTGGAAGTACTGGACTGGTCTGGCAGCATCTGTGGGGAGAGAAACAGAGTTAATCTTTCAGGCTGATGGCCTTTTCTCAGAATGCAACAATAGTGTTCCCTTGTGATCTCGACTAGGTATTGATATATCTCTCACACAATCTCTAGGAAGGTGGACTGAGCAAACACTAGGTGAGACTAAGGTTAAGTGCTTCATTTCACAGCACGTGAATAAATAAAGCAACAATGACATATTTCAATCAGTACAAGTTGTCTTTGTTGTAATAATACAAAACAATGAAGGTGCTCCCCTTACCCACATTAGTGTGTTTTCTTTCATGGCGTGAACACTGGGAACCCCATGATGGTGTCAGGGGAACCCCTTGACCGTATTTGTGGTAATAAAAAAAGTATAAACGGAAATTAGGAAAGCCAAGAGAGGACATGAAAAATTATTGGCAGGTAAAACCCAAAGATGTTTTATCAGTACATTAAGAGCAAGAGGATAACTAAGGAAAGGGTAGGGCCTATTAGAGATGTACAAGGGGAACTTATGCGTGGATGCAGAAGATGTAGGCAGGGTTTTTAATGAGCTTTTTGTCTCTGTCTTCACAAAGGCGAGGGATAGGAGAGGGATGATGCACACATTGTAGTGAAAGAAGAGGAATGTGAAATATTCGATACGATAAGCATAATGAGAGAGGAAGTACTAGAGGGTCTGACATCCTTGAAAGTGGATAAATCGCCATGGCCAGATGGATTGCATCCCAGGTTGTAAAAGGAAGACAGGGAGGAAATAGCAGATGAGTTGAAGATCATCTTCAAATCCTTACTGGATATGGGCGAGGTGCAAGAGGATCGGAGGTCTGCGAACATTGCACCATTGTTTAAAAAGGGTGCGAGGGGCAGAACAAATAATTATAGTTCCTCAATTATAGGCCGGTCAGTCTGACCTCGATGGTGGGTAACTTACTAGAATCAATTCTGAGACAGGATAAACTGCCTCTTAGAAAGGCACGGATTAATCAGGGATAGTCAGCATGGATTTGTTAAGGGAAGGTCATGTCTTACTAACTTGATTGAGATTTTTTGAGGAAGTAACAAGGAGGATTGATGAGGGTACTGCAGTGGATGTGGTCTACGTGGATTTTAGTAAGGCATTTGACAAGGTCCCGCATGGCAGACTGCTCAGAAAAATGAAAGCCCATGGGATACAGGGGAATGTGGCAGGTTGGATCCAAAATTGGCTCAGTGACAGAAAACAAAGAGTAGTAGTCAACAGATGTTTTTGTGAATGGAAGGCGGTTTCCGGTGGCATTCCACAGGGCTCATTGTTGGGTCCCTCGGTGTTTGTGGTATATATTAATGATATGGACTTAAATGTGGGAGGCATGATTGGGAAATTTGCTGATGGCACAAAAATTAGCCGTGTAGTTGATAGTGAAGAGGATAGCTGTAGACTCCAGAATGATATCAATGGTTTGGTTGAGTGGGCGGAAAAGTGGCAAATGGAATTCAATCCAGAGAAGTGTGAGGTAATGCTTTTGGGGAGGGCAAACAAAGCAAGAGAATACACCATCAACGGGGAGATAGTGAGAAGGGCAGAGGAAGTGAGAGACCTTGGAGAGCACGTCCATAGGTGGCAGGACAGGTAGATAGAGTGGTGAAGTAGGCATATGGAATGCTCTCCTTTATTGGCAGAGGTATGGAATACAAAAGCAGAGATGTAATGCTGGAACTGTATGAAATGCTGGTTGGGCCACAGCTGGAGTATTGCATACAGTTCTGGTCACCACATTACAGGAAGAACATAATTGTTCTGGAGAGAGTACAGGGAGGAGATCTACAAGAATGTTGCCATGGCTTGAAAGTAGCAGCTATGATGAAAGATTGGATAGGTTAGGGTTGTTTTCCTTAGAACAGAGGAGGCTGAGGGGTGACTTAATTGAGGTGTACAAAATTACGAGGGGCCTAGATAGAGTAGACTGGAAGGACCTGTTTCCCCTAGCGGAGAGATCAGTTACTGGGGGCACAGATTTAAGGTGATTGGTAGAAGGATTAGAGGGGGCATGAGGAAAAACGTTTACACCCAGAGGGTGTTGAGTGTCTGGAATTCACTGCCAGGAACAGTGGTGGAGGCAGAAACCCTCAATTCTTTTAAAAGGCCATGTACCTGAAGTGCTGTAACCTGCAAGGCTACGGGACCAGGTGCTGGAAGGTGGGATTGGATTGAGCGCCTTGTTTTTTCGACTGGTGCAGACACGATGGGCTGAATGGCCTCCTTCTGTTCCATAATGTTTCTATAGTTCTATGGTAATCTAGTGTTTAGTTCCGAGCATGTCAGAGCTCCAGGTCTGTAGTATAAAGAGAGACTAGTGTCCAATATTAGTCAGGCCACACCGTCCCATCCAATATCTTGCTGCATGCTTGTGAATGCTGAGCAAGTCACCATGGTGTGGTGGGACACAGGCATCACCTATAATTTTCCCAAACAGTGAGCTCCTCATTCAAAAATGTCACAGTGGGCAATCGCCAAGGCCCACAGGAAGAGAAAGGGAGATAAATCTGCAGGGCTCATAGTTGTATGAAATCGTTCTATTTTAAATTAGTTCTTTAACTAGATGGATGGAAGCTGGGGTCACCCTGCCTCCAAATCACATCCAGTTGTCGCCCTTTGTTGCAGGAGGGAAATGAAAGGGAAAAGCACTGAATCCTAACTCGGCCAGGCAGGACTGGAGATAAATGGAGCAGCAGGTCTGTTGAAGGTCACAGGTGAAAGGGAGGCTGACTTCAAATGGGCTTCAGGATGTTTTAAAAGTGCCACTGATATGGGCCACGGTGGCAGTGTGCAGAGAGGCACTGATTGATTGACATTTGTGGGTTAGGCCTGCCTTTAGCCCTGCCGGTGTGTGTTTGCTCAGTACTCTGGTGGTTACTGGATAGTAATTTAGTGGGAACAGGCTGCATGTGGAGTTTTCTGATAAAGCTGTTGCGGAGAAAATGCTAACGGTAGCAAAACTCCTGCTGATGGCCTTGAGTGCATGTCGCTGCCAATGATTGGAGTGGGCAGGGCGCTGATCTCTCAGCTGTCTCCTTGCACGACTGATATCGTGTATTCCAACCCAGGGAGTGTAAACAGAGAAGGAAACAAACAGGAAGTGTGGCCTACCAAAGTCTGCTAGAGCATCTGACCCTTCCCAGTGGCCAGGCACTAACCCTGTAAATGCTGACAATGATTTGCTGGTGTTTTGTGTGTTAGTGACTCCAGTTTTATTCTTGGAGATTTACTCATATTTGTGGCCCTTCAGCAAATACTTGGAAATGCACCACATATTGTACTTTGCTTCAGAGTTGTGTTAGGACTAGGTGAGAAAGGGGTCTCAGGCTACCCTCTCGCCCCTTCTCTGGTTTGGCCGTAACAGAGTTTATCTTTTTAAATAAAGTGGTTTTAGCTTACCAACTGAGTAAGCCCTTGCTAACTGCACTCTAATTACAATTGCAAGTGAACAAATTAGACAAGTTTTCTTGGGTTTAAACAAGAAAAATGCAAGTTTATTAACCTTATCACTCTAACCCGGTTAAAATTACTGAAATACGCAACATGTCCCGCTCACATGCATACTAGAGGCTCACACACACACAAATAGGTACAGAAGGGGAGAAAGAATTGGGAGGTTGAAGTAGACTTGGCAATAAATGGAATACAGATATTGTCTTTAGTGTCCTTGATTGAAGTTAAAGTCTGGAAGTCGTCGCAGGGGTCACATGCACAATTTCAGGCTTGCTTCTCTGGTACCAGAAGGCTGAAGGGAAGTTTCAATTGTCTTTGTGCTGGTCACCTGTAGTTCTGTAGTTTTTAGGGTTGCAAGCTGCCACCGTGGTTTCCCTGAGACCTTGCTGGAGAGAGACAGAGAGAGAGACTTTTTCTGCCTGTCCAGTTGCAAGTCTTGAATTTTGTCTCAGAGTGAACAAAAAAGACCTCAGGGTTACCAGCAGTTATGTCATGTGACCATCTCTTTATTTGAAACAGCAGCTGCTAGTAGGGGGAGTTTGGCTCTTTCAAAGTCAAAGGGGTGTCAATGTCTGTTGATTACCCCTATTGGCAAAACCAATCTCGCTAATTGAATCAGGAAGTACTCCCATTGTTTCAGCTAGACTGGTCAATTTCCTTCCATCTTTCAGCCAGCCCTTGTCTTCTCAGAATGCAAATGTGCGGCCATTTTTTTTTACTGTTCAGTTCTGCTTTTTAAAGTTATTTGCAATGTCCAGTAGAAGTTTCAAGCAGTGTTCCATATGATGAAATTAATATCTTTCCGTTTGGCAGGTGTGGTTTCCGTCACAGCTGCATTGGTAAAATGCAGCCAGTGTTATCCTCCGGTCTCTCTGCTTCCTAAAGTCATCTTCTCTGGCTATAGGGCACCTAGATGGAATGAATCTGGGCTCTCTCAACCCAATTCCTAAGACTAGTAAGATGTAGAGGACATTTTGATCAGACAATCTCAGACAAACAAGGAAGGGTGATGTGGCAGACGAGTAGTTTTTATCTGAGATTCAGGTTTAATACAGAACGGGGGAGTTTACTCTGTGCCAAGCCCATTCTGAGTCCAAGTGAGAAACGTGGAAGCTGTTTCTCCTCAGCACTGTCGTGTCTCTCTATTAAGCAAAACCCTCTCTCTCTCTCTCTCTCTCTGTCTCTTCCCCTATCTGTGATTTCTCTGCGTCTCTCACCCCATGTCTCTGCGTCTCTCCCCCCACCTCTCTGCACATCGCCCCTCTCCTCTGCGTCCCATTCCCCTCCGGTGTGGTTCTCCACACCCCCCCCCCCCCCCCCCCCCCACACCGTGTGGTCCCCCCCATCCAATTCTCCCCCCGCCCCCGTTTCTCCCTCTTGCACAAGAACATAAGAAATAGGAGCAGAAGTAGACCATTTGGCCCATCGAGCCTGCTCCGCCATTCCATACGATCATGGCTGATCTTAGGCTTCAATTCCACTTTCCTTCCTATTCCACGTATCCCTTGATACCCCACGAGACCAAAAATCTATCTATCTCAGCCTTAAATGTATTCAATGATGGAGCATCCACAACACTCTGGGGTGAAGAATTCCAAAGATTCATAACCCTTTGAGTGTAGTAATTTCTCCTCATCTCAGTCCTGAAAGGTTGGCCCCTTTTCCTGAGACTGTGTCTCAGTGTTCTAGATTCCCTGACTAGTGGAAACAATCTTTCAGCTTCTACCCTGTCAACCCCTTTCAGAATCTTGTATGTCTCAATTAGATCGCCTCTCATTCTTCTAAACTCCAGAGAATGCAGGCCCAATTTACTCAGCCTCTCATCATAGGACAACCCTTTCATCCCAGGGACCAATTTAGTAAACCATCGCTGCACTTCTTCCAGTGCAAGTACATCCTTTCTTAAATGTGGAGACCAAGTCTGCACACAGTATTCCAGGTGGAGTATCACCAAAGCCCTGTAAATTTTTGGAAGACTTCTTTATTCCTGTATTTCAATTCCCTTGCAATAAAGGCCAACATGCCATTTGCCTTCCTAGTAGCCTGCTGCACCTGCATATTAACTTTGTGCATTCCTTGTACGAGTACCCCCAAGTCTCTCTGAACATCAACACTTGCCAGTTTTACACCTTTAAAAATTCTGCTTTTCTATTTTTACGACCAAAGTGAACAACTTCACACTTCCCTACATTATACTCCATTTACCATCTTGTTGCCCACTCACTTAACTTGTCTATATATCTTTGCAACCTCTCTACATCCTCCTCGCAGCTTACCTTTCCACCGAGTTCTGTATCATCGGCAAACTTAGAAACATAACTCTCTGTCTTTTCATCCAAGTCATTAATATAGAGTATAAGTAGCTGAGGCCCCAGCACTTGCGGCACCCCACTATTCACTGCCTGCCAACTTGAAAATGCCACATTTATGCCCACTCTCTGCTTCCTGTCTGTTAACCAATC
Organism: Heterodontus francisci; assembly: GCF_036365525.1. Lineage (NCBI taxonomy): Eukaryota > Metazoa > Chordata > Chondrichthyes > Heterodontiformes > Heterodontidae > Heterodontus > Heterodontus francisci. The sequence goes on from NC_090387.1 coordinate 82,428,741, forward strand.
CTCTATCCACATTAATATATTACCCCCAACACCATCTTTCCAAAGGGATCAAGGGATATGGAGAGAAAGCGGGAACAGGGTACTGAATTAGACAATCAGCTATTATTTTTCTGAGTGGCGGAGCAGGCCCAAAGGGCTGAATGGACTACTCCTGCTCCTATTTTCTCTGTTTTTCTATGTTTCTATTAATCTTTTATGTGGCACCTTATCAAATGCCTTTTGGAAATCCAGATACACTACATCTACTGGTTCCCCTTTATCTACCCTACTAGTTATATCCTCAAAAAACTCTAATAAATTTGTCAAACAGGATCTCCCTTTAGCAAAACTATGCTGATTTGTTCTAATCATACTCTGCTTTTCCAAGTGCAGTGTTAAGACTTCTTTAATAATAGTTTCCAGCATCTTCCCAACGACTGATAGGTTAACTGGCCTGTAGTTCCCTGTTTTTTCTCTACCTCCTTTCTTGAAAAGCGGCGTAACATTTGCCAACTTCCAATCTGACGGGACCATTCCTGAATCTAAGGAATTCTGGAAAATCACAGTCAGCACATCCACTATATCTGCAGCTATTTCTTTTAGAACCCGAGGATGTAGGCCATCTGGTCCTGGGGACTTGTCAGATTTTAGTCCCTCAAGTTTCTCCAATACTTTTTCTCGACTGATATCAATATCCTTAATTTCCTCACTCTTTTTAGCCCCTAGGTTACTGCCTATTTCTGGTATGGAACTTGTGTCTTGTACTGTGAAGACAGACACAAAAATGCTGTGACTTTCTGATCAAAAGAGAGAACTGATGAGCATCATCACTGCTTTCTGTTGAGTCACTGCTCTCGATCGGGGGGCTTGCCAGTGGGCTCCTTATTCCTACAGTGTCAGTTCTCTCTACAAGCCCAATAACACTGGCGAGTCATACCCTTTCACGAGAGAGCAAAGAACCACAGGAGAACAAAAATAAGATGTTAATCCCCACTGAGCCACATGCTTATTCCCACTATAAAAGCAACTGGCTACGCTGCAGCTGTCCCCACACGTTCAGGTTAAATTGTTTATCTTCCTCAGCAGTTTGTAAGGCAGGAAGGACATCCAGTGCTCCAGTCCAGGTGAGTGTTGTGACCGTCACTCTGCTGGTACAACCAAGCCAAGGGCAGCCCGCTGTCAGTCACACAGGGTTGGCCGGCCGTATGTTGGACAACCATGCTTTAACCCCTGCGTATGTCTGACTCATGCTGACATTTGGATATCACCTGTGCTGTAATTAAGCTGTCCAGAGAGCTGCCTGTGAGTCACCAGGGCTGTGGTGACTCACCTGAAAGCAGTTTATTGATTACTTAATGCATTTATTATCTAATCTCTGAATCCAAAAAAAATAAATGTTTTAAGACTGAACTTCTGGCACCAGCTCTTGAACCCAATGATCCCACTGTTTCAAGCCTTTATTTCAGCATTTAAATTGAGATGAGAAGACAGTGGCTGAGTGGAGCCTTTCTGAAGTGCTAGAAAGTTCATAGGAATTGTTAGATAAAAGACCACTGTCCATCTAGTTCACTTTCTACCCTCCTGGTAGTCACATGATATAACATAATGGAGTTAATGACTAATCACAGCAAACAATCTCCAATCAGTCTAGAACAGACCCAGACATGAGGTGAGGAAACTCCCAGTGGTGGAGAGCTTTGGTTCAAAGTCACCTGTTCCTCCCAAGCATGCTAAACTTACCACACATCATGTCTCAAATTACTCATATACTGTATCCCAAAATGTTATTTTTCTGGAAAAAAATACTCTCTTAAAGTGCTGTCTTCGTTTTCACTTTGTTACCTTTTATTTTACCAACTTTTTTCCCTTTCGTTCCTGAAGGCACTGACTGTGATACAGCATCTGATTGACTGCTCCTCACATGTCAGCTTAGACAGAGAAATGTTAGGCAGGTTATTCCACCATGAACAGCATCACAGCTGCAGCAAATCCTGTATCCCCCACCCCAAGTGTTGAACAGGGCCCTGTATAGCAGTCAGAAGGGGAAACTTGGCTTATGCATTTTTATTCTCTCTCTATCCCAGAGACTGTGAACTGGATTTGTAGCAAACCCTGCTGTCCCTACCCACCAACCCACCCCGATCAATTTGGCTAAATCAGCATAGCCTGGGGCTCAAGCCTGGAAACTTCATTTTCTGTAGATGTCTGTACTGTATCAGGCAGGGCAAAAGTTTATTCACCAGATTACACTTTCTACAAAAACATAAACATGCATCCAAGTTTTGGATGGAGTTTTATTGGTTGTAATTTGCTGAAGATATGTATTTTCTGTTCATTTGCCTGTAATATGTTGAGTTTGGGTTGGCGGGATGAGAGAGGCTTTTTTGAAGTGGAGATGTTGGTTCCTGCTCTGCAGCTTCGGTCACTTAAGGGGCTTGTTGCAGGAATTAAGGCACAATGGATTAAAGAGATTCAAGTCCTTTCTGTTGTGGTACATCTGGGAAATGGAAAGCGAAGAAGAGCAGGAGTTGAGAAACATTTGGGATTGGTGGGATGTGGGCAGTGCAGGGCCACGGAGATCTGTGCTGTTTTGTTTTCTATTTAGGTAAGTGGTTGGGACCCAGGCATAAGAAGTGGTTATGGATGGCGGATGCTGATCAATGTACGTGTTGGGAGAAGAAATAATCAAGACTTGAGGTGCTTTAAAGCGAAGGAACAGTGGGATCTAAGGTGTAGGCAGATACCTAGATCTTCAATGGTATTGAAGCTTAGATTAAAAGGCAATTGGTTTGTACAGAGTATCATCCAATATACAAACATATGAAAATGACAGGCAGGAAAAGACTAGCTGCTCCATCAGCTTGCCCCGCATTCATAGTGCCTGGAGCCTCATGTTTAGACATTTCCTGCTTCTCATTAGCCATGTAATCTTCCGGAAGAGGTAAAAAAAAGGACAGAAAGGGGGACAATCTGGTAACTTCCTCTCTGTTCCCCTCAGGCGATTGAAACAAGTCCTGAAGATCACATGGACAATGCTTATGTTAATTGTTAAATCACTTTCCTATTATAAGTCTTGATAAGTGAGTGCTGCCAATGTAGTAGTAAAGGAAGAAGCAGTAGTGATGTTGGCAATTCTCACAGTAGAAAAGTCACCTGGTTTAGATGGAGTGTACCCTAGGTCACTGAGGGAAGTAAGTGTGGAAATTACAGAGGCTGTAACCACAGTCTTTCAATCCTGTTTGGATGTCTGGGTGATGCCAGAGGACTCGAGGCTCGCACGTGTTAGACCCCTGTTTAGAAAGGAGGAAAGGGATAATCCCGGCAACTACAGGCCAGTCAACCTAACATTGCTGGTGGAGAAACTTGTAGAGACAATAATCCAGGACAAAATTAATCAGCATTTAGAAGAGTATGAGCTAATAAATGAAATTCAGTATTGATTTGTTGAAGGCAAATCATGTTTGTCTATCTTGAGTTCTTTGAGGATTGATGAAAGTTATGTGGTTGATGTTGTGAATATGGAATCTCAAAAGGCATTTGACACTACCACATGATAAACTTTGAGCAAAATTAAAGCCCATCAGATTATAGGGACAGTGGCAGCGTGGACACAAAATTGGCTACGGGTTAGAAAACAATAGTGGCAAATGGTTGTTTTTCAGACTGGAGGGAAGTATACGGTGGCGTTCCCAAGGGGTCAGTATTATGACCACTGCACGTTTTGATATATTAATAATCTCGACTTGGGTATACAGGGCATAATTTCAAAGTTTGTGATGGTATGAAACTTTCAAATGTAGTAAACAATGAAGGGAATAGTAACAGACTTTAAAAAGCATACGGATCCTTGGCTTTCTCAATAGAGGAATAGAGCACAAAAACAAGGAAGCTATGCCAACCTTTATTTTTAAAAAAACTGTTCCGAAGAAGGGTCACTGACCCGAAACGTTAACTCTGCTTCTCTTTCCACAGATGTTGCCAGACCTGCTGAGTGGTTCCAGCATTTCTTGTTTTTATTTATAAAACACTGGTTCAGCCTCAGTTGAGTATTGTGTTCAGTTCTGGGCACCACAATTTAGGAAAACTGTCAATGCCTTAAGAGAGGCTGCAGAGGAGAATGGTATCAGGGATGAAGGACATCAGTTATGTGGCAAAACTGGAGAAGCTGAGATTGTTCTCCTTAGAACAGAGGTTAAGAGGATATTTGATAGAGGTGTTCAAAACCATGAAGCGTCTGATTCAGTAAATAAGGAGAAAGTGTTGCCAGTGGCAGAAGGGCTGGTAGCCAGAGGACACAGATTTAAGATGATTGGCAAAAGAACCAGAGGTGACATGAAACATTTTTTTTAAACAGCGGGTTATGATGATCTGGAATGCACTACTGGAAAGGGTGGTGGAAGCAAATTCAATAGTAATATTCAAAAGGAATGCTTGAATGCAAAAGAATTATAGGGCTATGGGGAAGGAGAAAGTGAGTTGGATTAATTAGATAGCTCTGCCAAAGAACTGGCATAAGCACAATGGGTCAAGAGGGCCTTTTCTGTGCGGTATCATTATAAGATGCAATCCCTGCTCCAGCCAAGAACTGGTCCAGCTCACTTTTAGAAGGCACAAGCCCACAATGTATTCCAGTAGTTCACTTCTCTCTGGGAAAAGAAACACCCCCTAACGTCTGGCCTATTCCTACTCTTGCATAGTTTATATATGCAAGCAATGGTTAGTCCATTGTTGGAGTATTCTGTGCTATTTTGGTGGCCATTAAAGGGAGGAAAGGGCATAGCAAAGAGTTACTAGAATGATACCGATAAGGTGAGGCGATGATTTTTGAAGATGGGCTTAAAACATTGAGGCTTTTTTTTCTATAATAGAGAAGGTTAGGCAGGAATTTAATAGTGATTTTCAGAATTCTGAAAGGTTTTGAATGAGTAAATAATGAAAGATTGCTTCCACTGGTTGGTGAGTTGGTAACAAGAGGACACACACTGAGGATGGCCACTATAAGAACAAAGGAGGAAGTCAAACACTTTTTCAAAGAGAGGATTGTTAGAATGTGGAATGTTTTACCCCATGTAGATAATGAGGTGTAGATGATATTTGAAAAAGGAATTGGTTGGGTGAAAAGAAAATACATAAATATAGTACAGAGCAAAGAAATGGGAGTCGAGTGTTTGGCTGCACTTGAAGAGCTCTCACAGGCACACTGGGCCGAAGGGCCCCCTTCCCTGCTGCATCCTCTTTGACTGTAAATAGTATCTCAGATCTGATGCAGCAGAAGTTTGTTCATATCCTTGTGTTACCCTCTCCGTATACCTCAGCTCACAGTAGATCCCTGTCTGAACAAAATGCTCAAATTAGAGTTGAGGTGAGAGTACTAGGTTTCTTCACAGCATCAGAGACTTCTTTTTGCAGCTGCCTGAGCTGCATCTATAATCAGCTCCTGGAGCCAGCTTAATGAAAGCTGTCCACATCCTACCCCTGACCGAGCCCATCCCCAGTCGCCCCACTTTTGCCAGATAATAAAGTTTTCTTTTTGAATTCATTGTTAAGACATGAGCATTGCTAATAAGGCTGACATTTATTAAGCATCCCTAATTGACCTTGAGATGGTGGTGGTGGTGAATCGCTGCAGTCCATGTGGTGAAGATGCTCTGATGGTACTATTGGGTCGGGAGTTCCAGAAATTTAACCAGCAATAATGTCTATTTAATCTCCTGTTAGTCTTGTGTTGACAAAATTGTTTTAATTTTCAGGCCCACTGAGAAGCCGGCAACCTCCAACAAGCAAGTCCCTTCAGAAATCGACTATAGTGAACTGCTGCAGCACTTTGAGAAGGTACAGAACAAACACCTAGAAATCCGGCATCAGCGGGCAGGCCGCAATGATCAGCTGGAGCGGAAACTCGTCCGTGACACAGAGGCAACCCATTGTGTGTGATGGGCCACCATTCAAAGGACAATGCACGCTCAACTGTCGGATTGCCAGCTGTGGGCAGGCTGAACCGTGGAGCTGTTTTTGTGGGGCCACCCTAGCTGCCTTTGCAATGCAGAGTCCTTTACCACGATTAATACTCTCAGTATGTGGACTGGGCAATATTCCTGTGTTAAATGTGTAGAATTAATAGGTCTGTGAGAATGTCGAAGTGGAGTAGTGATCATTGTCCCCCAATTTTCCTCAGTGCCCCCACATGGTAGAGCCTTTACATTGATCATTGTTCCCCCTCATTGCCCCCACATGGTAAAGTCTTTACGCTATCGATGCTTACCCAGCTGCCCAGCCACATGCAATAGTTTCTCTGGTTCAGAGAATATTTTATTTTTCATTTGTGCACCAACCCTTATGCAAATAACTCTGCCTCTCCTCCCCTTCTCCTCCGCAATGGAAATCAAATTCCATCTTTGTCTAAAACCATTCCTCATTTCACAGGAACAGAAAATATCCCAGTCAGGATCAATTCAGGAATTTCTCTAGCAACCATCACCATATGTGAACTCATTCAGTGTGAGTAGGCTCTTTGTCTCCTCTTCAATCACACTGCCATTTTGAGCAAATACTTCACCATTTATATAGCCTATGGTCTACTTCAACCTTGTAACACTTTTAGGACATCAGTGAGCGGCCTTCAACGAAGGTCAGCTGCAACCAGTTTAATGAGATATTACAATTAATGAGCAATTACAAAGCCTAGTCAACAACCTGATGGGCAGAGAGTTGATTTGTACTGATCTCTTGTCTAAAGGACATACGGTTGACTAGTGTGGGAAAATGTTTCACTGCTTCAGCAGGGGCTGCACTTCTTGGGTTAAGGCTGAGATACATTGTTGGGAAGAGTAAAGGGAGCTTTAGTCTACATCTCACAGTTCTATAGCTGGCCTGGTGGTGTTTGATGCTGATGATGGGCAACAGGAGCATCCCAACAAGATTGCAGTGGTGCATTTTCACAGGAAGTGACTGGGTAGATTATGGTAAATAGAATTTAAAAAAGACATATCTCATTAAACTGGTTGCAGCTGACCTTAGTTGAAGGCTGCTCACTGATGTCCTAAAAGTGTTTCAAGGTTGAAGTAGACAATAGGCGCTATATAAATGGTGAAGTATTTGCTCAAAATGTACTATAAAATTAGGTGCACCAACTGCTGTGTTGGTACACACTAATGCTGTTTGTGGGGTGCAGTTGTACAATTTGAAGGATATGTAGGAAACTCTGACCTGTACACAAGGTCGGGCAATGCCAAAAAAAAGACAATTCTAAAAATCTTCAGAATGCAATCAAATAGTGGAATAGTAAGCTGCTTGAACACGGAATTGGAGGATGAGCTGCACATCTTGCCTTACCATTAAAGCTCCTGTCTGACCCTTGGGTGACCTGCTTTCCAAACTTGACAATGTCATTCTTTTTATTCACAAGATTGCCAGGAGCACCTTAAATGCATCTAGCTCTTTGTTTTAATCTATCACTGCACTCGGGTGGGGGGAATGTTGGGCATCTAAATTTTTGCACTATTATAAATCATGTCAGCTCTCCTGCTGATCCTTGTGCTTTGTTGTTTTACACAAACATTCAGTAAACTCTCGTTTTTGCTGTCCCTCCTTTGACCTATCGTTACTGCCTATTTATATCAATGTGGGGCCATGAGAGGACCAATGTTAGATGTGCCAGTCAGTAACTAGAGTGGGTACCCACTACTCTGAAAAACTTGTTTACTATCTATGGTTCAAAGTTTTTTTTAACGGAGCAAGCATTGATACTGCTGTGTCATCCAGAAAGTTGGAGGCGGGGCAGGACTTGTGGTTCTAATTTGTTCATAAACTACAGCAAACCGTCTCCGAACTCATGACCAAAACTGCAGCAGAGTCTGTTTACTAACGCTGGCAAACAGAGTCACTGGAGTACCACAGGATGTTTTCTCCAATAGAAAGCAGTGAGTGGAGGATAGTTGTTACATAAAACCGATTATATGAGTAACATCAATTCCAGTCACTTATTACACAGTAGAGGCTCCAGTTGTGATTGATGGGGGAAATTATCCAATCATCCCCATTCTGGCCAGGGCTTGTGGTATCACTATATACAGCCTTTTGCAAATGTAAAATAGCGGACATAAACAAACCTCATCAGACTTGGAGCAGGAGGAATTTGCTCATCAACCTGACGCATTGAAGGAGCCACAGAATTAATAACTCCTTCAAGCCTGATCAACACTCTCTGCTTAATTAGAAATACTCTAAATTCAAACATAAGTTTCAAAAAATTATGTTCTTTGCAAGCTGTTTTTTTTAAAGTTTTCCGCCTTTTAAACTCTCCATTTTAGAGACCCAAGTAACAGTCAATGTTTCTCCGAGACGGAGCGATATTAGAAACCATTTAACTCTCTCCCATGAAATAACTAAAATTAAAATCCACCAGCGATGATTAGTGTTATACAAAGTATTTTAAGCTCAGCTAGATGAGGTGAATTTTCCTTCAGAATCAAGTTGATCTGGTTGGGTTTGGCTGTAATTTTAAGGTCTCGGTTGCTGTGTAAGGTGCTGGACATGGGCTTGCTGTTCAATGCAGCCACTACTGTCCTCAGGCACTTGCGCCCACTGAAGTCTCCCACTGCTACTTCCATTTCTCCAAATGTATGTTTTAAATGCTGAAAAACTGCATAAATTCACTTCTATTAAAATTAACAGAACACACTAAAATTGATCATCCTTCCTCTTGTTCCTCCTCTTCCTCTCCCCACCCTGCCCCCCAACTACTCCTTCCACCTCTTCCCCCTCCTTCCACCTCTTCCCACCCAAACAAAATCATGACTTTCATAAGTTATGTTTTGGGGTTAAGGAGAAAGTTTGTTGAGCTGAAGGTAAACAACCTTATCTGTGTCCAGGGTCCACTCAGCTCATGTCATTGATCAGGATCCTGATGCTTTTTGGGGGAAGGGAAACAGAAATTAGCATTAACGTTTTATATCACAGATCATGTATTTAAGTCTGATTTTAAATGAGTATACTGCCCACACCTTATTGCATACGATTTTTGGTGCTGTTTTTGTCCAGCACTAGGACATCAGAATTTACACTGGAAACACAACAGTATGTTGACTGCAAGATATTACAGTAAAATTGCACTTAATGCACTTTAATGTTGTGTGATACTCAGTTTATCTCGCATCCCACTTCTCCCAACTCCATGAAAAGACCTGTACCCATCATTAATTCACCTCCAGTGTTATACAGTGACAGATCTGTACTCACCAGTACTGTACCCGAGTGTTTCACAATGTCTAATGCAAACCACGTTTGGAAGAGAAATCTGTACTGCTGGGTGTTTTTCACAGCTTGAATGTGAACATTGCACTAATTCCGTTACACATTATTGCAATCCTACTAACACTGCTTATAATTTTTTAAAATAGATTTATGGTTTTATTTAACCTTTTTCTCACTGGATGATTTTGGATCATCAACACAGTGAGTTTTGTTTTTTTTATATTTCGCCACATGAGCATTGATTTTTAAACTGTTACTGGAGTTAAGAAAGCACTTGCTTTAAAAAAAAAAACACCAGACTCTTGACTGGAAAGACATTTGCATAGTAATAGACCATACTTGGAACGGATAAAGGGGCTACTCCCTGCTCCAATTTAATCCACAATGGACTTTTGATTACCGGATGTTGAAGGTGGAGAGGCTAGCATTCCAGTTTAACTGCTAAGATGGCCGAATACACACACCGGCATGGTCAGACCAGTTTAGTCACATGACTAACTGTTGGAGTTTTTTTGAACTTGCCACAGAGTTTTAAAACTCAAAGCTGTTTGCTCCTGGACTGAAAAGGCCTCTCTCCTGTCTGCTCCCATCTCTTTCTCACGGAACTGAAGACACATGAATCCCGAGAGAGAAAAGTCTCCTACAGTGAACAAGGTTTAAGAAGAATACTGGGCCCCAACGACAAGCAAGGACTACAGCGAGCTCGAAGCACAGTAACAAAAACCCCTCTTCAGAGATTGCCTCAAACCTCTCCACTATTTTTCTTCTCTTTTCTGTCTCTATTTGCATGTACGTATCGCGTATGCATGCTAGCATGGGGCGCAGTGTGTATCCGTAGGCGTTAACCGAATTAGAATTTAAGTTTTAATAAATTTCACTTTTCTTTAAACCTAAGGAGGCCTGTTTGTGCTCATTTCTTTGCCTGATAATTGGAAAGCGGTGACCAAGGATTCACCAAGGGGGAGATTAAAACATTGTGTGTTTAAAGTTAAAACCCTGTTACAATGAGACCAGGTGAAGGCTGAGAAAGACCTCTAGACATTTTTCTCACCTGGTCATAACAAATTTGGGTGCTAGTGTCTGGAATTTTACCCACAGACAAATGAGAGAAATTGGAAGTGGGAAGCCAAATTGTTCCCAATTAAAAAGGAGCAAGATTAATACAGGTTTTCTTGTGCTTGTGTGTGCTTGAATACTAACCTGTCTGCAACTGAAACTAGCAGCTCTCCAAGCCAGGGTGAAATAACTTGGGATAAGTTAAAAGCACTGTCTCTGGAGGAGTTGAGGAAAATGGCTGCGCACTGTGGGATCACTGTACGTGGCAAGGCTAGGAAGTCTGAACTCCTAAGGCCAACCATTTTTCCCTTGAATCTGCAGCAGCTGAAACTGTTAGAAGTAAACCCAGGCAGGGTACTGTTAGCAAAGATACAATTGGAACAGAGGAAACTTGAATTAGAGGAAAGAGAAAGGGAGAGACAGGAAAAAGAGCGAGAGAGAGGCAGGAGAGGGAGAAAGAGAGAGCCTTTCAAAAGCAATGTGAAGAAAATGAAAGGCAGGAGAGAGAAAGAATATTCCAGAAAGAATCTGAAGAAAGAGAGCTGAAGGAGTTAACTAGGGGGCAACAAAGTGATCCCAGTGAAAGCATAGCCAATATGGAGGAACATAATTCAGGGCTGGGTACAAAATTGCTAAAACTCGCTCAATTAATCCCACAACTCAACGAGGAAGATGTGGAAACTTTTTTGTGTCTTTTGAGAAACTGGCAAGGCAGCTAAAATGGCCAGCTGAGACCTGGTCTTGTTTAATACAAAGCAAGATAATTGGAATGCCCATGAGGTTTATTCCTTGCTGGCATATGAATTAGTGTCCAAAGCTTATCGCTGAAAGTTTAGAACCCTCAAAAAGCAAGCCAATCAAACTTATCTGGAGTTTGAAAGAAGTAAGCAGCTGGCTTTTGACCAGTGGCTGAGGGCTTTTAAAATACAGCTCAGCTGTGAGACTCTGAGAATTAATTCTGTTACAGGAATTTACAAATGCTCTCCCATTCTCAATCAAGACCCATGTAGAGGAGCAGCGAGTCCAGGGAGCGCAGCAAGCGGCCGTTCTGGCCAATGAGTTTGCTTTAATTTATAATTCAGCTTCCCGGGGGAACTTTTCCTAATCACCCCCACAAATCCGGAAAGGACAAAAGGTGGGAAGGTGATCTCCGCCCAGGCAGTCCTGGGAGAAAAAGGAAAGCAGGAGACACAGGCACTCCTCCAGCCAAAAAGGAAGGTGCTGTGAGCAAGAGTGAACCCCGGTGACCTGTGTGCTTCCATTGTAATAAAGCAGGGCATTTAAAAGCTGACTGCTGGAAACTAAAGGGAAAACCAGTAGGGTTAATCAGGGCACACCCACTCAGTGAAGGTGGAAGCCTGATGGAAAGCCCAGCAGAACAAGCTGTGGCATTAGCTGCAGGAAGCTTACTATGGCCAGTGCAGGAAAAGTTAATAAGATTCCTGAAGGTTATCAGGGTTTTGTGCCTGAAGGGAAAGTAACTCCATACCCCTCGAGTGGGCCAAGCAAGCCCATAGTGATTCTCAGGGACACAGGGGCCACTAGATCTCCTTTACTGGGAAAAGCCCTGACCTTTCCCTCAGAGTATGTTGAACACCAAAATGGTGGTGAATGGTATTGGAGGGCAGTGTATATCTGTACCTGTATATCGGGTGCACCTGGAGTGCGACCTAGTCTTGGGACCGGTGACCATAGGGATTGTCCCTAGTTTACCCGTGGGCGGGGTTGACCTGCTCCTAGGTAATGATCTGGCGGGGGTGAAGGTGGTAACCCCCCCACCCCCTGGCAGTAGTGAAAGAAAGACCACAGGAGGTCAGAGAGACAGGGCAGTGGCAGGAGACGGTCCCTTGCAGTGTCACTGAATGTGTAATGGATCAGGCCATGATCAAACCAGCTACCCAAGAGGAGACTGCATTGGCACTGTAGGCAGACGACCACGAGGTCTGCCTTTAAGGTTTTCTTCAGAAAGGTAGGAGACCCAGGGAATGAATTAAATGGATTTTCCCTAGGTGAGGCTCAGCGAGCCCACCCGGTATTGCAAGAGTTAGCACAGGCTGCCCAATCTGAAAGTGAAGCAGAGGGAGTCCCTGATTGCTACTATTTAAAGAATGAGGAAACGGAGTTCTCCTCACAGACCTGAGGGCAAGGAGTTGATCGTAGTTCACCAGTTAGTGGTGCCGTAGAGGTACTGAGAAGAAATATTATGGGCCCACGAGACTACAGTGGCTGTACATGCTAGTATACAAAAGACCAAAGCCCGCATAAGACAGCAGTTTGACTGACCAAAACTCCACAAAGATGTGGTAGAGTACTGCAGGAGTTGCTGCATGCAGCAGGTTGAGAGGCAACCCCAATCTACAGTGAAACCTGCACCCCTAAGTCCTGTACCAGTATTAGGAGGAGCTCCAGCCCAGGGCTGGTGAACTGTAAGGGAACACCTGCCAAGAACAAAAGGGGACAGGCAGGTACACGGCTGGCAAAAGTTTAGAAAGAGAAGGGGAAAAAGTGACCAAGAGGGCAGGTTGAAGGAAGTCCGGGTAGAATCCCAGATGAAAACCCCTACTCTCCAGTCTGCTGTCCCTGAAAAACGTGAAAGGTTACACCCCATGTCCTCCTATGTAAATGCAGACACAGGAAGTATCCTACCAGTGTTGCTAACAGCATTTGTAGGAACCTGCACAGACAAAGAGAGACCTCTAAGGGGCACTGAAACTATGAGGTTGATGCCTCACCTAATCAAAGTGCCACAGGAGAGTCCAGTCAATTCTGTACACATAACCTGCAGGTAGGAGTGTCCCAGAGAACAAAAGGGAGATTAACAAAGAATCCTCCCCCACAGCCAGAGGAAAAGGGAACCACCCATCCCCTGAAGTCAAAAGTCTTTGCATAACTCAACAAAGCACTGAAAGAGTTCAGGATAGACCCGCCCACTACTAACTCTCCTGGGAAAAAATGTTGCCTCAACAGGAACAAAACCCAAGGCAGTCATAGTAATGGGCAAACTGAAGAAAAGCTTCCCCAAAGAACCATATGGCTACTGGGATGACAAAAAAAGGCACCCAGAAAAGACAATTTTAATATGCTTTGAATGAAATGTGCCTTTTTTCAAATCGGATTTCATTCCCCTGGGTGTGGAGGTGTCATGCAGGCCCCCATCAGCCAAGAATGAGAGACATATTTTGCCACATGAACATTGATTTTTAAACTGTTACTGGAGTAAAGAAAGAACTTATTTTTTTTTAAAAACACCAGACCCTTGACTGGAAAGACATTTGCATAGTAACAGACAGTACTTGGAAAGGACAAAGAAGCCACTCCCTGCTCCAATTTAATCCGCACTGGACTTTTGATTACCAGACGTTGAAGATGGAGAGGCTAGCATTCCAGGTTAACTGCTAAGATGGCCAAATACACAAATAGACATGGTCAGACCAGTTTAGTCACATGACTAACTGGCTGTTGGAGTTTTCTTGAATTTGAACTTGTCACAGAGTTTTAAAACTCAGAAAGCTGATTGCTTCTGAACTGAAAAGACCTCGCTCCTGTCTGCTCCCATCTCTTTGTCACAGAACTGAAGACCCATGAACTCCAAAAGAGAAAAATATCCTAGTGAACAAGGTTTAAGAAGAATACTGGGCCCCAATGAAAAGCAAGATCTACCTACAAGCAAGGACAACAGCAAGCTCGAAGCACAGTAACAAAAACTCCTCTTCAGAGATTGTCTCAAACCTGTGCACTATTTCTTTTGCTCTTTTCTGTCTCTATTTGCATGTGCGTATCACGTATGCATGCTGGCATGGAGCGGCGTGCTTCCGTAGGCGTTAATCAAAATAGAGTTTTCTTCTTTAAACCTAAGAATGCCTGTTTGTGCTCATTTCTTTGCCCGATAATTGGAAAGCGGCGAACAAGGATTCACCAAGGGGGAGCTCAAAACACTGTTTAAAATTAAAACCCTGTTAAATAAGACCAGGTGAAGGCTGAGAAAGACCCCGAAGACACCTTTCTCACCTGGTTGTAACATATGCAGGGATATGTTGGGTGATGTTGAAGCATCTATAATGGAAGTGGGGAATGTTGTGTTCGTTTTTCTCAGGTGAAATCATTCTGCAAGCTGTTGACCTAATTTGGACACCAAAGTCTCATTCTTTAGTTGGACCGCACGGAGTGACTGCTTCCTGACATCTTCCTAAGCACCTAAGAGCTCAGCGCGCCAAGAGTGTCCAGCAAAAATTCAGACACTAGCTGATCACAGTTTGCTGCCCAGCCCCCCCCCCCCCCCCACTGTTTTGGTGAATAGCACTATTTGGGCAGTTGCTGCTCGGATTTACAATCAATGCTCTTTCTCTCTGTACAGAACTTTTATGCCCAAAACCAATATGTCAGAATGTCTAAATTGTGAATTTTTGTAAAATGAACAACTGTTCCAGTGATATCATCAGCTTCGTGTGGACAGCACTACCCAAGTTCAAACCATTGCAACTGCAATCGAGAGCAGGGGAACAGTAATCATACATCATGTACAGGTGCCTCCATGGGTAAATGCACCCCACCTGCTTTGGTGCTAAGCCTTACAAACTAGGACGTTCCGAGGCCTGGCTCGGTTAGCTGATCTCAGTGAGGGCTTCACTTGGAGTGGCGGGGAATCTGTGAGGGTTCATTGCTCCAGTTCACTAATGACCCTTATTGGGTCATTTGTATGTCCAAGCATCTGTGTGTTGCATGAGGACCACGTTGGATTGGCTGTGATGTCCTCCACAGTTTGATAACCTGCCTGTGCTCACTGTCTAGATTTGCATGTGAGAATGACCAGTGCCTTTTGGAACTGGACTCCAGTTAAAGCCTGTGCTGTCAGGATAGTGCAGGTGAGGGAAATGCAAGGTACATATACAGATCATTGTGGGTTTTCAGGAATACGTTTCTTGCAGTAAAGTAGGTGACAGTTGTTGCTCACCAGGTACCCCAAACATTCACTCATAACAGCAAATGAACAAAAGCAGTGACAGGCTGGTGCTCAGCACCATCTGTTGTTCATGTTTTCCATTATGATTGACTTTTCTTTTGCAAGATTGGCAAAATTAAGGGGCTCATTATAGATAATGCAGATTTGTCTAACGATCTCTATGGGTGAGGGTGTCCTGCCCCCAGATTCCTTCAGAATGAGGTGAGCCGAAAGCAGAACCCAATGTGGTCAATAAAGCGTAAATGTACTTCAATCATTGTAATCCTCCTTTACTCGGATCCATTTATCTATAAGGCAAGTGATTTGCCAGGACACACTGTGAATTTGCCGCCCACAGTGATACTTGCCTTAAAAAGGAGGTAACACAGATACCAGGTCAGGACTGAGCAGGCAGAAACGGGGGCAAGGACTAGCATAACAATCAAATGCTGCAACTGCATGTCTGACAGGTGCTGTAATTGCCTGTTGTTGGCACCATTTTCTGGCTACAAATTTAACAAATCACTTGCCTTAATTATTTTTAAGATGAATTATAAATTTGTGGTAAATCTGTTTAGCATGCAAAGAGGAAGAGCCAATCATGCCTCAGGTTTTAAATCAGGATGGCACATCGATGCAGGTGAATTATTAATCCTGTTTACAAAGATTTGTCCTTTGAGTTTAATATTTAAATAAACTGATACTGTACATAGATGTATAAATGAAATGATTTACCTTTTAACCCTGTTTACAGGGCAGCTGTTTGTAATTAAAGAAGCTTTGTGCTTACCGGGCACTTTTTTTCTAAGCTTATCAATGACTCCCAAATTCTGTGGTGCATTTTGATAGCCGTGATATTTCTGGTCTGGGATTTAAAGATTTTTTTATTTCTCTTGACCAAATTGCAGGAGAAGGGTGGGCCTGAATTCTCAGCCAATTCTTGAGACAAAATGGGAGGCATATTGGAATGGAAGGAGCAGCTCTCAATGGTCACACCTACTAATAATTCGGAGGTAGTCTGGAACTCTGCTTCTCATAACTGAAACTCAACTAATCCTAGAAACAAACCAAGAGTAATTTCAAAAGGAAAGGGAGCAATATATTAAAAGGCCTGACCTCATTTGGGTTTGTTCCCTCTTTAACAATGTCTAAACATTTCCTTTGCAGCAGAATAATATGCTCCCATAATAAAACTGTTGGGTCTCCGTTCATGGGTTAATATGTAAAACCTGTGATTAAATAAAGATTTGCTGTCTCTTGTTGAAACACTGTCATTTTTGATGTTTTCTAAAGGTATTTGACAAAATATAAACTCAGCAAAGCCCAGTAGCTTATTTCACAGAGTCACAGAATTGTTGCAGTGCAGAAGGAGGCCATTCGGCCCATCATGTACACATCGGCTCTCTGAAAGAGCAATTCACTCAGTTCCATTCCTGCTTTTCCCTGTAACCCTAATTGGGGGTGCAGAAACAAAGAGACCTGGGAGTATACGTACATAAGTCTTCAATGGTAACAGGGTAAACTGAGAGCGCATAAAAGGCATATGGGATCCTTGGTTTCATAAATAGAGGAAGTACAAAAGCAAGCAAGTTATGCTAAAGAATCGGAGGTGACATGAAGGGAAACATATGCCACGAGTTGTGATCTGAAGGGGTACAAGCAGGTTCAATAATCTTTCAAAAGGGAATTGGATAAATACTTGAAGTGGACATATTTGCAGGGCTTTGTGGAAAGAGCAGGGGAGTGGAACTAATTGGATAGCTTGTTTAAAAAGCCAGCAGAGGCATGATGGGCCAAATGGCCTCCTCCTATGCCTTAATGACTCTATACCAGAAATGACATAGGGTTGGCCTAAGGCAGCACTATATTGTGCTGTGAGGTTTTGTTGAATGGTGGAAAGTAAAATAGAACTCCATAAAACAAAAGTCAGGAATTAGGAACTCCTCTGAAATGGCTGAGCAAGCTACTCAGTTGTATCAAAACTGCTATGAAAAATTCAAATAAGAATAAGACAGACCATTTGGATTTAACATAGGCACCAGACGTGACAAAGGCACGCCCAGCCCAGTCAAACCTGCAAAGTCCTCCTCCTCATTCTGTGTCAAAATTGAGAGAATTGTCCCAAGGTTTAATCAAGCAACAGCCCGACATGGGCATACTCACCAAATCATACTTTACAGCCACTGTCCCAGAGTCTTACATCACCATTCCTGGACATGTCCTGTCCCACTGACAGGACAGACCAACCAGAGGTGGCGGCACACTGGTATACAGTTGGGAGGGAGTGGCCCTAGGAGTCCTCAACATTGATTCCAGACCTCATAAAGTCTCATGGCATCAGGTCAAACATGGGCATAGAAACCAGCCATTGATTACCACCTATCGTCTTCCCCCAGCTAATGAATCACTACTTGGAAAAAACCCTGAAGGTAGCAAGAGCACTGAATATTCTCTGGGTGGGGCTTCAATGTCCATCAAAATGGCTCAGAGTACCACTACTGACTCAGCTAGCCAAGTCCTGAAAGACAGCTGTCAGACTGAGCATTCAGCAGGTGGTGAGAGCCAACGTGAAGGAAAAACCTACTTGATCTCATCCTCACTAAATTTTTCAAAAAAATATACTTTGATTCATAAAAGTTGTAAAAGTACATAACAGTTCAAATGTGACATTACATAAAGTGTCATACAGTTCAATTTCTCGATGCAGTATATGGCACTCAGGTGCCTCATGCACTTAGAACTACAGGTTCTATTTACAATTTATTACATTTCATTTCAAACATTCACTGGTGCATATGGGTCCCAGTCCCTTGGTGCACTATTACAGGGGGGCCCTTTGACTGATACCTTTCCCCATTGAGCCTTTGTAGCAGCTGCCCCAGGCTTTAGTGAGTCCCTCAGCACATACTTCTGGACATTGGAATGTGTCAGTCTGCAATACTTGGTCTTGGACAGTTCTTTGCACTGGAAGACCTGCAAGTTTCAGCAGGCCAAGGAGTGTCTTCAAGTTGATAGTCTTACAGCAGTAATTGATGTTTGTCTCGGTCTTTGCCCCCGGGAATAACCCATTGAGCACAGAGTCCTGTGTTACTGAAATACAGGGATGAACCTTGAGAAAAACCATTGCGTTTCTTCCAGAACTTTGCAAAGGTCCATTCTAGAAGGAGGTGTGCAGTCACTGAAGCTGCCTCGAGGACAGCTTATGGAGGTGCTGAGACTCCAGATGTGCATGAAGTATCTGATGGGAAGGGCCCTTCTCTCTACCAGCTAAGCTACGTCTTGGTGATTGTTTGAAAGTTCTGGTGATGAAGCATTCTGCCAAATGAGTTTGACAGTCTGCTCAGGGAACGATCTCACAGGATCCACCATCTCCTTTTCCCGCAGGGCCTCAAGGACGTTACGTGAGGATCACTGCCTGACAGGACGTGTGGTCAAAGGTGTTTTTCTGCACAAACCTTTCCATGAGGGACAGATGAATGGAGTGTTCTGCAACAACGTGGCTGGACCCATCCTTCATAACACAGGGGACAGATAGAACCTCAGCACTTAGTGACATCTTGTGTATAGAGGGTCTACGCACAACTTGTTACAGCCGCATACAAAGGTAGCCCTCAGGATGAGGGTGACATTGGTTACGTTTCCACCCCCTCCCCCATTTGATCTAGAGATTTGTACATCATGCCCAATGGATAGGGGGAGTATCACTCCCACATGCCCAGTTTCTGTTTCATCCTGGCTATACTTTCCTCCCAGATTTTTGCCCACCTCCTCTGAACCATATCCCCAGCACCTTTAGGTAATCTGACCTGACGGTGAAAGGGACAAAGGATCGGTCGGCCCAGCTCCCAAAGAACATGGCCTCACTCTTCATGAGACCTTCTTTGGCTCCCAAGGCCTGTTTGAACTGGATAGAGACTTCAATCTGCAAACTGACAGCAGATCCAAGCAGAAGACACCGATGTGGTCCATGTACAAGAAGGCTTTACTTCCTGGAGCACCTCCGCTACCTGAGATCATCACCACGTTCTTCCTGATGGACTCGGAAAAAGGCTCAATACAACACACAAACAAGACCGAGGACAGTCCTGTCTGACTCCAGATTTAATCTGGAAGCGTTCCGATTCCGACCCACTGATTGAAACTGTGCTACTGATGTTTGAATGATGCAAATGGATCCAATTTCAGATTCCCTCCCCAAACCCCATTTTGGAAAGCATATACATCATGTATGTGTTGAATATTCTGTCAAACGCCTTCTGGTTCAAGCTGATGAGGCAAATATCCACCCTCCTGTCTGTAGGCGATCGTATCCCTGAGTAACTTCCTGCCGGGTATAGTGCTGGTCTGATCGGGAAGTAGCACCAACTCCAGAGCAGGCTTGACCTGATTGGCAATGACCTTGGACAGAATTTTGTAGTCCACATTAAGCAGTGAACTGGGCCACCAATTTCTAATTTCCGCCTTCTGCTTGTAGGTGAGGGTGATGATGCCTTTCCTCATGGATTCTGACATGCTGCCAGCCGGAAGCATACTCTCTTATACTTCCAGCAGGTCTGGGTCGACCCAGTCCCACAGAGTCGAATACAACTTGACCAGTAAGCCGTCGCTTCCTGGAGTTTTACTCATTCCAAAGAACCTGACAGCCTTTGTCAGCTCGTCCAGAGTTAGTGGTTTGTCCAGATTCTCCCACTTATTGTTGTCTAAGACCTCCATGATAGAGGACTGGATGTATTGAGAGGCCGTGCTGTCTGTGAGCTTCATGTCGTACAGCCCGGCAGAAATGGATTTGCTGATCTTTAATATATCAGGCTGCATTGACATGATCGGGCCGTCCTCTTCCTTCAGCCTGCTGAACCCAGAGCTCTCTCTCTGTACCTTTTTGAAGAAGAAGCGTGAGCATATCCATCCTGCTCCATGGAGTGGACACTGCACCGGAAGATGACCTTGGAGGCCTCCGAGGCAAAAAGAAAGGTCTGCTGGCTCTTCACCTCTTGAAGATCCTCATCACAGGAGCAGATCCTGCATGCTTTTCTGGCCGTCTCTATCTGTCTCTCTCGCCTTCTGAACACCTTTGAAGGTGAGAAACCTCTTGATGTTCACCTTGATCACTTCCCACCAGTGTGTCAGGAACTCAAAGAGGGGTTTTACAGTTCTCCAATCTTTGTAATCCCTCTTGAGTTGTTTGATGTTTTCTGGGAGCAACAGTTTCACATGCAGCTTCCATGGCCCCCTGCCAACCTTCTAGTCTTCCTGTAGGTGACAGTCAGCCAGTAGGAGGCAGTGGTCAGAGAATTCGGTGGATCTGACCATGAACACTTGGGACACAAACAGGAAGTCAATCCTGGAACAGACGGACCCATCTGGCCTCAACTAAGTGTATCTACATGCACTCTGTCTGCAGGGTTGCTGAAGACGTCATGCTGCTTGACATCTATTACTGTTTCCATCAGGAGTCTGAAAGTAGCGTTCGGTTTGCTGTTGGCCCTGCTAGATCGTCCAGCTGTATCGATGATGCAATTGAAGTCACCGCCTAGAATGACCGGCCTGGACATCACCAGCAGCAATGGGAGCTGCTAGAGGACGGTCAGCCGCTTGTCCATTAGAACTGGGGTGTGCATGGTGATTAACCAGAGTGGGGCGTTTTTGTACAATACGTCTGAACTAAATGTAATATCTCCAATTTTGCAGATGACACAAAACTGGGTGGGAGGGTGAGTTGTGAGGAGGATGCAGAGAGGCTTCAGGGTGATTTGGACAAGTTGATTGAGTGGGCTAATGTATGGCAGATGCAGTATAATGTGGATAAATGTGAGGTTATCCACTTTGGTAGCAAAAACAGGAAGGCAGATTATTATCTGAACGGCTACAAACTGAGAGAGGGGAATATGCATTGAGACCTGGGTGTTCTCGTACAGTCGCTGAAGGTAAGCATGCAGGTGCAACAGGCGGTTTAAAAAGGCAAATGGTTTGTTGGCCTTCATAGCGAGAGGATTCGAGTACAGAAGCAGGGATGTCTTGCTGCAATTATACAGGGCCCTAGTAAGGCCACACCTGGAATATTGTGTGCAGTCTTGATCTCCTTATCTGAGGAAGGATGTTCTTGCTATAGAGGGAGTGCAGTGAAGGTTTACCAGACTGATTCCTGGGATGGCGGGACTGACATATGAGGAGAGATTGAGTCGGTTAGGATTATATTCGCTGGAGTTCAGAAGAGTGAGTGGGGATGTCATAGAAATCTATAAAATTCTAACAGGACTTGACAGGGTAGATGCAGGAAGGATGTTCCCGATGGTGGGGGAGTCCAGAACCAGGGGTCATAGTCTAAGGATATGGGGTAAACCTTTCAGGACTATGATGAGGAGAAATTTCTTCACCCAGAGAGTGGTGAGCCTGTGGAATTCGCTACCACAGAAAGCAGTTGAGGCCAAAACATTGTATGTTTTCAAGAGGGAGTTAGATATAGCTCTTGGGTCTAAAGGGATCAAAGGGTATGGGGAGGAAACGGGAACAGGCTACTGAGTTGGATGATCAGCCATGATCATAATGAATGGTGGAGCAGGCTCATAGGGCCGAATGGCCTACACCTGCTCCTATTTTCTATGTTTCTATGTCTGCTATGAGGAGCCAGCTGCCCACCACCTCCTTTACTTCATTGATGCTGAAGTTGCCTCCCTGCAGCAGAATATACAGGCTGGAGGAATGACAATCATTTCCTCCTGACCAGATCAATGAGCCATAGGACCACCATGGCGACCATTGCCTGTAGGTGATGAGATGTGGTAGTCCACACTCCTGCAGAAACAACAGGTCGGTTTTGACCATGGCAAAATACTCCAAGGTTGAAAAACATCACATAGTGGCCTTAACACTAGCACGTTAATAGAGACAATCTTTAAACCCATTTAAGTCTCTGTGTTTCATTAGTCCTATTGTCAATGCTGGTCCCAGCCCTTGGATATGGCCCTGCAGCCCGTAGTGTTTGCAAACTGTTGCACTGTTGCCAGGCTGTGATACCAAACCTAGTCTCTCGCTGGTGGGTTGTTCCATCAGGGTGACTTCAGTGGAGGTTGTAAACTGAGGCGATTTGAGCTGTCTCCAGTTAGTGTTACCCCTCATCTAGGATGTTGCTGCTCCTGGTGCCCTTGGAGTTAGGGTGCACTGGGCACTTCGCTGCTCCCAGTGTTTCGGAGTTGGGCATCTTCTCCTTTACCTCCTTTGCATGTTGCCACTTTTTTAGTTGGTGGCGGCTTTCTTGCCCTTCCTCATCTGAGGAGGAGCAACCGCTGTAGTCCATTTGGGACATGAGCCACCTCTTGCCGCTAATTTGGGTGGTGGTTTGTTACCTTTTTTGAGTCATCTTCTTTGTAGTTTTTCTCTTAATCTCCTGCCACCCTCCAGTTGTCCCTTTGCTGGCTCCTCGTCCATGGCTTCTGTCTGCTGAGGATATGGCTCAGTCACAATACTGGCATTTGGCAGCTTGCTACAGCACTGTTTTCCTCCTCCTGGTCCCTGTCTCTGTACTTCATTCTCATGTTTTTATCACGATGGGGGCGGGGGGGGGAGGGGATGGGGTGGTTGCTGATCTCCTCTGAGGCAGTATCTTTTGTTGTCCCTTTATTGTGCACCCCCTTGATCATTGCCATCTGTGTGTAGGTGAAACTGCATTTTGGGCAGACCCCGTAGAGATGGCCAGCCTCACCTTACAGGTTGCAGCACTTACTCTGCTTCCAGTCCTTTATCTGCTGGTCTTCGTGCTTGCAGTTCTTGCAGACAATTATTTTGCAGTTGGCCGTCACATGTCCAGATTTATCACAGGTGTGACAAACTCTGGGCTGCCCCCTGTAGACCAAGTAGCCTCAGCTTCCCCCGATGGCGAAGCTGGAGGGAGGGTGCAGGATGGTTCCCTTGGCATCCACTCTCATGGTTACCTTGTCCTGCCGCTTGCTAGTCCAAATCCCAAAAAGGTCCTTGACCTCACTGCAGTGTCCAGCCACCTCAGCATACCTGGCAAGGTACATGAGCACATCCATGACAGGGATGTGGGGGTTATACAAATGGATCAACACAACACAGTTCCATTGCAACAGCAGCGTTAACAGTGGCTCCACGGTTAGGATCGACAGCAGTGATTCATTCCCTTTCTCCTTTAAAGCCTGCAGAAGATTCAGGCATCCTGCAACATTATTAAACCTCACATCAATGTATTCAGTGCTGGGGAAATCTTACAGGCAGAAGATGTCTGCAGCTTGAAAACCACAGCAGTCGAGAAGGATCTTCTTCCGGACAAATGTGCTGTTCATCAGCATGCCTTCTTCCAAGTTCTTCATTGCCACCCTGACAGTGTTATACATTCACTGGCTTGGACCTCGGGTGTTGATTCCGGCCATAGTTAAGCATTGAGTCTTCATTGTATTGTGTTAGGCATTTGATAAAGTGCCACATAATAGGCTTGCCAGCAAAGTTGAAACCCATGGAATAAAAGGGACAATGGCAGCATGGATACAAAGTTGGCTGAGTGACAGGAAACGGAGAGTAGTGATGAACAGTTGCTTTTCGGACTACAGTGGGGTTCCCCAGAAATCACTACTAGGGCCACTGCTTTTCCTGATGTATATTAATGATCTAGACTCAGGTGTACAGGACACAATTTCAAAATGTGTGGATGACACAAAACTTGTAAGTATTGTGAACTGTGAGGAGGATAGTGATAAACTTCAAGAGGACACAGACAGGCTATTGGAATGAGCAGACACATGGCAGATGAAATTTAATGCAGAGATGTGAAATGATACGTAAGATAAGATCATAAGAAATAGGAGCAGGAGAAGGCCATTCGGCCCCTCAGGCCTGCTTTTCCATTCAATAATTTCATGACTATTTCTGATTGTGGCCTCAACTCCACTTTCCTGCATAACCCCATAACTCTCTCCCTTATAGATCAAAATCTGTGAAACTCAGCCCTGAATATATTCAATGACCCAGCCCAAACCAGTAACATTCACACCACACAAATGCCGGACAATGACCACCTCAATCAAGAGAGAATGTACAATGGCATTATCATCACTAAATTCCCCACTATATACATTCTGGGGGTTACCATTGACCAGAAACTGAACTGGACCAGCCACATAAATACTGCGGCTACTAGAGTAGGTCAGAGGCTGGGAATTCTGCGGCGAGTAACTCACCTCCTGTCTCCCCAAAGCCTGTCCACCATCTACAAGGCACAAGTCAGGAGTGTGATGGAATACTCTCCACTTGCCTGGATGGGTGCAGCTCCAACAACACTCAAGAAGCTCAACACCATCCAGGACAAAGCAGCCCGCTTGATTGGCACCCCATCCAACACCTTCAACATTCACGGTCTTCACCACTGATGCACAGTAGCAGCAGTGTGTACCATATAAAAGATGCACTGCAGCAACTCACCAAGGCTCCTTTGACAGCACCTAACAAAACTGCAACCTCTACCACCTAGAAGGAAAAGGGCAGTAGATGCATTGGAACACCACCACCTGCAAGTTTCCCTCCAATGAACTATATCACCGTTCCTTCACTGTTCCTGGGTCAAAATCCTGGAACTCCTTTCCTAACAGCACTGTTTATTTACCTATATCCCAAGGACTGCAACAGTTCAAGAAGGCAGCTCACCACCACCTTCTCAAGGGTAATTTGGGATGAGCAATAAATGCTGGTCTAGTCAGCGACGCCCACATCTCACGAACAGATTTTTTAAAAAGCCTCCACTGCTCTTTCGAGTAGAGAATTCAAAGATTAATGACCCTTTGAGAGAAGAAATTCCTCCTCATCTCTGTCTTAAAGGGAGACCTCTTACTTTGAAACTGTGCCCCCTATTGTAGATTGCCCCATGAGGCGAAACAACGTCTCAGCATCTATCCTGTTAAGCCCCATCAGAATCTTGCATGTTTCAGTAAGATCACCTCTCATTCTTTTAATCTCCAATGAGTATCGGCCCAACCTGCTCGAACTTTCCTCATAAGACAAACCCCTTCATCCCAGGAATCAGCCTAGTGAACCTTCTCTGAACTGCCTCCAATGCAAGTATATTTGTCCTTGTGTTAGGAGACCAAAACTGTACTCTAAGTGGGGTCTCACCAGCGCCCTGTATAGTTGTAGAAAGATTTCCCTGCTTATATACTTCATCCCCCCTTGCAATAAAGGCCAACATTTCATTTGCCTTCCTAATTACTTACTGTGCCTGCATGCTAACTTTTTGTGATTTCATATACAAGGACACCCAGATCCCTCTGTACCGCAGCATTCTGCAGATTATCTCCATGTAAATAATATTCTGCTTTTCTATTCTTCCTGCCAAAGTGGACAAGCTCACATTTTCCCACATTATACTCCATTTGCCAAATTTAACTTAACCCATCTATATCTCTTTGCAGACACTTTATCCTCACAACTTGCTTTCCTAACTATCTTTGTATCATTCACAAATTTGGCTACAACTCACTTGGTCCTTTCATCCAAGTCATTAATATACATTGTAAATACTTGAGGCCCCAGCACTGATCCCTGTGACACTCCACTAGTTACAGTTTGCCAACCTGAAAATGCCACATTTATCCTGACTCTCTGTTTTCTGTCAGTTAGCCAATCCTCTATCCATGCTAATATATCACCCCCAACATCATGAGCTCTTACCTTGTGTAGTAACCTTTTATGTGGCACCTTATCAAGTGCCTTTTTGGAAATCCAAATACACTATATCTGCTGGTTCTCCTTTATCCACTCTGCTTGTTACATCCTCAAAGAGCTAATAAATTTGTCAAACACGATTTCTCTTTCATTAAACAATGTTGACTCTGCCTGATTGTATTATGATTTTCTAAATGTCCTGCAACGACTTCCTTAATAATGGATTCTACCATTTTCCCAATGACATTCATTAGGCTAACTGGCCTATAGTTTCCTGCTTTCTGTCTCCCTCCTTTCTTGACTAGAGGTGTTACATTTGCAGTTTTCCAATCCGCAGGAACATTTCCAGAATCCAGAGAATTTTGGAAGATTACAGCCAATGCATTCACTATCTCTGTAGTCACTTCTTTTAAGACCCTACAGTGCAGGCCATCAGGTTCAGGGACCTGTCAGCCCTTAGTACCATTAATTTTCCTAGTACTTTTTCCCTAGCAATAGTGATTGTTTTACATTCCTCCTTGCCTTTTGTCTTTTGATTTTCTGCTATTCTTGGGATGCTTTTTGTGTCTCGTACTGTGAAGACAGATACAAGATAGTTGTTCAAATGCTCTGCCATTTCTTTGTTTCCGTTATTAATGTCCCAGTCTCATCCGCTAAAAGACCAACGCTTATTTTAGTTACTCTCTTCCTTGTTATATATTTGTAGAAGATTTTACTGTCTGTTTTTATATTTCTTGCTAGTTTACTTTCATACTTTAATTTCTCCCTCCTTTTTTTTTAGTCATCCTCTGCTGGTTTCTTACATTTTCTCAATCTTCTGGCCTACCACTAATCTTTGCAGTATTGTACACCTTTTCTTTCAATTTGATACCATCCTTAACTTGCTTAGTCACAGATGGTGCATCCTTCTCAGAGTCTTTCTTTTTCAATGGAATACATCCTTGTCGAGAGTTATAAAATATCTCCTTAAATATCTGCCACTGCTTCTCTATTTTCTTACCTTTTAACTTATTTTCCCAGTCCATTTTTGCTAACTCTATTTTCATACCCTTCGAATTGCCTTTATTTAAGTTTAAGACATTAGTTTCAGACCCAAATTTCTCGCCCTCAAACTGAATGTGAAATTCTATCATGTTATGATCACTCTTGCCTAGAGGATCCTTTACTATGAGGTCATTTATATGTCCTGTCTCATTACACATTACCAGGTCTAAAATGGCATGTTCCCAGGTTGGTTCCAGAACGTATTATTCTAAGAAACTCTCCCAAATACAGTCTATGAACTCATCCTCCTGGCTACCTTTGTCAATTTGATTCATCCAATCCATATGAGGATTAAAATCGCCTGCAATTATTGCAGAACCTTTCTTACATGCCCCCATTTAGGAAGCAAAATGAGGGAAGGCAATGTAAAAGGATATAATTCTATAATGGGTGCAGGAGCAGGAGACCTAGGGGTATATGTGCACAAAACGTTGAAGGTGGCAGGGTAGGTTAAGAAAGCATTTAAAAAGGCTTATGCAATTCTGACCTTTACAAATAGAGTAATAAAGTACAAAAACAAGGAAGTTATGATGAACCTGTACAAAACAATGGTTCAGCCTCAACTGGAGTATTGTATCCAATTCTGGGCACAGTACTTTAACAAGGATGTGAAGGCTTTAAAGAGTGTGCAGAAAAGATTCCTGAGAATCTTCATCCCTCATTCCAGGGATGAGAAACTTCAGTTACATGGACAAATTGGAGAAGCTGGGGTTTCCTCCCCACAAAAATCAGGGCAAATCTAATCCAGTCAATGACCACCCCATCAGTCTACACTCAATCATCAGCAAAGTGATGGAAGGTGTCATTGACAGTGCTTCAAGCTGCACTTACTGACCAATAACCTACCCACCAATGCTCAATTTGGTTTCCGCTAGGAATATTACAGCCTTGATCTAGACCTGAGAGTGACTGTCCTTGATATCAAGGCAGCATTTGACCAAGTGTGGCATCAAGGGGGGCCTTAGTGTTACGACCAAGGTGGGAGGAGTGCACTGTTCATTCTAGTCCCACTTCTCCACAGGTCACACCATATATTTAAATTTTCTCACTTACTGATACGGTCAAACATGTACTCTATTTTCCCAGAATAAAACACACCAGCCAGGTTTCTTTACTAAACAACAAAATTATAAGTTTATTATAAAACAAGTCTTAACCAGTTATGAAGCAAAGCATAAACACACTGATCGAAATATAAAAGTTCCCTTTTTACCTTAGCCCCTTTTACACATACACTGGTTAACTGGAAAAATAAAGGAATTTTGATCTTTAGAGCTCTATTACAGACAAAAAACACACTTGGGCTGAATACTTGCTCGTTCTTAAAGAAACAGCGGATGAGATATGTTGTGTTCCAAAATTGGCATACAGTCTGGCCTCTGAGTACACGTAGATGGTCACTGGGATCTTTTAAAACAGTTCTTTTCAGGTGATGTTGAGAATTAATTTAGCAGGCTTTTCTTCAAAGACAGGAGATAAGATGACACAGTGGCCTTCTCAGGGTCTTTTAGAGAGGTGCTGGACAGTTGAGCTGGGTGGTGGTCTTCCACCTTGGGAATTCTCTCCTTCTTCTGAAGGCTTTTTAAAGAGATGGAACAGGCTGGACTGAGCTGGGGGTTCTATCCTTCAGTTTTTTTTAAAAACTCCAACCCCTTTTAAACAGTTCATTCCCAACTCGAAACAATTCAAAAGTGCAACCGGAAACAGAAAGTCCACCTTCTGACCTGTCACTTCTCCGCACACCTCTTCCTCAGTTACCAGGGTTTTTGTTCTGTTCTATTTTTAACGTAGTCATGTGACAACCAGTGTCCTCTTGATGATGCTCTTGAAAACAAAAGGTCCAACATTTCTTCAGTTTGACTATGAATTCCTCAAGAAATATATTTAACAAAAACAGAATCACTTTCATAACACTCACAAAATTGAAGTCAGTGGGAATCAGGGAGAAAACTCTCCAGTGATTGGAGTCATATCTAGCACAAAGGAAGATATTGTGGTTGTTGGAGACCAATCATCCTCGTCCCAGGACATCAATGCAGGTGTTCCTCTGGGCCGAACAATCTTCAGCTGCTTTATCAATGACCTTCCGTCCAACAAAATGTCAGAAGTTGGGATGTTCGCTGATGGTTTCATAGTGCTCAATTCCATTTGTAACTCCTCAGATACTGAAGCAGTCTGTGCCAACATGCAGCAAAACCTGGACAACATTCAAGCTTCGGCTGATAAGTGGCAAATAACATTTACACCACAGAAGTGCCAGGGAATGACCATCTCCAACAAGAGAGAATCTAACCACTTCCTCTTGGCATTCAACAGTATTGCCATTGCCGAATCACCCACCTCAATATCCTAGTGGTTACCATTGACCAGAAACTTAACTAGAGCAGCCACATAAATACTATGGCTACATAGCAGGTCAGAAGCTGGGAATTTCTCAGTGAGTAACTCACCTCCTGACTCTCCAAAGCCTGTCCACCATCAACAAGGCACAAGTCAGGAGTTTGGTGGAATACTCTCCACTTGCCTGGATGGGTGCAGCTCCAACAACACTCAAAGAAGTTTGACGTCATCCAGGACAAAGCAGCCCGCTTGATTGGCACCCCATCCACCACCTTCAACATTCACACCCTCCACCACTGACATACAGTGGCAGCAGTGTGTGCCATCTACAAGATGCACTGCAGCACCTTCCAAATCCACGACCTATACCAACTAAAAGAACAAGGACGGCTGATGCATGGGAACACCATCCTGACTTGGAACTATATCGTCGTTCCTTCACTGTCACTGGGTCAAAATCCTGAAACTCCCTCCCTCAAAGCACTGTGGGTGTACCTACACCACATGGATTGCAGTTTTCAGGAAGGCCTTCTCAACCACCACCTTCTCAAGGGCAATTAAGGATGAGCAATAAATACTCATCTGAACACCAATGCCCACATCCCAAGAATGGAAAAAAATGTGCAAGCGGGAATAGACTGGTGACGAGCACTTATTGTACACAATGTACAGAAATAACTGTACACTGTCAGTAATTGACTCACTGAAATTGATCAATAACTATTGGGATATATCAACTGACCCACTAATTTACAAATCAGTGTAAATTCTATTAACCTACTACTCTTTGGGGAGTCTGCCCTTTGAGTATCGTTTCCTATTTTGGTTACATTACCTTGAAAACCACATTAATGCCTCAAGCAAGACGACAGATATGAACCTCTCCTTCTCCACTCTCCCTACTCCTGTGAGTTTCTGGGACAGAGTCCCAGGAAAGGCAGTTAAATTTATATCAATTAGCATCTTCAAAATGAGGAGCTGGCTTAAAACCTGGTTAGGAATAGGATTGTAGATTTCAGGAGTAAGGCTGAGTCAGACAAGGGAGTCAAGGGTTATGGGGGCCTGCAGGAAAGTGGAGTTCAGATCAGCCATGATCTTATTGAATGGCGGAACAGGCCCGAGGGGCCAAATGGCCTACTCCTGCTCCTATTTCTTATCTTCTTATAGTATTGAGTGTTGAGATTGGTGGATGTTCTGGAGAGTCAGCCAGTTGCCTTTAGGGATGCAGCAACTCGGTGCAGCTCCCCATCAGGTGAGTGGGAAGGAGAGCATGGTGTGGTACATTGTGTGGACAGTGGATAGAACATGGGAGGCCTGTCCTTGTCCTCCTACTTTCGCTCTTCTGAATAAGATGCAAAGAAAGGCAGCAAGCAGGATTCCTGGGTCAGGTCATATACTAGAGGAAAGAGGATTGAACCAGAATGATGTGATTCAAGTCAGTATGTTACTGAAGGGAGTTGATGTACAGTTGAGGAATCTTTGAGTCAAACTATAAAAAGTGTATTCTATGGCGCATGAGTTGGCATCCGCCATCTGAACTAGTGGAGCTCAGAGCACTGCTGTCTGTATGTAGAGTAACGTGGTCAGTGTGAGTGAAGGGCCAGCCCCATAGTTATAACAGGAGTTATGTTATTAGCATCCCTTACCTGTCACAAACACCACAGCAGTGGGGAAGAACAACTCACCACACTTAGTCTGTGAGGCTCAATTGGACAAGCAACTGATCAAAATCTGTACTTCAGAGACTTATCATCGATCATCAGTGTGGGACCAGCCTTGAGCAGTTCAAAGCCATTACAGCTGAAATCTTGCTGCTTAATGCATAAATTGACAGATAAACATGTGCAGCAGGACAAATCCTAGTCATTAAGCCATGAGTTTGTCAGAAAACCTTCTCGCCCATTGACTCGTGAGTCTGGGTTTAGCGCCCACATGCACCATTGTACACAGTACAGTTTGTTGATGAGGCAGGCAAACATTCTCAGGAAACTACTGCCAAAGGTTACCTACAGGTCTCGAATGGTTGGCATGAAAACAGCACCAGAACAAATAACATCCACCGACAACCTTTACAAACACATCAGATTTCTTTGGCTCGGAATGTTTCAAGGCCTTCACTTCCACGTGGCACTTGTGTCACTTGATTTATTTTGAGTGTCAGTTGTGCTTATCAGGAGAGTGTCAGGGAATGGAACACATTCTGCTGCAGCCATCAAACCCTCCCAGGGCAGGAACGGCACGGGTTAGATACAACTTTCTGTGGCCTGGACGAGTCCCGTGCAATGGACTTTTAAGCAAGTTCACAGACTCCCAGGCTGCCTGTCATTTCTGCGGCCTGGACAAGTCCGTGTTCCATGTATATACGGAGTGTGCGAGGTTGCAGCCCCTCTTTGAGTATTTGAAGGGGCTGCTCCTCAAGTACTGGCTGCACTTCAGTCCCACGCTCCTGATCTTTGGGCACCCGGTGCGGAGGGGCGTGGGCCGGGAGGTGGATCTCCCCGTCGGTCTGCTCCTGGGCCTGGCCAAGGTGGCAATTCACAGGTCCAGGCTGCGGGCCGTCGGGGGGTCCGTCCTCCCCGATTGCCTGCCCCTCTTCCGCGGTTACGTTCACGCCCGGGTGTCCCTGGAGAGGGAGCATGCGGTGTCCGCCAGCACACTTGAGGCCTTCCGCGGCCTGTGTGCACCGCAGGGACTGGAGTGCATCATTGACGCCGAGAATGGCATTTTAATTTGAGTTTTGGTTTATTTTTCTGTTTTTAATAAAGTTACTTTTGTAAATATGTATATAAAGGGGGCCTGAGGAATAAAGGCCCCCTCAACATGAAAAATATAAAAGGGGCCTGGGGTATAAAGGCCACCTTGGAAAAAAAACAAAACAAAAAAAAAAAGCGGGGTTAGATACAGAGTAAAGCTCCCTCTACACTGTCCCCACCAAACACTCCCAGGACAGGTACAGCATGGGGGTTAGATACAGAGTAAAAAAAAAAGGGTTAGATACAGAGTAAAGCTCCCTCCACACTGTCCCCATCAAACACTCCCAGGGCATGTACAGCTCTGATTGATGCTTTTGGAGCATTTCCTAACAAAAAGGAAAAAAAGAAACAAAGCGGGGTTGGCTGTTGCTTGATTGTAGGTGCTGACTGCTGATTGCAGCAACGAGCAACAGCTGACAGTGTTGCAGTCAGTTACTGGAGGTGCTGCTGGAGAGGGAGAGCTGAGGCGAGAGATGCAAAATTTTGAACAACTTTTGCTCCAGAGGAGGAAAAGACTTTTTAATCATAAGGCTGTGTTTCGAGGTGGGTGTCGAGCGCCAGACTTGAATTTGATTTGGACTGTTGGGAGAGGGCGGAAGAACAAGGGGTGGGGGCTGTACAATTCTGCAGGGAGCTGTGCAGTTGCTTTAAACATATAAGGAATCTCCCTCCCCACCCCAATTGCCCAGCCTGGGTCAGCTGAAGCTGCCTGGCTAAGAAGAAAGCAAAAGATAGATAGTGCCTGGGCAGCTTTCGGCTAACCCAGGTGAAGACACCTCTCCCCAACTAGAAGACCAGAAGAGCTTGTCATTCCTCCTCAGTGAAGAAAGTCATCACTCCCAGCCTCCCATTTCCTCTTCAGCACACCCTCTGCCTCTCCCCTACCGTATTACTTATTATATATTTACTTATTTTTCCTTGCTTTATTTCAAATCTATAGGCCTACTATTGGGTGGGGTTTAGCTCTAGACCCATGGCAGGTCTATCTGTGCCAGTGGCGGGGCCCTCTAATACCAATGCAGCTGCAGCCTCTGTGGCTGCCCATGTCGCCCCGTCACCATTCAAGCTGATCACTTCTAGCCATGGGGGTGAAGAGCTATGCCCACCCCAACATGTCTATTGAGGTTTGTGAGAAGGCAATGGCCGAGGTTTCGGCCCCTCGGCCATGTGGCAGCCTCGAAGATGTACAGGAAGGCTGTGTTCTTTCTGAAGACCAAGCGGGTGGTGTCCCTGGCCCTGAGTAAGGGGCTCACTGTGGGGGAGACCATCCTGCCGGTGGATCCTCTGGGGGCCACTGCACAGCGGATAATGTTATCAAATGTCCTGCCCTTCATTCCCAGTGAGCTCCTCCTCCCCCACCTGCACAATCTGGGGGAAGTGTGATCGGGAATCACCGCAGTCTCACTCGATCTTCGGGAGAACAGCCTCCAGCATGTCTACTCCTTCTGCCTCTAGCTATTTATGTAGCTGGTGCAGGAGGAGGTCTTGGAAGGCCACTTCAATGTGGATTTCCAGGGGAATTTCCACCGTTTGTATGGACTGCCCCACCCTCCCAGCTGCCAACTCCACCTCGGTGGCCCAGGGTGGTGCCACTGCACCTCCTACCACTGCCCCTACAACTCCGGTGGGGAGGGGGTGCGCCCGTCTGTGTAGAGGGAAGATGCGGAGAAAAAAATAAACACTGAGAGCAGAGTCCCTGGGACACTGTCGCACAACCCGGACCCAAGCTCAACCCAAGGCCTGCTCCCAGGAAACCACCTGCCCAGGGCTGGGCTCAGGCCCAGGGTAACCAAACAAAAGGAGGGTGCAGAGGCCTCTGATGATATGGAGGTCTCTGAGCCTCTGCGCCCTAGTGGGAAAAAGAGGAGAAGGCACCCTCCACAGAGGTAACATAAGGCCCTGAGGTGCAGGGCCCATCTGCTGGAGGGGTGCTGCCTCCTGATTCAAGTCGCCAGGTACATGTGGCCCCTCCTGAAGGAGCAAGTGGAGCCCTTCTTCTGGTGGGGGAGCCTGGGAAGGCTCCTGGAGAAAGCTTCCCATTTGCCACTGGATCGGGTGCCCTGAGTGGAGGGGAGGGTGAGGCCCCAAAGAGTTGGACCTCCCAGCAAACATCCAATGCCAACCAGGGAGTACCCAAACCGGTTATGGGTGAAAATGCTGACCCGTCTGCTGGCCCTGTGAGCGCTGGCAGAGTGGGAGATGGCCTCCTCTCTCCACCTCCGGTCTCGGCTCCAGCTAGATTTCCAAAGTTGGGAACTTCCATCTCCCCTGGGCTGCTCACTGTCCTGGGGAAGGAGGTGGAGGAGGGTCCTGAACCGCTGGCACCCATAGGCTCCAGTTCCACAGGAGAACCCAGAGAGGACTCCTCCACCATTGATTCTGGGGGTGAGATCGTGACGGAGGCGGGACCAGTTGGTGTTGCCGGGACGTTCGCACCACAGTTTGTGGTGGGCATGTCAGCCACTGGTGGTGAGAACCTGGAGGAGGATGGGGATTCGGTGTGGGGCATAGAGGACAACCTTGAATCCATCGCCAATGAGGCGATGGACTCCCTCGTGCCTCCCACCGAGTCTCCTCTCATCCCCACCGGGGATCTCTAGGACTTCCTCGCGGCATGCAGGGGTTGCGGCAATAAAGTTCAGCTAGCCCTCAGCTGGTGGTCGAGTCTGGCGCTGATCGTTCAGTCCATCCGTGCCGCCATCAAGAGGACGGGGAAGGGTGCGGGCGTGAAACTGGTTGAGAGGCGCCGTTTTAATGTGTTCCTCAATGGGTTGCTGGGGGAGTGAAAGGTGAAGTGCACTTCCGCTCCCTCCTCACAGTGAGGTGTTTGTGACGGGTTTTAAGTACCTTTGACATGAAGATAACTATAGCCAGCCTCAACATCAAGGGCAGCAGGGGGTCTCACCGCAGAGATTTCACAATCTCTCAGTCCTTAGGGAAAGGAGATATGCGGTGAACTTTCAGCAGGAAACCCACACCGTTCCGGAAGACAAAGCCACCTGGCTCCTGGAATGGCAGGGTGGGGTCTACATGAGTCACCTCACCCCTATTTCTAGTGGGGTGGCTATCTTGCTGGCCCCGACTTTTCAGCCGGAGATCTTGGGAGTCAAGGAGCTAGTGCCGGGCCGCTTGCTCTACCTCGCCGTTCGCCTGGGTAGCGTGCCGTTCCACTTTGTGAACGTGTACGCGCCCAGGCCCGGCACGTTGCAAGCGCGCTTCTTTGAAAAAGTGTCCACTCTCTTGAGCTCCATCGATAGTGGCAAGTACATCATCCTTGGGGGGGATTTTAACTGCACCCTCGAGGTGGGGGATCGCTCCGGTCCCCAGTGTGGCCAAGCATCGGTGGAGAAATTGAGGGAACTGATCATCTCCCTTAACTTAGTGGACGTCTGGTGGAATCTCCATCCCGACTCCAGCGCCTTCACGTGGAGGTCTGGAGGAGGAGGGTCCCGAATCGACCACCTCTACTTTTCGCAGGTGTACGTCTCCCGCGTCTCGGCGGCCTCCATGTGGCTGGTGCTGTGCTCGGACCACCACCTGGTGTGGGCGGAGTTCATTCCGCTCTGCACGTGGGCAGGGTCCGTGTACTGGCACTTTAACAACCGGCTGCCGGAAGACGTGCGATTCCGGGACTCGTTCCGTTGATTCTGGGCCGACTGGAGAAGGAAGCAGGGGGGCTTCCCCTCCTTGAGGCTGTGGTGGGATGTAGGCAAGACTCACATCCGCGTCTTCTGTCAGGAGTACGCGAAGGGGTCAGGCGCCTAGAGAGGGAGGTGCTCGACTTGGAGTCCCGCCTCGGTCATGCCGTCGCGGACCCGGCCCTGTGGCAGGCATATGAAGAGAAGAAGGGCACGCTGAGGGACCTGCAGCTCATAGGGTCCCTGAGGTCACGGATCCAGATCCTGGAAGATTTGGAGCCCGCCTCACCCTTCTTCTACTCGCTGAAAAAATGGTGGGGGGTCCGTAAGGAGCTCGTTGAGCTGCTGGCCGACAACGGATCCTCCATCATGTATCCGGAGGGAATGGGCCTCCTGGTCCGTACTTATTACAATGAGTTGTTCTCTCCGGATCCGTCCAGCGAGGATGCACGCAGAGTTTTGTGGGAGGATCTGCCGCAGGTCAGCCCAGAGGATGCCAAAGGATTGGAGGCTCCGCTTACGTCGGCGGAGCTGACTGGCGCCCTCCATCAGTTCTCGAGGGGCAAATCCCCAGGGCTGGATGGGTTGACCGTAGAGTTCCTCAGGGGCGTTCTGGGACGTCCTGGGGGACGATTACGCGCGGGTCCTGGGGGAAAGACTGGCGACCGGGGAGGGGCGATCTCTGCCCGCTTAAAAACTGACGTCCGGTCTCCCTCCTCAGCACGGATTATAAGATCTTTGCCCGGGCTATGTCTACCCGCCTGGGCTCCGTGCTGGCCCACATGATCCACCCCGATCAGTCCTACATGGTCCCGGGCTGGTCCATCAAGCACAACATCCACCTGGTCTGGGACCTGATCCATCTTTCCCAGAGGACTGATCAGTCGGTCGCCTTTCTCTCCCTCGACCAGGAGAAGGCGTTCGACAGGGTGGATCACGAATACCTTTTCAGGTCTCTGTGCGCTTTTGGACCCGGGCCGCATTTTGTGGCCCAGGTCCAACTTTTATACGTCGCCGCAGAGTGTCTAGTCAAGGTTAACGGGTCCTTGTCGGCGCCCCTTCGCTTTGGGAGAGGAGTGCGTCAGGGATGCCCCATGTCCGGCCAATTGTACACCATCTGCGTGGAGCCCTTCCTTGCCTGCTTCGCAGGAAGTTGACGGGATTGGCTCTGCGCGAGCCAGCCATGCGGGTCGTCCTCTCGGCTTATGTCGACGTGCTCACAGATCCCGTTGACTTGCGGAGGATGCGCGACTGCCAGCAGACCTTTTCTGCCGCGTCCTCTGTGAGGATCAATTGGGAGAAATGTTCCGGTCTCCTGGTAGGTCAGTGGTGGGTGGACTCCCTGCCGGAGGAGTTGATGCCTTTTGCGTGGAGCACCACGCACCTCCTCTATCTGGGAATCCACCTTAGCCCCGCTGAGGAAGCCTGGCCGGCAAACTGGCAGGAGTTGGAGGCGAAAGTCACCACTCAGCAGGGGCGCTGGACAGGACTGCTCCGAGTGCTTTCCTACAGGGGCCAAGCGCTGGTCATAAATCAACTGGTGGCCTCGATGCTGTGGTACCGGTTGGTCACTTTGGCCGCGCCCCCTGCATTTTCCATCAAGATCCAGAAGAAACTCGTCGATTTCTTCTGGGGCAAGAGGAAACACTGGGTCTCTGCCGCGGTCCTGAGTCTCCCGATCGAGGAGGGCAGCCAGTGGCTGGTGTGCATCTGTACCCAGGCTGCGACTCTCCACCTTCGGACCCTGCAGAGGTGCCTGTACGTCGAGCGTCCTCCTAGATGGTGTGCGCTGGCGATGTATTTTTTCCGCCAGTGTCACTGCCTTCAAAACGACATGCAGCTCCCGGCGGAGTCCGTTAGCCGCGCCTCTCTGAGGGAGTTGCCTGTCTTTTACCGGGTTCTATTACGAGTCTGGAACATGGTCGCCTCCAGTCAGGGCGCTCCCCCGCCGGCGGAGGAGAGCACCTCAGCTGTCCGGGCGGCCGACTCCGGGGATGGACCAGCGGGCGGAGGAATAGCCAAAGCCCCCGGGACGCCCCTCACTGCGGGTGGCGAGGGGGCTCGGGAGCCCTCTGTGCTCCCGGCCGAGCTGACCCCTGCTCGGCTGGAACTGCTCGTTGGACCCAGGACCTGAAACCCTCCTCGGGAGCCAGTCCCGCACAACCCAAGCTGTCTCTCGGAACTGCCCTCCGTGCCATTCCAATCGGGGCCGAGGGGTTTCCTGTACAGGCTGCTCCTGCACACTCTCCACTTCCTTGCCCTCGTCAGCCAGCCGGACATGCCCTAGCGGTCCGTGTTGCCATCTGGCGGTGAGGGGAAACCCCGATGGAGGTCTCTCTACGTGGGAGTCCTCCCCCTTTACATCGGGGACCTGGGGTGGAGGGTGTTGTACAGGGCAGTCCAGTGCAATAGACTTTTAAGTAGGTTCACGGACTCCCAGGCCGCCTGTGCTTTCTGCGGCCTGGATGAGTCCGTGTTTCATGTATTAATGGAGTGTGCGAGGCTGCAGCCCCTCTTTGAGTACTTGAAGGGGCTGCTCCTCAACCTCTGGCTGCACTTCAGTCCCACGCTCCTGATCTTTGGGCACCCGGTGCGGAGGGGCATGGGCTGGGAGGAGGATCTCCTCGTCAGTCTGCTCCTGGGCCTGGCCAAGGTGACAATTCACAGGTCCAGGTTGCGGACCATCGGGGGGTCTGTCCTCCCCGATTGCCTGCCCCTCTTCCGCGGTTATGTTCGCGCCCGGGTGTCCCTGGAGAGGGAGCATGCGGTGTCTGCTGGTATGCTTGAGGCCTTCCGCGACCAGTGGGCACCGCAGGGACTGGAGTGCATCATCGACGCCGAGAATGGCATTTTAAATTGAGTTATTTGTTTATTTATCTGGTTTTAATTAAGTTATTTTAAAAATATGTATATAAAGGGGGCCTGAGGAATAAAGGCCCTCTCGACATGAAATATATAAAAGGGACCTGGGGTATAAAGGCTACCTTCAAAAAATGAAAAAAAAAACGGGGCTGACTGTTGCTTGATTGGAGCTGCTGAGTGGATAACGAGCTTCAGCTGACTATAGCTGTGTGCTGGAGGCTGGAAGTTGGAGACTGCTGCAAGAAGAAGACTGAGACTGAAAGGAAGGTTTTGTCAATTAACCCTGTCTACAAAAGAGGAAAACAGGAAGCAAAAGAACTGATAGTTCTTGTGAGTTTGGCTTTTTGAAGCCCTTTCATTGATTGTTGTGGGGAGGGGAAAAGAAGAGACCTGAAGAACTTGGGTGGGGCTATTTTGTTTCAACAGGGAGCTCCTGTATTGAATAGGAGCTCCCTCCCCACCCCAATGACCTAACCTGGGATAGCTGGAGCTGGCCAGATGAAGGGACCTTCTCTTTTCTGTTTTCTCTCAAGACCGGAAGCAAGGTGTGCCTGACAGCTACAGCTGTCCCAGGTGAAGAAATCGCTCCACAACACCGCCACCCCACCCCCCCCACCACCAACTGGAAGGCCAGCGAAAGGGCTGCCTTAAAGTAACATCTACAAAGAGACTGACCTCCCTCTCC
Organism: Heterodontus francisci; assembly: GCF_036365525.1. Lineage (NCBI taxonomy): Eukaryota > Metazoa > Chordata > Chondrichthyes > Heterodontiformes > Heterodontidae > Heterodontus > Heterodontus francisci. The sequence goes on from NC_090387.1 coordinate 82,467,957, forward strand.
TTCAGCCTCTCTCCCTTGCCATAACCTCCAGCAAAGTATTTGTGGGACAATTTGTTATTTCTTTTTACCTTTCCCTCAAACTCTATTTTATTCAATGGTGGGTGTGACTCTTCTATCCCATGGCTTCACAGTCCTCTCCGGTGACAGGCCTTCCTATGCTGCAGCAGCTGCTGTAGCCCCGTCACTATTTAAAATCTTGACATCAAATCATGGGGTGAAAAGTTATACCCACCCAACCATGACTATTGAGGCTTGCATTAAGGCAATGGCTGAGGTTGTTGGCCCCTTGGCCATTGTCGCAGCCTCAAACATGTATGGGAAGGCAGTGTTTTTCCTGATGACCGAGCGGGAGGTGGCCCTGGCCCTCAGCAGTGGGCTCACCGTGGGCGGGACTTTCCTGCCAGTGGACCCTCTGGTGGAGGCCACTGCACCGCGTGTGATTCTATCGAACGTCCCGCCCTTTATTCCCAATGAGCTCCTCCTCCCCCACCTGCAACACCTCGAGGAGGTGAGGTCGGGGATCACTCCACTCCCACTTGGTCTTCGGGAGAACAACCTTCAACATGTCTACTCCTTCCACTGCCAGCTATTCATGCAGCTGGCGTTGGAGGAGGTCATTGGCCATTTTGCTGTTCAGTTCCAGGGGATGACCTACCATGTCTTCTGGACCTCGGAGGGGGTGCAGTGCCAGGCCTGCAACTGGGTGGGGCATGTTCGAAAGAACTGCCCCAACCTCCCAGCCGCCAACTGCACTTTGGCGGCCCAGGGTGGGGCCGCTGCTCCTCCTACCACTCCCCCTACACCTCCAACAGACACCACTCAGGCGGTTCCGGAGGCCGTGGTTTTCACAGCTTCCGGCAGGGAGGGGGGTGCCCGTCGGAGTGGAAGGAAGAATGAACAAACACCGAGAGGCACGTCCCCCGCATACTGTGGCACAACCCGAGCCTGAGCTCAGCCCAAGGCCCGATCCCGGGTGACCCACATGCCCCAGAGCTGGCCTCAGGCCGAGGGTGACCAAGCAAAAGGAGGGTGCGGAGGCGGAGGCCTCTAATGATTATGATTAGAGATACAGCACTGAAACAGGCCCTTCGGCCCACCGAGTCTGTGCCGAGCATCAACCACCCATTTATACTAATCCTACACGAATCCCATATTCCTACCAAACATCCCCACCTGTCCCTATATTTCCCTACCACCTACCTATACTAGTGACAATTTATAATGGCCAATTTACCTATCAACCTGCAAGTCTTTTGGCTTGTGGGAGGAAACCGGAGCACCCGGAGAAAGCCCACGCAGACACAGGGAGAACTTGCAAACTCCACACAGGCAGTACCCGGAATCGAACCCGGGTCCCTGGAGCTGTGAGGCTGCGGTGCTAACCACTGCGCCACTGTGCCGCCCCTCTGAGGTCTCTGAGCCTCCGCACCCTAGTGGGAAAAAAGGGAGAAGGCACCCTTCCACAGACGTAACACAGGGCCCTGAGGTACAGGTCCCATCTACTGGAGGGGACCTGTCTCCTGATTAGAGTCCCCAGGTTCCCCCTGCCACCACCACCATCAAGGCTATAAAGCCTGGGCAGGAGCTTTCCTACTCCTCAGGTTGGAGGGGAGGGGGCAACCCCTGTACATGTGGCCCCTCCTGAGGGAGAGATTGGAGCACTGCTTGTGGTGGGGGAGCCTGGAGACGCTATTATAGAAGACTTCCCATCTGCCACTGGGTCGGGTGCCCTGAGTGGAGGGGAGAGCGAGGCCCCAAACGGTCGGACCTCCCAGGCAAAATCTACTCTCAACCAGGACATACCTAACCCAGTTATGGTTGCAAATGCTGCCCCATCTGCTGGGCCATTGGGCGCTGGTGGGGCGGGAGATGGCCTCCTCTCTCCGTCTCTGGTCCCGGCTGCGGCTGGATTTCTGGAGTCGGGAATTGCCTTTTCCCTTGGGCTGCTCACTGGTCTGGAGGTGAAGGGGGGGTCCTGAACCGCTGGTGCCCATAGGCTACAGTTTCACAGAAGAACCCAGAGAGGACTCCACCGCCATTGATCCTGGGGGTGGGTTCGTGATGGAGGCGGGACCAGCTGGCACTGCCTTGACGTCTGCCCCACAGTGTGTGGTCAGTGTGCCAGCCACTGGCAGTGATGACCCGGAGGAGGATGGGGACTCGGTGTGGGGCATGGAGGATGACCTTGAATCCATCGCCAGTGAGGTGGTGGACCATCTCGTGCTTCTCGACCACCGAGTCTCTTATCCTCGCAACGGAACTCCGATACTTCCTCGCAGCATGTAGGGGTTGCTGCAATAAAGTTCAGCTGGCCCTTGGCCGGTGGTCGAGCTTGGCGCTGACCATCCAGTCCGTCTGTGCTGCTCTCAAGAAGGCAGGGAAGGGCGCGGGCGTGAAACTTTTTTTAAATTTCTAAAATATACTTTATTCGTAAAAAACTGTAAAAAATACATTACAAAACAGTTCAAAAACAGCACCAAGTCAAACCATACAAAGAGTGCAAAGGAGATCAGTTTCCTTCAATACAGGAGTGAGTTGCCTCACAACCCTTCCATTTCATTTTACCTGTCATGTACTTTTTGCAGCAAGCAAATATTTTCTGGATCCAGCCCGAGGGGTTCCCCATGGATCCAGCTCCTCAGTTCAGCTTGGTGGGGAGACCTTACACTGTGGTCTTTCCCCCATTGAGCCTTTGCTGCGGCTGCCCCAAGCTTTCGTGTGTCCCTCAGCACATAGTCCTGGACCTTGGAATGTGCCAGTCTGCAAAACTCGGTCGTGGACAACTCTTTGCGCTGGAAGACCAGCAAGTTTCGGGCAGACCAAAGAGCATCTTTCACCGAATTGATAGTCCTCCAGCAGCAGTTGATGTTTATCTCGGTGTGTGTCCCTGTGAACAGCCCATAGAGCACAGACTCCTGTGTTACAGAGCTGCTTGGGATGAACCTCGACAAAAACCACTGCATCTCTTTCCACACCTGCTTTGCAAAGACACATTCCAGAAAGAGGTGGGCAACCGTCTCTTCCCCACCACAGCCACCGCGGGGGCATTGTGCAGAGGGGGTGAGACTCCAGATGTGCAGGAAGGATCTGATGGGGAGAGCCCTTCTCACCACCAGCCAAGCTACATCTTGGTGCTTGTTTGAAAGTTCTGGTGCTGAGGCATTCTACCAAATGACTTTGGCAGTCTGCTCGGGGAACCATCCGACAGGATCTACCATCTCCTTTTACCGTAGGGCCTTGAGGACATTCCGTGCAGACCACTGCCTGATGGATTGGTGGTCAAAGGTGGTTTTCCGCAGAAACTTTTCCACGAAGGACAGGCGGTATGGCACGGACCAACTGGATGGAGCATTCTGCGGCAATGTGACCAGACCCATCCTTCACAACACCGGGGACAGATAGAACCTCAGCACGGAGTGACACTTGGAGTTTGCGTACTGGGGATCTACACATAGCTTGATGCAGCCGCACACGAAGGTGGTCATCAGGATGAGGGCGACGTTGGGTACATTTTTCCCACCCTTATCCAGAGGTTTGAACATCGTGTCCCTCCGGACCCGTTCCATTTTAGATCCCCAGATGAAGCGGAAAATGGCTCGGGTGACCCACAGCGCAGGAGTGGGGTATGGGCCAGACCTGCGCCACGTACAGCAACAGTGTGAGCACCTCGCACCTGATGACCAGGTTCTTACACCTACTGGAGAGAGATCGCTGCCCCCACATGCTCAACTTATGGTTTATGGTAGTTTGACCTGACGGTGAAGGGGACAAAGGATCGGTCAGCCCAGTTCCCAAAGAACATGGCCTCGCTCTTGCTGTGGTTAACTTTGGATCGCGTGGCCAGTTCGAACTGGTCACAGATGCTCATCAGTCTGCGAACGGACAGCGGATCTGAGCAGAAGACGGCGACGTCATCCATGTACAGGGAGGTTTTAACCTGAGTGCCTCCACTGCCTGGGATTGTCACCCCTCTTATGCTCGCATCCTTCCTAATAGACTCAGCAAAGGGTTCAATACAGCAAACAAACAAGACTGGGGAGAGAGGACAGCCCTGTCTGACTCCAGATTGGATCGGGAAACGTTCTGATTCCCACCCATTGATTGAGACTGCGCTACTGATGTTTGTGTAGAGCAGTTTGATCCAGTTGCAGATTCCCTCCCCAAACCCCATTTTGGAAAGCACGTCCATCATGTAGGTGTGCGATATCCTGTCAAAGGCCTTCTCCTGGTCCAGGCTGATGAGGCAGGTTTCCACCCTCCTGTCCCGTACATCGGCGATCGTATCCGAGTAGCGCAAGACTATCAGAGATCTTCCTACCAGGTACAGTACAGGTCTGATCAGGGTGGATCACCAACTCCAGAGCAGACTTGACCCGACTGGCTATGACTTTGGACAGAACCTTGTAGTCAACATTAAGCAGTGAGATGGGCCGACAATTTCTGATTTCTGCCCTCTCCCCCTTCCGCTTGTAAATGAGGGTGATGATGCCTTTCCTCATGGATTCTGACATGCTGCCGGCCAGGAGCATACTCTCGTATACTTCCAGGAGGTCCGGGCCGACCCAGTCCCCAGGGCTGAATACAACTCAACCGGTAAGCCATCGCATCCGGGAGGTTTACTCGTCTCGAAGGACTTGACGGCCTTTGTCATCTCGTCCAGGGTTAACAGCTTGTCCAGTCTCTCCTTCATGCTGTCATCTAAGACCTCTGTGATAGATGACAGGAAGGACTGGGAGGCTCTGCTGGCAATGGGCTTCACGAAGTACAGCCCAGCATAAAAGGATTTGCTGATTCTTAGTATGTCGGACTGTGAAGATGTTACCGAGCCATCTTCTTCCTTCAGGCTGCTGATAACAGAGCTCTCTCTCTGTACCTTTTGGAAGAAGTAACGCGAGTACGTCTCATCCTGCTCAATGGAGCGGACTCTGGACTGGAAGATGATCTTGGAGGTCTCCCTGGTAAAGAGCGAGGCCTGCTGGCTCTTCACCTCATGGAGATCCTCCTTGACCTCGACCCCCATCGATTGCAGCCGGAGCAGATTTTGCATACTTTTCTGGAGTCGGGACATTTCCCTCTCTCTCTCTCTCGCCCTCTGAACACCTTTGAAGATAAAGAACCTCTTGATGTTCTCCTTGATCGCCTCCCACCAGTGAACTGGAGACTCAAAGAGGGGTTTCACGGTTCTCCAACTTTTGTTATCCCTTTTGAGTTCCTCAACGCTCTCTGGGGTTAGCAGTATAGCATTGAGCTTCCATACCCACCACCCCCCCCCCCACCCCACCAACCCGCTGGTTGTCCTGTAAGTGACAGTCAGCCAGTAAGAGGCAATGGTTGGAGAAGAACACCGGCTTGACGTTGGTGGTTCTGACCGTGACAGCACGGGACACAAACAGGAAGTCAATCCTGGAACGGACAGACCCGTCCGAGCTTGACCAGGGGCATCTACGCTGCGCTCCGTCTGCAGGTTTGCTGAAGACGTCGTGCAGTTTGGCACCTTTTACTGTTTCCATTAGGAATCTGGATGTAGCGTCCAGTTTGCTGTCGTCTCTGCCGGATCGTCCAGCTGCATCGATGATGCAGTTGAAGTCTCCGCCTAGAATGACCGGCCTGGATGTTGCCAGCAGCAGTGAAAGGTGATGGAAGACGGTCAGCCGCTTGCTGCATTGAACACGTTGATCAACGCGGCGACTGGGGAGATGCCCCTCTCGTGGTGCAGGGCGGTCATCATCCTGATGCCGAAGAGGGGCGATCTCTGCCTGCTTAAGAACTGGTGTCCATCTCCCTCTTCAGCACAGATTATAAGATCTTTGCTCGGGCTATGTCTACTCACCTGGGCTCCGTGCTGGCCCATATAATCCATCCCAACCAGTCCTACACGGTCCTGGACCGGTCCAACCAGGACAATATCCACCTGGTCCGGGACCTGATCCATCTTTCCCAGAGGACTGGTCAGTCGGTCGCCTTTCTCTCCCTCGATCAGGAGAAGGTGTTCGACAGGGTGGATCATGAATATCTTTTTGGGACTCTGCACGCATTCGGACTCAGGCTGCAATTTGTGGCCCAGGTCTCACTTTTATACACCGCCGCAGAGTGTCTGGTCAAGTTAACGGGTCCTTGACGGCACCTCTTTGCTTTGGGAGAGGAGTGCACAGGGATGCCCCATGTCCGGCCAATTATATACCATCTGTGTGAAGCCATTCCAGTGACTGCTTCGCATTAGGTTGACGGGCTTGACTCTGTGAAGGCCGGGCATGCGGATCGTCCTCTCGGCTTATGCCGATGACGTGTTCCTCATGGTCACAGATCCTGTTGACTTGCAGAGGATTCGTGAGTGCCTGCAGACCTTTTCTGCCACATCCTCCGCAAGGATCAATTGGGAGAAATGTTCCGGACTCCTGGTGGGTCAGTGGCGGGTGGACTCCCTACCGGAGGAGTTAACAACTTTTGCGTGGAGCACCACGCACTTCCTCGATACGGGAGTCCACCTTAGCCCCGCTGAGGAAGCCTGGCCGGCAAACTGGCAGGAGTTGGTGGCGAAAGTCACCACTCGGTTGGGGCGCTGGACAGGACTGCTCCGAGTGCTTTCCTAGGAGTTGAGCATGGTCATAAACCAACTGGTGGCTTCGATGCTGTGGTACCAATTGGTCACTTTGGCCCCGCCCCCTGCATTTGCCACCAAGATCCAGAAGAAGCTCATCGATTTCTTCTCGGGCAAGAGGAAACACTGGGTCTCTGCCGCGGTCCTGAGTCTCCCGATTGAGGAGGGCGGTCAGTCACTGGTGTGCGTCTACACCCAGGCTGCGACTTTCCGCCTTCGCACCCTGCAGAAATACCTGTACGTCAAGTGTCCTCCCAGATGGTGTCTGCTGGTAACGTATTTTTTTCCGCCGGGGCACTGACATCAAGACGACACGCAGCTCCTGGCGGAGACCGTTAGCCACGCCTCTCAGAAGGAGTTGCCTATCTTTTACCGGGATCTGCTTAGAGTCTAGAGCATGGTCATATCCAGTCAGGGCGCTCCCCCGCCAGCGGAGGAGAGCGCCTTGGCTGTCCGGGGACAGACCGACGGGCGGAGGAGTAACCGAAGCCCCTGGGACACCCCTCACTTTGAGTGATGAGGGGGCTCGGGAGTGCAGTGAGCTCCCGGCCGCGCTGACTCTCGCTCGACCGGACTTGCTCATCGGATCCAGGCCCCGAAACCCTCTCGGGAGCCGGTCCCGCACAACCTGAGCTGTCTCTCAGAAATGCCCTCCATGCCATTCCAAACAGCACAGAGGGGTTTCCTGTACGCGGTGCTCCTGCACACTCTCCACTCCCTCGCCCTCGTCAGCCAGCTGACACGCCTTGGCGGTCTGCGTTGCCATCTGGCGGCGAGGGGAAACCCCGATGGAGGTCTCTCTATGCGGGACTCCTCCCCCTTTACATCGGGGACCTGGGGTGGAGTGTGTTGTACAGGGCAGTCCAGTGCAATAGACTTTTAAGTAGGTTCACGGACTCCCAGGCCGCCTGTGCTTTCTGCGGCCTGGATGAGTCCGTGTTTCACGTATTAATGGAGTGTGCGAGGTTGCAGCCCCTGTTTGCATATTTAAGGGGTCTGCTCATCAAGTTCTGGCTACACTTCAGCCCCACGCTCCTGATCTTTCGGCATCTGATGCAGAGGGGCATGGGTCAGGAGGAAGATCTCCTCGTCGGCCTGGCCAAGGTGGCAATTCAAAGGTCCAGGCTTTGGGCCTTCAGGTGGGTCTGTCCGCCCTGATTGCTTGCCCCTCTTCCGTGGTTACGTTCGTGCCCGGGAGTCCCCGGAGAAGGAGCATGCGGTGTCCGCCGGTATGCCTGAGGCCTTCCGCGACTGGTGGGCACTGCAGGGGCTGGAGTGCATCATCGATGCCAAGAATCACATTTTAATTTGAGTTTTTGGTTTATTTATCTGTTTTTAATAAAGTTATTTTAAAATGTATATGAAGGGGACCTGGGGAATAAAGGCCCCCACATCAAAATATAAAAGGAGCCTTGGTATAAAGACCACCTTCAAATAAAAAGGGTAAAAAAAAGAAAAAATGGGGTTAGATACACAGTAAAGCATTACATATTTTAATATTTTGTTTTCTTTAAATATGTTTCTATTTCCCACAACAGCCAGCCTGCAGTCTCTGAGAGCAAGAGGGAGTATAAGATCAATAACAAAGAAACAAAAAGAAAAAATGGGTTAGATGCGGAGTAAAGCTCCTTCTACACTGTCAGAAAAAAAAAAACAGGGTTGGATACAGAGCAAAACTCCCTCTCCACTGTCCCATCAAATACTCCCAGGGTAGATGCAGCACAGGTTGGATACAGAGTAAAGCTCCCTCTACACTCTCCCATTCAACCAATAACCTGTAGAGCACCTGTTGACATTTCCATTCCCCATACCAGCTATCCTGTGGTATTTCTGAGTGAGATTGTTGAAATATTGCCAGTTGTGCCAAGCTGGGAGCAGGTGTGTTTTATGTGACCCTGTACACTAGGAACTGGATTGACAATACCCAAACATATTTCCCATAGGACCCATTCAATGAGTAGAGTGAAACCTTCATCACATTAGCTTGTGCACTATCTAAACCTATGTTCCTGAGGTCAGTATCACACCCACTGCACCACCCAGCCTCACCTTTGGAAAATACTAATATGGTACACAACAGCAGATTGAGCCCTGATTGGATTGGTAAATATACTCTGCAGATATAGGGATTGTGTTTGCAAATTGAACTGTGATACATTTGGAATAAGCAGGAGTCTTGACTGCAGTGTAAAACCTGGCAGATCGAATCGAAGAGACTTTCAAAATTCAGTTAAGGTCAGGTATTCAGCTGATGGGCAACTTGATGAATTCAACTTTTCTGGGAAAGTAGAAAGGAATGTTTTTGCTGACTTGCTGCAGTTATTGATAAGCTGGCCAGAATGGAAGATATGTCGCCCAGTCTCAGCTACAAATAGAACACAACCTGCTTCACTGGCTGGGTGAGATCCAGAGATATCCCATTTTCAGCTCTAAAATGAATATGTCAGGCTGATTCTGATGTCTACAGTCTCTGTACTGTCTTCATACCCCTGAAGAGCTGTCTGACAGGTTACTGGCAGTATTAAAATACACACTCTGAGTTATTCAATTCCTGCTTTGTGTGCTCATTGTCAATGGTTTGAGTCTATTAGCTTTGGCTCAGTGTGAGCACTCTCGTCTCTTAGTCTGAAGGTTGTGGGTTCAAATCCCAATGTAGAGATGCAAGCACATAATATGAACAATGCCAGCTAGTAAACAACACTCTAGTCCAGCCTGTCCCACATAATTGTGATGTTTGTGTTTCACAATATACAGACTCTCCACCCTGCTGAAGCCAGTGATCTCCTGGGAGATGTGAAAAGCTGAATTAAAAATCCAGGCCTATTTGGGGAAAGAGATCTGGGAAATTCCTCTGACTGCCCCCACCCACTCCCCCACCCCCCACCCCCAAGCAATCAACAGTAGGCTGGGACATAATCTATTTGACACCTCAGTACTGAGGGAGTGCTGCACTTTCAGAGATGCCAAATAAGTTAGAATCTGCCCTCTCAGGTAAAAGATCCAATGGCACGCTATCAAAGATGAGCAGGGGAGTTCTGCTGATTTCTTAACTAACATTTATCCCTCAACCAACACCTGGATCAAATTATCTGATCATTTGCTTTATTGCTGTTTGTGAGATCTTGCTGTGCACAAATTGGCTGTCGTCTTTCCTATATTACAACACTTCAAAAGTACCTCAACCGTTTTGGCATGTTCAGAGGTTATGAAAAGCGCTCGTCTTTCTGGTTTCTTTCTCGGTACGCTATTAACATTGCATGCCTCCAGGTCAGGAATAACACAGATTAGGTGTAGTTTTTGCTCCTTTGTCCACCAACATAGTGCCTTAACTGCAAGCTCAGAAGAGCATCAAATGTATCTGACTTTACCCACATTAGTCTCTTTGACTGCAACTGTTCCATACAATGTTAATCTGTGCCAAATCTCTGCCAGTGATGTGCTGTGGACTCAGTCCAATAGGAAGTCATTTCTTGTAGAACCCTTAGAATTGGCAGAGGAGAGGGAAGTGGCCCCAGAGATGAGAGGGCAGAGGGTTAACTAACTGCATCTTCCTTAGATTGAAGTACGTTAATGTATGGTACATGTAAGGCCCCCTGTGACAGCAAAAAGCATTAAAAGTACTTACCGTGATTATTTTTGGAGTGCAGAACCTGTCGTCGTAAAAGCAAATGCAGCTGCCATTTTGTACAGAGAAGGATTCACAAACGGAAGTGAGACGCACAGTGTTCCAAGTGCTTCCTTTTTTTTTGTTAAATTTTGAGAATTTGTGTTCAAACTGAAAAGGAGTCCGTGGATGTTTTTGTTTACAAGGGTCACTGAGAGGTCTGGATTGTAAACAATTACTGGAAGGCACCTGTCTGCAAATAATTACCCAGCAGAGGTTTTTTGACTTGGGGAAAGATGTCTGCAGAGAAGCGACGGGTCAAAATTTATAGTGGTCAGGAGGCTTGACTCCTGGAATGTTTTTGGTTTCACTTTGAATTGTTACAAAAAACAGTTGGGGATGAACAGTGGTTTGAAAAAGAGTTAAAGAATCAACTTGCCAGAAAGAACAAAACACCTTAATTCAGTCTGTTCCAGCTCTTTGGGAAAAAAACCTGCCAGTTTTCCATCTCTCAAGAAGCTACGAAACAAGTGTAGGAAGCAGTCTGAAATTGTTGCCGCATTTCTGCGGTAAGGCCTGTCTGAAACCTTTGTGGCTGCATTTCTCCTGGAAAGCCTACCCAATCTGATCTTCAACATCACCTGAAAAACACTGTTCTAGGAAGATCCCAGTGACAGCCGTCTATATGGGATGCCAAACCCAAAACAAAGGACATCTTTCCATACCTTTTTTTTCAAGCATTAGCAAATATTTAGCCCAAGTGTTTTTTCTTGTCTGTTTTTTTTGTAATAGAGCTCTAAAATGAAAATCTCTTTATTTTTCCAGTTAACCAGTATATATATATATGTGTGTGTCGTCATGCAGGCCCCCACCTGCCAAGAATGAGACACATTAATTTCACCACATGGACATTAAATTTCAAATTGTTGCTGGGAAGAAGAGAAGGCCTGTGACAAGGGTTGCCAGGCCCCTGGTTGCAAAGACATTTTTGCATATTAACAGACAGTACTTGTAGACAAAGGAGCTGTTCCCTGCTCCAATTCAATCCACAAGCAGACATGGTCAGACTAGTTAGTCACATGACTAACTGGCTGTTGCAGAGGTTGAACTGAGAATCGTCAGAAAGCTGTTTGCTCCTGGATTGAAAAGACCTCTCCTCTCTGCTCTCTTCTCTTTCTCACGGAACTCCAAAAACCAACTGAAGACACATGAACCCCAAGTGAGTAATGTTTGCCACAGTGAGCAAGGTTTAAGAAGAATACTGGGTCCCAATGAAAAGCAAGATCTACCTACAATCAAGGACTCCACAGTGAGCTCTAAGAACTGTAGCAAAAACTCCTCAGAGATTCCCTCAAACTTTTCCACTTTATTATTTCAGCTGCTCTTTTCTGTCCCTATCTGCATGTGTATATCACATATACATGCTAGCGTGGTCATGTCGTGTATCCGTAGGCGTTAACTGAATTAGAGTTTAAGTTTAATAAAATGTTACTAGTCTCCTTTAAACCTAAGAAAGCTTGTTGTGCTGGTTTCTGTGCCTGATAATTGGAAAGAAAACAAAAATAATTGGCAGAAGTTACTGTCCAATTTACGCTGTAATAATGGTGGCGCTGGGCCTCACCATTAATTACCTTTTAAATCTCTAGCACTAATTTTCTTCTGAGGGAATGAGACTCGTAAAATAAATTTTTCAGGGCCTGGGAAGTCATTCAACAGTAATTATAACTTATCACGCTATTAAAAGCCAACTTACTTGTAAATGCACTAACACTAACGTTTTCAGCCATCTTTAGTGGGGAAGTACAGCAAGTTCACACTATGCAGTCATTTCAATGCTAAGTCTTTTGGTAAGGTCTGCAACAATGCACCCTGTGAAGGAGTAATGCATCTCTGATTTTAATTCTGGATGTCTGCAGTTAACTGCACATGTGTGGACACCAGAAGCTGTTGTCTGATTTACTCTGCAATAAGGATGAACACTGATAACCTCATTGTTGTTATTACTGTAAAATCCAGGCCAGGTTTTCATGGGAAGCTTTTAAAGAAGGTTAAGATTTACAGAATTAACAGCACAAAATGAACTGGATTGAAAGCAGGAAGTTATAATAAATGGAAGATGCCCCTCCTGGGAGTAACAAAGATACGGGCCAAGTGCTGGAAAATGGGATTAGAATAGATAGGTGCTTGATGGCTGGCACAGACACAATGGGCCGAAGGGCCTGTTTCTGTGCTGTATAACTCTATGACTCTATAAAGTGGTGAACAAGAATTCACTAAGGGGGAGCTAAAAACACGGTGTGTTTAAAATTTAAACCCTGCTACAGTAAGACCAGGTGAAGGCTGAAAGAGAACCCTAGACCTCTTTCTCACCTTGTCGTAACAGTCTGTTGAGTGTGAGGAGCTAAGGTAAAAAGGGAACTTTAATATTTCAATCTGTGTGTTAATGCTTAGCTTCATTACTGGTTAAGACTTGTTTTATAATAAACTGATAATTTTGTTGTTTATTAAAGAAACCTGATTGGTGTGTTTTATTCTGGGGCAAAATAGAGTCTATGATTGACTGTATCGGCAAGTGGGAAAGAATTTAAATATATATTGTGACCTGTGGAGGAGTGGGACTAGAATAAACAGTGCAATTCTCCCACCTCGGTCGTAACAACAGACAGTTAACCTGTTTTATTGTTGGTATTGGTTGAGGGAAGATTACTGGCCAGAGCCTGGATTAGAAGATTGTCAGTTCAAGGCCTACTCCAGGCTTTTGATGCAGTACTGAGTGAGTCACAGAGTCAATATGGTGTAGAAGGAGGCCATTCAGCCCATCAATTCTATGCTGTCTCTCTGTAGAGCAATGCAGTCAGTCCCATACCCCTTCTATAGAGTCATTTGGATGAGATGTTGAACAGAGCCTGCCTACTCAGGGGAATGTTAAAGATCCCATGGTCATATCTGAAGAGGGACAGGAGGTTCTACAGGTGTATCAGCCAGCCTTCCTCCCTAAAACCTGGAGCACATCAACTGATCATCCATCTCATTGTCACTTATGGGATCATGCTGTGTGCAAAATGGCTGGAGCATTTGTCTACACAACAACACCATATTTCAAAGTAATTAATTGTAGCAAAGAGCTTTGAACTGTTTCTGAGAGATGTGAAAAGGTGCTATATAAATGGAAATCTTCCTTTTATGGGAACCAAGTAAATATTCCTGTTTCTGTCGATCAGCGAGTCCAAGATTTGTTTTGGAACTATATTTTTTGTGGCATGAAGCCTTTGACCGTATTGGAATGCTGTTTTAGGAACATAGGAGCAGGAAGTGGCCAATCAGCCCATCAAGCCTGCTCCGCCATTCAATATGATCATGACTGATCATCCACTTCAATGCCTTTCCCACACTATCCCCATATCCCTTTATGTCATTGGTACCTAGAAATCTGTCAATCTCTGCTTTAAACGTACTCAATGACTAATCTCCACAGCCCTCTGGGGTAGAGAGTTTTTCATGAAGAAACATCTGCCAGATAGGACACATTGCAAAATAATCAGAGAAAGGAAATGACATCAATGTCAGGGGCGCACAGTACCCATATTGTACACAGCAAGATCCCACAAACAACCAATGAGACGAACAGCCAAAGAAGCTGGTTTTTGGTGGTATTGATTGAGGAAGGGTCACCAGCCTGAGAGCTTGCTCAGAGTGTTGTCAGCTTAAGCCACGCTCCGGTCTAGACTGAACATTCCAATCAGTTTCCCAATACACTGAGGGAGTGCTGCACTGTCAGAGGTGTCATTTTTTAGTTGAGATGTTAATCGAAAAGACCTCTCAGGTAGATGTAAAATATCCTACGGCACTATTTGTCTAACAGCAGGGGAGTTCTCCCGACCGGGTCAATTGTCCTGGTCAACATTCATCCCTCAACCAACATCACTAAAAGAGATGATCTAGTCATTTATTTAGCTGCTGTTTGTGCAAGGCCCAATATAAATCCAAGTCTTTCTTCTTTTAATATACTGTAGTCGAGAGTTTTTACTAGTTTGTGCTCATTTAATCAGCACAATTCGTCTGAAATTGGTGAAACTAGCTTGAAAGATCAAGGAATCTCAAAAGCAAGTTACGTCAAGCGTAAATTGAGTTTCCACGATGTTTAACACTGATTTATAAAAACTTTGTGCTGGAAGTCAGCTCCGCCCCCAGATTGAAATAATGAATGTGGCAATAGCAGCTGAGGCAGATCCACAAATCGAGCTTGCCATTTTTTTAGGCACTAGTAGGAGCATTTTAAAAGTTTTTACATGTTAATAAAGTATCTAATTTACTAAGAAACTGATCAGTGTACATCAAGGAAACTAGTAAATAGTTTGGCACTGTTTTTTAAGTGATTTAAAATCAGGTAGAGGACTCAACATTCTTGTTAAAAAGCTTTTTTTTTGTGAAAAACCCATTTTCAACTGTATTAATAAAACTGCACCAGTTTACCCCTCTTAACTACATCAATAAATATTTATTGATGCAAAGGACAAATAAACAATTACATCCGATTACACTGTCTGATTGCACTGGTTCATGGAAGACTTTATGTTGTGATTATGCGGCTGAGTTTGGGCATAAACCTGAACTATAACGCCATGTTGGAAAACAGCAACAACTTGCATTTATATAGCGCCTTTAATGCCGTGAAATATCCCAAGGTGCTTGACAGGAGCATTATCAAACAAAATTTGACACTGAGCCACATAAGAAGATAAAAGAAGAGCCAAATAAAGGCAGATGAGCAAATGCTTGGTTAAAGACATAGGTGTTAAGGAGGAGAGAGAGAAGTGGAGAGGCAGGGAGGGTTAGGAAGGGAATTTCAGAGCTTAGGGCCCAGGCAGCTGAAGGCACGGCTACCAATGGTGGGATGATTAAAATTGGGGACGCTAAAGAGGCCAGAGTTGGAGGAGTGTTGATATCTTGAATGGTTGTGGGGCTGGAGGAGATTACAGAGATAGGGAGGGATTTGAAAACAAGGATGAGAATTTTTAAATCAAGTCATTGCTTAACTAGGAGCCAAGGTAGGTCAGCGAGCACGGGTGTGATGGGTGAACAGGAGCTGGTGAACATTTTCAAGGACAATTTGCACCCAGTTTCAAATTGCTCCCAAAACAAAGCCTTCAGTCCTCTGCCTTTAGTCAATCAGTGTTCAGGAAATGAAAATGCAAACCAGCATTCAACAAGGTCACCTCGCCAATCATTGGTTTAGTGGTGGTGTCATCCATTGGCTATTGGTCCTAATCATTGGCAGAACATTAGCAGGCAGCATTCAATTAAACCCT
Organism: Heterodontus francisci; assembly: GCF_036365525.1. Taxonomy (NCBI): domain Eukaryota; kingdom Metazoa; phylum Chordata; class Chondrichthyes; order Heterodontiformes; family Heterodontidae; genus Heterodontus; species Heterodontus francisci. The sequence goes on from NC_090387.1 coordinate 82,483,468, forward strand.
AAAATATTTTATAATGTATAGGGTTAAAAATTTGATTGCCCTCCAAAACAGGAGCAGGGATCACGAAGCATAATTAACCTGCACTCTTCGAAGTAATGCAGGCAGTATACAAACTTGGTGCTGCCTGCTAATTATAATGATAGTGCCATGCAAACCAGCACTGAATTCACTGCTGAGTGTCTGGACACCCAACATAAGAACATAAGAAATAGGAGCAGGAGTAGGTCATTCGGCCCCTCAAACCTGCTCCACCATTCAATAAGATCATGGCTAATCTGAGTGTGGCCTCAACTCCACTTATGAAGTCTGGCCTTCATAACCCTTGGCTCCCTTCTCGATGAAAAATCTGTCTAACTCAGCCTTGAATATATTCAATGCCCCAGCCTTCGCTGCTCTCTGGGATAGAGAATTCCAAAGGTTAATGACTCTCTGAGAGAAGAAATTCCTCCTCATCTCCATCTTAAATGGGAGATCCCTTATTTTGAAACTGTGCCCCAGTTCTAGATTCCCCCACAAGGGGAAACATCCTCTCAGCATCTACTCTGTTAAGCCCCATCAGAATCTTTTTTGTTTCAATAAGACCACCTCTCATTCTTCTAAACTGCAATGAGTTTCGGCCCAACCTGCTCAACCTTTCCTCATAAGACGACTCCTTCACCCAGGGTCATGCTAGACCCCCACCTGCCAAGAATGAGGCATATTAATTTTGTCATAAAACATTGATTTTAAATTGTTGCTGGAGCAAGGAAATGACTTGTTAAACAGATCAGCCATGGCTGGAAAAAACATTTGCATACTAACAGACAGTGCTTGGAGGGACAAAGGGTCTATTCCTTGCTCCAATTTAACCCGCAATGGACTTTGAGCACCAGGTATTGTGTGTAAGAAGAGACATTCCAGGGTCGGCTAAGACAAGAGAATCCACAAACAGACGTGGTCAGGTCAGCTAGTCACATGACTAACCTGCTTGGCAACCTGGGTTTTTCTGAATTGTACAAAGAGTTTGAACTGAAGAAAGACTGTTTTGCTCCTGGAGTGAGACGACCTCTCCTGTCTGCTCCCATCTCTTTCTCACAAGCCTCTGGACCCACTGAGGACACATGAACTTCAAGAGAGAAAGGTCTCCTAAATCGAACAAGGTTTCAGAAGAATACTGGGCTCCAATGAAAAGCAAGACCTACCTACATTCAAGGACTTTACAGCGAGTTCAAAGAACAGTAACCAAAACAATCTTCAGATATTGCCTCAACTTTTCCATTTTATTTCTTCTGCTCTTTTCTGTCTCTATCTGCATGTGTGTATCGTGTATGCATGCTAGCATGGGCGCATCACATATCCGTAGGCATTAACCGAATTAGAGTTTAAGTTTAATAAAGTTCAACCTTTTTTCTTTAAACCTAAGAAAACCTGTTTGGCTCGTTTATTTGCCTTATACTTGGAAGAAGATTCACTAAGGGGAAGCTAAAAAAATGGTGTGTTTAAAATTAAGCCCTGTTACAGTAAGACCAGGTGAAGGCTGAGAGGGAACCCTAGACCCCTTTCTCACCTGGTCGTAACACTAGGATCAGCCTAGTGAACCTTCTCTGAACTGCCTCCATTGCAAGTATATCCCTCCTTAAGTAAGGAGACCAAAACTGTACACTAGGTGCGGTCTCACCAATGTCCTGTACAGTTGTAGCAAGACTTCCCTACTTTTATACTTCATTCTCCTTGCAATAAATGCCAACATTCCATTCGCCCTCCTAATTACTTGCTGTACCTGCATGCTAACATTTTGTAATTCATGTAAAAGGGCACCAGATCCCTCTGTACCTCAGCATTCTGCAGTCTCTCTCCATGTAAATAATATTCTGCTTTTCTATTCTTCCTGCCAAAATAGACAACCTCACATTCTCCCACATTATACTCCATCTGCCAAATTTTTGCCCACTCACTTAACCCATCTATATACCTTTACAGATTCTTTGGGTTCTTGGAGCTTAAGCGCGGTGGCTCATTTAAATAGCTGGGGCAGGCTGCAACCCCACACCCCCCCCACAATCACGTGGAGGAGGCAGACTGTCCGTCCCAGCAATGGCATCAGCTGCCTCTGCGCAGGTGCTGGTGCCATTTTTAAAGGGCAACCACCCTCTGCCGGCATGTTTAAATTTTTAAAGAAATATCCCCCCAAAATTAAATACATAAATTTCTTATGCCCCTTTCCCACCCCCCAGTGACAATTACAATAACTATTTGCACTTCGCCCCACAGCACGTACCTTTTACATCTGACCTTGCAAACCCCCGAAACTGCACAAAGTTTCAGGTTCAGCCCTTCCCACCATCCCCTACACCTGCTACGAGCATTTGACCCTGATCCCACCACCACCATCTCCCCACCCCAGCACTGAAAAACTTACCTCCTCCCCCACCTCCCCGGACGGGGATCTGAAGGTGTGGGAGTGCGGGCCGCCGCGCCGAAGATAACGGCTGGCCCTCAAGATTGGAAGTTAAAGTATTTCAATTTACTAATTTAATTGATTTGCATATTTAAATTGTGGTCCCGACACCCAGCGGCAGGGGCATAAGAAACCTTGCCGCCACGGAGAGGATCGGGTCGGGCCCTGCCGGTGTCGAGGTCTGTGGCGGGCCTCATCCGGAGCCATCTTCAGGCCCCCCCCCACCTGCCACGGATCACAGCGTCGAGGGCTTGTTAAAATGCAGCCTTTTGTGTCCTTGTCACAACTTGATTTCCCACCCATCTTCGTAACATCAGCAAATTTGGCTACAATACACTCTTCCCTTCTTCCATGTCATTAATATAGATTGTAAGTAGTTGACCCCCCAGGACTGATCCCTATGGCCCCCCACTAGTTACAGTTTACCAACCTGAAAATCATCCATTTATCCTGACTCTCTGTTAGGAATGCTGCCTGCATTCAGATAAAGAGCCTTCAATTCCGTCTTTTTTACCATGCTCATGCAAGGCTCGCAACACTTAAACATAGCCTACACTATTTAAAGGCAGTCTGTACCTCTTAAAGTGAGGTCATTGTTGAGGTTTGTGTGAACTACAGGAAGTGAAGTGGTGGCGACCCTTCCAGCTGCTGATCTCATGTTCAGATGTGCATCTTTAAGAGAGGGTATTAGCTGGAGCTTTGAGGTCAAAAATGGCAGGACTGGCATCAAATCAGTGTTACACGCTAACTGAATTCACAACCTGCCTGCTTTATATACTTCTGATGCACAGTCCCAGTGCCCATGTGAACAACAAGTAACAAGTAACATTCGTGCCACACAAGTGCCAGGCAATGACCATTTCCAACAGGGGAGATTCTAACCAGGTCCCTTGATGTTTAACAGCATTACCATCGCTGAATTCCCCACCATCAATATCCTGGGGGCTACCATTGACCAGAAACTGAACTGGAGTAGCCACATAAATACTGTGGTGACAAGAGCAGGTCAGAGGCTAGGAATCCTGCAGCAAGTAACTCACCTCCTGACTCCCCAAATCCTGTCCACCATCTACAAGGCACAAGTCAGGAGTGTGATGGAATACTCTCCACTTGCCTGGATGGGTGCAGCTCCAACAACACTCAAGAAGCTCAACACCATCCAGGACAAAGCAGCCCACTTGATCGGCACCTCATCCACCACCTTCAACATTCACTCCCTGCACCACCGACGCACAGTGGCAGCAGTGTGTACCATCTACAAGATGCACTGCAGCAACTCACCAAGGCTACTCAGGCAGCACCTTCCAAACCTGTGACCTCTACCACCTTGAAGGACAAGAGCAGCAGATGCATGGGAACACCTGCAAGTTCCCCTCCAAGTCACACACCATCCTGACTTGGAACTATATCGCCATTCCTTCACTGTTGCTGGATCAATATCCTGGAACTCCTTTCCTAACAGCACTGTGGATGTACCTACCCCACATGGACTGCAGCGGTTCAAGAAGGCAGCTCACCACCACCTTCTCAAGGAAAATTAGGGATGGGCAATAAATGCTGGCCTTGCCAGTGACGCCCACATCCCATGAATGACAAAAAAACTCACCAAGGTGGCATCCAATGTGGCACAGCGTGGACACGATTTTGGACATAAAATGGCGCCTGTAGAGTCAAAAGAACTAGGAGTGACGGAGTGTAAGCAGTTTGCTTGGGAAAAGATTGGGCCTGTTAAGGACCCAAAGGGAAATCTTCCTATACATACTGTTACGACCAGGTGCGAAAGGTGTCTCGGGGTTTGTTACTATCTTCACCTGGTCTTATTGTAACAGGGTTTAATTTTAAACACACTGTGTTTTGAGCTGCCCCTTTGGGAATCCTTGTTCACAACTTTCCAATTATAAGGCAAATAAATGAGCACAAACAGGCTTTCTTTGGTTTAAAGAAGATAAAATTTATTAAACCTTAAACTTAAACTCTAATACGTTCATGCCTACGGATATATGACGTGCCCACACTAGCATGCACATGTGATACACACATGCAAATAGGGACAGAAAAGAGCAGAAGAAAAGATAAGTAGAACAGTTTGAGGCAATATCTTGTTACTGTGCTTTGAGCTCGCTGTAGTCCTTGATTGAAGGTATGGTCTTGCGTTTCGTTGGGGCCCAGTGTTCCTTTTAAACCTTGTTCACTTACGAGATTTTTTCTCTTTTTGAGTTTACATGTGGTTTCCAAAGCTGGTGAAAGTGAGATGAGGGCAGACAGGAGAGAAGGTAATTCTTGCTTCAGTTCCAGGAGAGATCTTCACTCCAAGCTTAGTCTTCAAAATTCTTTGTTGGAAGTTCAAATTCTCTGCAACAGACAGTCATGTGACTAAAACTGGTCTGATCACTTCTGTGTATTGGGGAAGCAACGACTGGGTCCCCATTGTTCCAACATTGTCTGGTACTATACAAATGTCCTTCCAGTCAGGGGCTTGCAATTTTAAGTTTTAATGTTCATGTGGCAAAATAATATGGCAGGTGGGGGAGTTTGCCTGACAATACGAACATACGAATTAGGAGCAGGAGTAGGCCATTCAGCCCCTTCCTGCCTGCTCCACCATTTAATAAGATCATGGCTGATCTGATTGTGGCCTCAACTCCACTTTCCCACCTAACCCCTGATACCCTTTGACTCCCTTGTTAGTCAAGAATGTATCTATCTCTGCCTTAAAAATATTCAATGACCCTGTCATCAGTGGTGGGGAAGTAATTGGAATCCATTATCAGGGACTAAATAAACTTTCCTTTGGAAAGGCAGGGGTTAATCAAGGAGACCAGCATGGATTTGCTAAAGACAAATTGTGCCTAACTAACATGATTGAATTCTTTGATGAGGTAGCAGACAAGGTTGATCAGGGGAGATGTTGTATATATGGACTTTCAGAATGCATTTGACAAAGTGTCACACAGGAGGCTTGTTAAGAAGATAGAAGCCAGTGGAATTAAGGGGGAAGTGATAGTCATGGATACAAAATTGGCTCAGTGACAGGAAGCAAAGAGATGGATGTTTTTCAGACTGTGGTGGTTTCCAGAGGTGTTCCCCAAGATTGAGTTATGGGTCCATTGCTCTTTTCAATGTTTATAAATAACCTAAACTCAGGTATAGGGGGCAGCGTAATAAAGTTTGTAGATGATATGAAATTTAGCAAAGTAATAGATCATGATGAGGATAGTCATTGGGTTCAGGATGACAGACTGGCTGGTGCATTGGGCAGAAGCATGGCAGATCGAGTTCAGTGCAGAGAAGTGCAGTGATGTACTTCGGGAGGACTAATATGGGTCCTAGAAATGGCACAATTTTGAAAAGTGTAGATGAGCACAGAGACATTGGTGCCCCTATACACCAATCATTAAAGTTGGCAGGACAAGTTGATAATGTGTTTAAAAAAGCATACAGGTTACTTGGGTTTATAAATAGAAGAATAGAATATAAGAGCAATGAGATCGTGCTCGAACTTTATAAATCACTGGTTAGGCCTCAACTGGAGTATAGTGGACAATTCTGGGCATCACACTTTAGGAAAGATGTAAAGGTCTTAGAAAGGATGCAGAGGAGGTTTACCAAAATGTTACCAGGGATGAGGGTCTTCAGTATGAGGAGAATTAGAAATAGGTAAGACTGTTCTCCTTGGAACAGAGAAGATTAAGTATTGAGCATAAAATTCCTCTAATTAAATATTGAGAAGAGGAGTCATTGCACGGAATGCAGATTGCAAGCTGAGTGTGGAGATTCGAGTTTGGTGAGTGGGGATTTTAAGTGTTGTTATCTTTATAAAAGTCTGTCTGCAGTTAGCATTTAACTGGGATTTACCTTCTAGATAAAGTAGGGTTAAGAAGGTAAAGTAGGGTTAAGAAAGTAAAGTAAGTTTCTTACAGTCTTAGGCAGGAATTAACAGGCTCTACTGCAGAGTAGCTGATTAGTTAAGTAGCTGACCAGTCAAATCTGGTTGCTGCAGTTTCAGCTTCAACAGGTATAAATACAGAGGTCTGGGTGCAGCCTGCAACTGGTGTACAGATTGCAAGCTGAATGTGGAGATTCGAGTTTGGTGACTGGGCAGTTCGGTGAAGAGGGAGGAGGTGCTCCATTTTTCTACCTGTTTTTCTACTTTTTAACCCTCTCGTATTTGGTTCTTGCTTCGGTGTAGTGGAAGGAACTGTTTGGTGAGTACCTGGTAAGCAATTCTACTTATAATAAATAATCTGTAAAGTTAAGGTATAGCAGGGCAGCTCTGCCGAGTGGAATGTACAGCCCGTGGTATGTGGGAAGTCATGGACGCACCATGTGTCCTAGACAAATACATCTGCAGGAAGTGTCACCAGCTGCAGAAGCTTGAGCTCTGGGTTTCAGAACTCGAGCGGCAGCTGGAGTCACTGTTGTGCATCTGCGGAGGACGACGTGGATAGCACGTTTATTTATTTAGAGATACAGCACTGAAACAGGCCCTTCGGCCCACCGAGTCTGTGCCGACCATCAACCACCCATTTATACTAATCCTACACTAATCCCATATTCCTACCATATCCCCACCTGTCCCAATATTCCCCTACCACCTACCTATACTAGGGGCAATTTATAATGGCCAATTTACCTATCAACCCGCAAGTCTTTGGCATGTGGGAGGAAACCAGAACACCTGGCGAAAACCCACGCAGACACAGGGAGAACTTGCAAACTCCACACAGGCAGTACCCAGAATTGAACCCGGGTCGCTGGAGCTGTGAGGCTGCGGTGCTAACCACTGCGCCACTGTGCTGCACCATAGGTTAGCAGCATGAAGGCAGATAGGGAATGGGTGACCACCAGACAGTCTAAGAGAACCAAGCAGGTAGTGCAGGAGTCCCCTGATCTGATCTCACTCGTTAATCGGTTTTACATTTTGGATACTAGTGAGGGTGATGGTTCCTCAGAGGAGTGCAGTAAGAGCCAAGTTTGTGGCATGACAGGTGGCTCTGCTGCACAGGAAGGGGGAAAAGGAGTGGAAGAGCAGTAGTGATAGGGGATTCACTCGTAAGGGGAACAGACAGGTGTTTCTGCAACAGTAAACGTGACTACAGGATGGTGTTGCCTCCATTGTGCCAGTGTCATGGAGCAGCTGCAGGACGTCCTTCTGGGGGAGGGTGAACAGCCAGAGGTTGTGGTCCACATTGGTACCAATGATATTGGAAAGAAAGGGGATGAGGTCCTGAAAGCATATTTTAGGGAGCTAGGAAGGAGATTAAAAAACAGGACCTTAAAAGCAGTAATCTCAGGATTACTCCCAGTCATAGAGCCATAGAGTTACAGCACAGAAATAGGCCCTTCGGCCCATTGTGTCTGTGCTAGCCATCAAGCACCTATCTATTCTAATATAAAAGCAAAATACTGCGGATGCTGGAAATCTGAAACAAAAACAAGAAATGCTGGAATCACTCAGCAGGTCTGGCAGCATCTGTGGAAAGAGAAGCAGAGTTAACATTGCGGGTCAGTGACCCTTCTTCGGATCTATTCTAATCCCATTTTCTAGCACTTGGCCCGTAGCCTTGTATGCTATGGCATTTCAAGTGCTCACCTAAATACTTCTTAAATGTTGTGTGGGTTCCTGCCTCTACCACCTCTTCAGGCAGGGTGTTCCAGATTCGAACCACCCTCTGGGTGAAAGACTTTTTCCTTAAATCCCCTCTAAACCTCCTGCACCTTACCTTATATCTATGCCCTCTGGTTTCTTCCTATCTACCCTATCAATGCCCCGCATAATTTTGTATACCTCAGGTCCCCCTCAGCCTCTTCTGCTCTAAGGAAAACAACCCTAGCCTATCCAGTCTCTCTTCATAGCTGAAATGCTCCAGCCCAGGCAACATCCTGGTGAATCTCCTCTGCACCCTCTCCAGTGCAATCACATCCTTCCTATAGTGTGGTGACCAGAACTGTACACAGTACTCCAACTGCGGCCTAACTAGCGTTTTATACAGCTCCATCATATCCTCCCTGCACTTATATTCTATGCCTCAGCTAATAAAGGCAAGTATCCCATATGCCTTCCTAACCACTTTATCTACCTGTGTTGCTGCCTTCAGTGATCTCAGGACAAGTACACCAAGGTCCCTCTGACCCCCTGTACTTCCTAGGGTCCTACCATCCATTGTATATTCCCTTGCCTTGTTAGTCCTCCCAAAATGCATCACCTCACACTGCTCAGGATTAAATTCCATTTGCCACTGCTCCGCCCATCTTACCAGCCCATCTATATCATCTTGTAATCTAAGGCTTTCCTCCTCACTATTCATGACACCACCAATTTTCATGTCATCTGCGAACTTACTGATCATACCTCCTATATTTACGTCTAAATCATTAATGTACACTACAAACAACAAGGGTCCCAGCACCGATCCCTGTGGTACACCACTGGTCACAGGCTTCCACTCGCAAAAACAACCCTCTACCTCCTGCCACTAAACCAATTTTGGATCCAATTTGCCAAATTGCCCTGGATCCAATGGGCTCTTACCTTCTTGACCAATCTCCCATGCGGGACCTTATCAAAAGCCTTACTGAAGTCCATGCAGACTACATCAACTGCTTTACCCTCATCTACACATCTAGTCACCTCCTTGAAAAATTCAATCAAGTTTGTTCGACATGATCTCCCCCTGACAAAGCCATGCTGACTATTCCTGATTAATCCCTACCTCTCCAAGTGCTGATTAATCCTGCTCGTCAGAATTTTTTCTAATAGTTTCCCTACCACTGATGTTGGACTCACTGGCCTGGAATTACCTGGTTTATTCCTACTACCCTTCTTGAATAATGGTACCACATTCGCTGTTCTCCAATCCTCTGGTACCTCTCCAGTGGCCAGAGAGGATTTGAAAATTTGTGTCAGAGCCCTTGCTATCTCCTCCCTTGCCTCACATAACAGCCTGGGATACATCTCATCTGGGCGTGGGGATTTATCCACTTTTAAGCCCACTAAAACTGTTAATACCTCCTCCCTTTCAATGCTAATTTGTTCAAGTATATCACAATCCCCTTCTCTGATCTCTACACCTACATTGTCCTTCTCCATAGTGAACACAGATGAAAAGTAATCATTCAAAACCTCACCTATGTCCTCTGGCTCCTCACACAGATTGCCACTTTGGTCCCTAATGGGCCCCACTCTTTCCCTGGTTATCCTCTTGTCCTTAATATATTTATAAAATGCCTTTGGATTTTCCTTTATCTTGCCTGCCAGTGTTTTTTCATGTTTCATTTTTCTTTGCTCTCCTAATTACTTTTTAATGTACCCCCCCTACACTTTCTATACTCCTCTAGGGCCTCCGCTGTTTTCAGCCCTTTGAATCTGTTATAAGTCCCACGGGCAAGTGAGCATAGGAATAGGAGAATTGAGCGATTGAACACGTGACTGGAGAATTGGTTTTGGAGGGAGGTGCTGGAGAAAAAGGATGTCCCAGAGGGGTGGAGGACAGAATCAATTTGGCTAGAGCTAAGGAACAAAAAAGGTTCAGTTACATTGCTCGGTGTTGTCTATAGGCCACCAGTTAGTGTGAAGAATGTGGAGGAATAAATCTGCAAGGAAATCACAGAGAGTTGCAAAAATTATAGGGTAGTTTTAATGCGGGACTTTAATTATCCAAACATAGACTGTGATAATAGTGTAAAGGGAAGTGAGGGGCAAGAGTTCCCAGAGTGTGCTCAGGAAAATTTTCTATAACAGTATGTTGCTAGTCCAACGAGAAAGGAGGCACTTCAAGACCTGGTTCTTGGGAATGAAGTGGGCCAAGTGGATCAAGTATAAGTAGGAGAGCATTTAGGGGGTAGTGATCATTGTATCATAAGGTTTAGGCTGACTATGGAAAAGGACAAAGAGCAATCCAGGATAAGAATAATTAACTGGGGGAAAGCCAACTTCACTGGGGTAAGAATGGAGCTGGGGCAAATAAATTGGAGTCAAAAGCTGGCAGGAAAACCAGTAGATGAACAATGGGCTACCTTCAAAGAGATAGTTCAGGAACAGTCAAGGCATGTTCCCTCGAAGGGGAAAAATAGGGCAACAAATCCAGAGCTCCCTGGATGACAAAAGAGGTAGAGGTTAAGATAAAGAAGAAAAAGTGTGCTTATGACAGATGCCAGGTAGAAAATACTATTGAGAATCAGGCTGAATATAGAAGGTCCAGAGGGGAAGTGAAAAGGTATTACACCTCCCGCAGATTGCATCTGCAGTATTTTGCTTTTATTTTAGTGTTTAATTCACTGCCATTTTTCTTCCAGGAATGCTTACCTTAAAGAAGTTCTGCTTTTCTCTCCAATGGGATTTTCGTTTGTCTCTTTTACCTTGCTCACTTTCATTGCATTCTATTTCCCTCCTGGTGTTTGATAAGGTGTCTTCCCATGCAATCACAGGAGGTGTAAGACCTGCACTTTTACCTCCTCTCTCCTCACTATCCAAGGCCCCAAACACTCCTTTCAGTTGAAGCAGCGATTTACTTGTACTTCTTTCAATGTAGTATACTGTATTTGCTGCTCACAATGTGCTGTCCGCTACACTGGGGAGCCCAAACGCAGATTGGGTGACCGCTTTGCGGAACACCTCCACTCAGTCCGAAAAGATGACCCCGAGACTCCTGTCACTTGCCATTTCAACACACACCTCTACTGTCGTGCTCACATCTCTGTCCTGGGATTGCTGCAGTTTTCCAGTGAACATCAACACAAGCTCGAGGAAGAGCACCTCATTTACCGATTAGGCACACTACAGCCTGCCGGACTGAACATTGAGTTCAATAATGTCAGAGCGTGATTGGCCTCCTTTTTATTTTTTTACTTTTCATTTTATTTTAGTTTGTTTCATCATTCAAATTTTTTTTTTTACACTGCCCACTGTTTTTTTTAAATGTTTGTGCTTTTGGCCGGGGCTTTCATTATTCTGTCATTTAATACCCTCTCTGCACTAATGCTTTGTCTTTCTCCACACAATTAACATTCCCTTTACCTTTGCCCCATGACCTCCTTGTCAGTTATTCTCTGTGACCCTATGTCCTATCAACACCGTCCCTTTTGTTCTCTTTTACCCCACTCCCACTTTATTTGCTTAAAACCGATTTCTAACCTTTGCCAGTTCTGATGAAAGGTCACTGACCTGAAACATTAACTTTGCTTCTCTCTCCACAGATGCTGCCAGACCTGCTGAGTATTTTCCAGCACTTTTTGTTTTTATTTCAGATTTACAGGATCTGCAGTATTTTGCTTTTATATTATTGTAGTGGAGTTCCCTTGCTTTTCCTGATATATGATGCAGGAATAGAGGGACCTGGGTGAGTATGTGCATAAGTCATTGAAGGTGGCAGCACAGGTTGAAAGAGCAGTTAATAAAGCATACGGTATCCTGGGCTTTATTAATGGGGCATAGACCACAAGAGCAAGAAAGTTATGTTGAACTTGTATAAGACACTATTTCAGCCTCAGCTGGAGCATTACGTCCAGTTCTGGGCATCGCATTTTAGGTAAGACGTGAGGGCATTGGAGACAGTACAGAAAAGATTCACAAGAATGGTTCCAGGAATGAGAAATTTCAGTTATGAAGATAGATTGGAGAAGTTGGGACTGTTTTTCTTGGAGAAGATTATACTGAGAGGTGATTTGATAGAGGTATTCAAAATCATGAGGGGTCTGGACAGAGTAGATAGAGAAACTGTGAAAGGATCGAGAATGAGAGGGCACAGACTTAAGTATTTGGTAAGAGAAACGAAAGTGACATGAGGAAAACTTTTTCACGCAGAGACTGGTTAAGGTCTGGAATGCACTGCCTGCGAATGTGGTGGAGGCAGGTTCAATTGAAAAGGAAGAATATGCAGGGTTATGGGGAGAAGGCAGGGGAATGGAACTGAGGGAACTGCTCTTTTGAAGAGCCAGTGCAGACACGATGGACCAAATGGCCTCCTTCTGCACTGAAACGATTCTGTGATTCTGTGATTCTTTGATTCTGTTTTTAGTCACAAACACTGTTGCCTAGCTACCAACTCCATCCCTCTCCCTGGTAACTGTCTGCAGCTGAACCAGACTGTTGGTAACCTTTGTTTTCTATTTGAGCTGGAAATGAGCATCTCATCACACATCCACGCCATCAATAAGGCCAGTTATTTCCATCTCTATAACATTGCTTGACTTCAGCCTTGCCTCAGCTTATCTGCTGCTGAATTCCCCATCTGTGCCTCTGTTAACTCTAAGCGTGATCTCTGCGCTCTGTAAATTCTGGTCTGTTGAACATTCCCGATTTTAATCACTTCACCATTGGTGGCCGTGCCTTCAACTGCCTCGGCCTGAAGCTCTGGAATTCCCTCTCTACACCTCTCCGCCTCTCTTCCTCTCTTTCCTTTAAGTCGCTCCTTAAAAACTACCTATTTGATCAAGTTATTGGTTATCTGGCCTATATATCTCCCAATGTGGCTCAGTACCCAACTTAGTTCCATAATACTCATGAGAAGCCTCTTGCGATGTTGTATTACGTTAAAGGCACTATATAAATGCAAGTTGGTGTTGTTGTTAAGAGGTGACCTAATAGAGGTTTTCAAGATTTTGATTTCAAGGTTTTGATAGTGTCATGGAAGTGTTTTTTTCCCCTCTGTTTAAAAACTAAAGGGTGGTCTGTGTGCCTTTAAGTCTGAAAGAAGTTTTAATATTCTCTTGCAACAGTGTGTGCGAGCTACAAGCCTATTCCTAAGCAACAGCAAGAGAGATATGGTCACATGCTGTATTGTATCAAGTTGACTGTGTGTAAAGACTGGTTAGAACTGGTTTGATCTGGCAGACCAGCAAAGTATGCTCTCCTTAAAGTAAGGATCTCTCTCTCTCTCTCAGCAGAAAATCTAAATTGATCTACAGGCTGTGTGTCACCTAAAGAGGAAAAAACCCCTGGAAGGCATCTTTGCATTGTTGGAGGTATCAAATTCCTTTTTACTTCCAGTTTCTGAGAAGTCCCTGCCTCAGGAGTGACTTTCTGTTGCCTTTTTGCGTTTCTGGGAGTTCTGGAATTTTCAGTAAAGTTTCTACTGTTAGAGTGCTAATTCAAAATCTAAACAGACCTGTTGTTATACTCCTTGTTGAAAGATCTGCAGGATGCTTGCTGCAGCCGAAGTGCTGTGAATGCCTATCCATTATAGACTATTCATCAACTTGCCTGGAGACTTCGTGTGGCATCTGACTATTTGACTCTGGGACACCTCACTGATCCAGGAAAGTAACCAACCAGGACTTACAACTCAGTTGTTTTATTATTCCAAAGAAGCAGCTGTAATTTAAAAACATAATTTTAGAACCAGTTAACCATTGATTTTTGAATGTATGTGTGTGTATGAGGAAAGTTAGGAGGAATAAGAAGTTATAAAGTCTTTTCAGACATAGATTTATCACAGTAATTTTTAAGATTTAGTTCATTAATAAATAGTTAATTTGCTGTTGTTTAAAGATACCTGATGTGGTGTGTTTTATTCTGGGGTTTAATAAAGGGATTAATTTTGTTAATTTGCCTGTAGGTAGGAAACTTTAATAATATGCTGTGACCTGTGGAATAATGGGACTGAATTGACAGTGCATTACTCCCGCCTTGATCGTAAAATAGAGAAGATAGAGAAAACTTTCCCCCTGTCGAGTGGGTCACTAACCAGAGATTATAGATTTAAAATCTAGAGGGGAGATGAGGAGAACTTCTTCTCAGACTTGTTGAGACCTGATCTGAAAAGTTGGTAGAAGCTGATTCCATAAATAAACTTAGAGGGAGTTGGGCATTTATTTGAAATAAGGAACTTATAGGGTTCCAGACAATACGTTGGGATGTTGGACTAAGCACGGCTCTCTTTCAAAGAGGCCAAATGGCCTCCTTCTGTGCTGTCAGTTTCTGTGATTCTATGAACTTTTCCTTCTCTCCATTGTTTTTCTTTTTCCAGGTCGGTCCCCTCACCCTCCTCTCCCGACAGCTCCTGACCGCCTGTTGCTTGCTCTTTCACCCCATCAGATTTGTTGATAACAGTGTCACACTGACCAGGTTCTTCAATGGCTGCTCTCCTTCTCCTTTCTCAGTGTCACCAAATGGGCATTTTCTAAAGCACCATTGCTCCTCAGCCGAGTGCCCGCACTTTATGTGAACCCAGACACTGAGCCTCATCTGGCTATTCGCCTACTGAGGGCATTACCACCATGGCTAATCCTGCCACTCAGTCAATGCCCACGCGCAGTACTACTGATGTGAGCGTGTCTTATGACCTTCGAAAATTTGCTTACTTTATAACCAGATGAGGTAAGGAACGAAAGAAAGTACTTTGCATATATACCGGCACCTTTCATCATATCAGCGCGTCATACACTGCACAGCTAGTGACGCACTTTTAATGTGAGTAACTGTTATAATGCAGGAAATGCAGCAATCATTTTGCATAGAGGAAAGATTGTACACGAGTTGTGGGAGGAAATTAAATGGAACGTGTAGAGTCCATGAAATTGTGGAATGTGCATGGGGATGGGAATGACAACAAAAATCCGTGACTTGTTCCTTATTTTCCTATGTTCTCTGAGCTCCAGCTACTCTGCCCCAACAAAGTACCTTGGCCTTAACCTCAGCACTGCAGCCAGTTCTGCACTAGCAGGAACATTTCCTGTTGCCATAACTTTGTTTACGTACATACGACCATACAAATTAGGAGGAAGAGGAGGCCACTCGGCCCCTGAGCCTGCTCTGCCGTTCAATAAGATCATGGTAGATCTGAATGTAACCTGAACTCCATATTCCCTCCTACCCCCGATAACCTTCCACCCCCTTGCTTATCAAGAATCTATCTACCTCTGACTTAAAACTATTCAAAGACTCTGCTTCCACCGCCTTTTGAGGAAGAGAATTCCAAACACTCACGACCCTCTGAGAGAAAACAATTTCTTCTCATCTCGGTCTTAAATGGGCGATCCCTTATTTTTAAACAGTGACCCCTAGTTCTAGATTCTCCCACAAGGGGAAACATCCTTTCCACATCCACCCTGTCAAGACCCCTCATGATCTTACATGTTTCAATCAAGTTGCCTCTTACTCTTCTAAACTCCAGCGGATACAAGCCTAGCCTGTCCAACCTTTCCTCTTAAGACAACCCACCCATTTCAGGTACTAGTCTAGTAAACCTTCTCTGAACTGCTTCCAATGCATTCACATCCTTCCTTAAATAAGGAGACCAATACTGTACACAGTACTCCAGATGTGGTCTCACCAATGCCTTGTATAACTGAAGCATCTGAAGATGGGTCACTGACCTGAAATGTTATCTCTGCTTCTCTCTCCACAGATGCTGCCAGACCTGATGAGTATTTCCAGCATTTCTTGTTTTTATTTCAAAAACCCATTTATGCCGACTTCCTGTTTCCTGTTAGCTAGCCAATCTTCTATCCATGCCAATATGTTACCCCCTACACCATGAGCTTTTACTTTCCACAATAACCTTTGATGGGGCACCTTATCAAATGCCTTCTGGAAATCTAAGTACAGTACATCCTCCGGTTCCCTTTATCCACAGTGCTTGTTACTTCTTCAGAGAACTCCAATAAATTGGTTAAACATGATTTCCCTTTCACAAAACCATGCTGACTCTGCCTGATTATCTTGAATTTTTCTAAGTGCCCTGCTATAACGTCTTTAATAATAGCTTCCAACATTTTCCCTATGACAGATGTCGAGCTAACTGGCTTGTAGTTTCCTGCTTTTTGTCTCCCTCCCTTATTGATTAAAGGAGTTACATTCGCTATTTTCCATTCTAGTGGAACAGTGAGCATCTGCACTCACTCCCAGGTTAAACCATCAGAAGCTGTTCCTTCAGTCACCCTTGCCAGCACACTCTCCCAAAACCACTTTGCCACACTACCACTATCCCAAAACTCAAGAAAAACCTGTCTCTATGGCAATGCTTTGGGTGTCCCTCTCAATTCCTTCAGAAGAGGAGGAGAGAAAATTTGGAGAAACTTAGGGCAATCCCTCGATTTTGAAAAATATAGGATTGAGTTTGGGAAACCAAAGGCTGATTGTGGTTGGATTAACTCATACTGTCACTCAGAGTCACATTTACCCACAGACTGTACAGTGGCCCTCAGTGATTCAATGACTACCATGATGGGTGCCTACAAGAATCCACCAGGAATTCAACAAAAAAGATAGAATGTAACATCAGGGCTGTGATTTCATTTTCGCTCCAGGTAATGACTGTAAGGCATTTGGGTTAGATTTCAGCCTATAACACACTCCCAGGCATCCATTATTTTATATATAAACCACCTGAACCTCTCGATTAGATTCTAGCCTGTAACTCACTCACGGATACGTGTTATCTGAACGCAAACTGTCTGAATTCTCAATGTGTACACTGTTGACTATCTTTAATTCTATACAAATAATCAGCATTTATGAAACCTCTTAAACAGCTCTGGATCTAAATCCAACAGCTCTGGATCTAAATCCACGTGAGATATAAACAGGGATAGCTGATTAGAAAAGGAGGACAGGGAATTCGTGGAACATTGACACTCTGTGCTTCTGATTTCCCTGCAGACACTCTTTTGATTGGATTTCTCATCCAGTAATCAAGTTTTTGAACTTTAGAGATGACTGCTTGGAACAATTTCCCAGCATTTCTCATTGATCTACTCCTACTTGACTGTCACATTTGCTGCAATACAGCAGTGATTATATTTTGAGAAAAGTACTTCATTGGCTGTAAAATACTTTGGAACATCCTGGGGTCATGAAAGACACTTTTGTAAAGCAAGTCTTCCTTTTGCTTTATCTGAAGGTTACCCAGTCTCTTCACAAGCTCTGATTTGGCCATGTGATTTTCGCAGACTCCTTAGTTCAATGCCCTTTGTGTGTACATACATTGTACCAATAATTGCCTTTGCCTCCACCTTGAATGGAAGGAGATTTCCGGGCTTCGATACAAGGTCCTGCTGGTCATTCTCTATATTAAAGAGTTGGCATCCACTTCCCAGCAGCCTGCTGGTAATTTGTTTCTGGTGATGGTTTCCTAGAGCTTTCGCTGCAGATATAACGTGTTCGACCATTTGATCTCATTCAGATATTATTAATTTTGTTGGAAGACACCCTTGCCCCCTTGTATTTGTGCATGTTGGGGACGAGCTTTGATCCGTGAGCGGACACTCCTTTCGATCTGGATTAAGGCTGGTTACTCATGTCAGATTGCTTAGAGCAGGCAGGAAGGGGGCAGACTTTCATTGCCTGAGCCTGGCCTGGACTCAAACCCAGGTCTCCGAGGAAAAAGGCCATTGTTCACAGTCAAAAGCCCACCCAGTTTTAATGGATAGTTTAAAAAAAATGACTTTGTACAAAATTCCCTGCAAAGAACAATCTTGTCTTTATATAATACCTTTTACTTCAAGATGTCACAAAGTGCTTCACAGCCAATGAAGTACTTTTTTGAAGTGTAGTCACTGTTGTAGAAATGCAGCAGCCAATTTACACACAGCAAGCTCCCAGAAACAGCAACTAAATAAATTACCAGATCATCTCTTTTTAGGTGTTGGTGGAGGTATAATTATTGGCTAGGACACTGGGATGCCTCTTCTGCTCTTCTTCAAATAGTGTCATGGGATATTTTACATCCACCTGAGAGAGAAGACTGGGCCTCAGTTTAAAGTAACATCCAAAAGACCACTCCTCAAACGATGCAGCCCTCCCTCAGACTGAAACAGTATAGTGAACTGTCAATCTCCTTCTAAATCTTTAATCCTGACACATAACCAGTGCTACCTTCCCATTCCCACAAGTCCTGGCAAGATTCTTTATCACAGAATCACAGAATTGTTACAGCACAGAAGGAGGCCATTCAGCCCATCATGTCCACACCAGCTTTATCACCCAATACCATTTTGATATTCCTTTCCCATAAAAGTGTCGCCACACGCTGCACGTATCTGTAACGTGCCGGTTACATCACAACACTGGCCTTTCAAGGTAACTCCCTTCCGCTGTTGTCATTCTCAGACCCTTCTCTCCAGTGGCATGATCAACACACACAGTTTAAACCTGGGCTGGTGCAAGGGTTAGCATGCTGTCCTTTCACCTGTGAAATTGGTGTTGAATCCAGTTCAGATCAATGCAATGTAAAAGCCCCTCCGTCTGCTGCATGCTGGCACCCCAAGATCTTCTGGCATCAAGAGAGATGCTATTATTTGCTGCAGTCCACCTTTTAAATGGTGTTGCATTCGGGTTGCCAATTCTGGTTGAAGGCATTCCTGGAAGTTTGACCACATGATGTTCTGGCCACTTAACATCTCAATATGTGACATTTGCAAACTTTATTGCATTTACCTTATAAAGAGCAGGCGCCCTGTAGCGAAGTGTTTTTGCTCATAGTTTCACACAATTAGGCTGCTGTGGTAGAACTTCTGAGAATCAGAAGGCCACCCATGAGCAGGGGAAAAGGGGACACCGAGGGATGGGATGTAACTTGTAGGGGGAATACCAGAGGTTGGAGGAACTTTGATTCCATTAGGAACTGTTACAACCAGGTGAGAAAGGTGTCTAGGGGTCCCTTTCAGCCTTCACCTGGTCTTACCGTAACAGGGTTTTATTTTTAAACACACTGTGTTTTTAGCTCCCCCTTGGTGAATCCTTGTTCACCGCTTTCCAATTATAAGGCAAAGAAACCAGCACAAACAGATTTTCTTAGGTTTAAAGAAGAAAAGTTGAAATTTATTGAACTTGAACTTAAAGTCTAATTCGGTTAACACCTACAGATACATGACGTGCCCACGCTAGCATACATACGCGATACACACATGCAAATAGAGACAGAGAAGAGCAGAAGAAAAATAAAGTGGAAAAGTTTGAGGCAATATCTGAAGAGGTTTTGTTATGGCTCTTTGAGCTCACTGTAGAATCCTTGATTGTAGGTAGATCTTGCTTTTCATTGGGACCCAGTATTCTTCTTAAACCTGATCACTGCAGGAGACTTTTCTCTCTTGGGGTTCATGTGTCTTCAGTGGATTCAGAGGCTTGTGAGAAAGAGATGGGAGCAGGCAGGAGAGATCTTCTCAGTCCAGGAGCAAACAGACTTTCTGCCCAAACTGTTTGTACAAATTCAAAAAACTCAGGTTGCCCAGCAGGTTAGTCATGTGACTAGCTGGTTTGACCATGTCCGTTTGTGTATTTGGCCATCTTAGCAGTCAACCTGGAATGCAAACTCCCCCACCTTCATCGTCTGGTGATCAAAAGTCCATTGTGGGTTGAATGTGTCAGGGAATGGTCCTTTGTCCTTCCAAATACTGTCTGTTAATATGCAAATGTCTTTCCAGCCAAGATCTGGCAATATTTTAAAGCAAGTCCTTTCTTCACTTCAACAACAGTTTGCCTCATGCTTGGCAGGTGGGGGCCTGCGTGACAGTAACTAATTGTAATTAACTGAAATCACACTAATAACTAAAAGGAATACTGGTAACAGTCAAATTCCCATCTTAACCAAAAATAACTCACTGATAGCCTATATATAACTAGTAGCAATAGGTGCAATGCCCTGATCTCCTACCAGTAGCTAATAGTAATCTTATAACCCACTGATATTTACCCTGTAACTATAGCCAGTGTCTCCCTTCACTGCACAGTCAGTGAGGCTTCAGTCTTAGTGCCACTTTTAATAGGCCACATCTACTGAGGTTAGGGTTGCCAACACTCTTTGAACATATGCTTGGAGGTTTTATCACATGACCTCCTGCCTGAACCATCCGGCCCAGTCAATCAGGCTTTTTTCTCTATCACCAATAAGAAAATAATGAACAAAAACATTCAAAGAAAATGAAATTTGTTTTAATGTCTCCAGGATTTTTCTCCCAGAGTTGCTCACTGCAGTGACCAGGAGATTAATCTTTAATTCCTGGCAATTTCAGGACAATCCAAGAGGGTTGGGAATCCATCCCTGGACTCTGGTTTGGACTTAGATTCGTGTGAAGGTGACAACTGGGAGCCTCAGTCAAAGCCGATCTGTACTTAGACTTCACACATCAAAACTGGCTGGTACAGACTGACCTGAACCGAACCAAGAGGTCACACAAAGGGCAAGGGGTTTGGTGTTTGGGGCAGTTCTCACAGGGCACAAACTTACCTTAACACAGTCATTCCCAAGCCACTCCCTAGGCTCAGACACAACAAAGGACAGTTTGCATAAATTTATAGAAATTATAGCACGGGGGAGACTATTTGGCCCCTCAGTGCTGCAATTCTCTCCTTCCAAATCCTTTTATAATTCTCCTTATCTCATTCCCTTTTAATTGATGTCTGTCATTAAACAGTCACTTGTGGTGAAGTATCCCATGGTCTAATGACCCTCAGTTCAAGAATCTTCCTTCTCCCTTTCCCCTTGGTTCTTCCAGTGAGAATCCTCAGTTTCCATCCCCTTGCTCTATATTCACTGCCATTGGAAACAAGTTAGGCAAAGGAAGGGCCCCAGGTTTCACTCACCCCTTTACTGGCTGCTCCTCTCAATGCTGCTCCCATTCAGCACCTCAAAGACTGGGATGTGAAACCCTGAGAAGTCACCCCCCCCGTCTTCAGCCGCCAAGGTGGGTGACACTTGATGTGGCAGCAGTTTCGAAGGCTTGTCAGCTCAATAAAATCCGGGCTGTTGTCAACGGTTCAACTGACAAGAGAGAGAACCAAGGGTCACTGCCCCAGCATACAGATGAATAAGTAATGGCATCCTCAACCCAATGCTTACCCTAGCCTTGCACAACCGTCTGGAGGAGGCCGGGGATCCTGATTTCCCTGTGTAAGTGATCCCAGGGCTGGAGATATAACTGGGGTCAGTGGGGGTTGTGTATCTCCAGAAAATCTGTGTCATTATGGGAATGCAGCCTGTCCTATCAGAAAATCCAGGCATCGGTATTTTTTTTAAAGTGGAAGTGAAGGTATATATGACTGTTTCTCAGCCAAGCCAACCAAAAGGGATAAAACAGACCAATGCTGAAGGATTTGGGCCTGACCCAAGATGGAAGGATGGAGTCATTCGTCAGTACTTGGTAAATATAGTGATCGAGGTATAAATATAGATTGCCAGTATCCAACATGGCTCGGTGTCAAATTTTATTCCACAATGCTTCTGTAAAGCGCCTTAGGGCACTTTATTACCTTAAAGGCACTATGTAAATGCAAGTTGTTGTTAGTTATGCACATGCACCCATTGAAGGTGATGCTGCTAAACAGGCACTTTCCTTCTTTAGATCTGATTAGAAAGGAAGCTTTCAGCATCAGATAAATAACTAAAGGATTTGATATTCTTGGTCAGTATTGGAAGAAAGACTTGCATTTATATAGCACCTTTCACCAATGAGGGGCTTCTGAAGTCACTGTTTTACTATAGGGCATCTAATTTACGTCCAGCAAGGTCCCTCAAAAAGCAAAGTGATAATGACCTGATCATCTGTGTTTAAGTATTGGCTGAGTGGTAAATATTGGACAGGCCACACTCCTCTGCTCTTCTTCAAAGACCGTTGTGGGATCTTTTTACCTGATCAGGCAGATGGGGCCTTGGTTTAATGTCTCATCTGAAAGATAGCTCGTTGTGAGTGCAGCACTCCCTCAGTACTGCATTGAGATGTTTCTATTCTCAAATCCTGGACTGGGACTTGAACCTTGTCATGCATGGAAGAAGCCATGATGAAATAAAAAATGAAATGGAGGAATTATAAAGTTAAAAAGTCAACTGTTAAATCTAAATCACAAGAAATTGGACACTTGAACCACAGTCAAAATGGAGCAGCAGCCATGTGACCCCTCCTGTATGGAAATCCACAAACTCGTCTGCAAAGATGAGGCTCATTAACCTCATCTGAAATAGGTCTGGGGAGAAACCCTTTGAAAGGAGCTATGGCCTATCAATGACTCTGATCAACATGAATGAACTGACAGAGGATGTTCTGGACAGTCTGACTCATAGTTAAACCAAGATGAATAAGGTGTAAATCAGCAACATCATAACAGAATGATTTCCATTCAAACATCAAACTCTGAACATGGTTATTATCCTGGTCAATTTTGTGGTCACAACAGGGGACAGGGTCATGCATCTCCTAACAGAAACACCACGTGATGGATTTTGACCTTAAGCAAGAGAGAGAGAGAGGGAAGAGATTAAGCCAACATCACAGAAAGTATGTGAGAAGGATCCATCAGGTAAGAGAAAAACCCTGTTGACCAAGAACAGCTACCATAGCAGAGACATCACAAAGCGACTTTCAGATTAACCATTTGTGAAGGTAGCAAACTACACACCACCAGCTTTGGGCTGTAGTACAACCACTAGAGCTCTACAATACCTCCACAAGTTCAAGACTGTGAATAATCAGGCCTGCAACTTTTTTAAAAAAGATGTTTCCTCCCGAGAAGACTCAATAATCTTCTGTAAACCACAAACACTTACCCCACATGAAACTTTAAACTACCTCTTACTCTTTTCTCTCTATCTATTCTTGTGTATGTATGTGTGGGTGAATGTGTGTGTGAGTGAGGTTGCGATCATTTCAGGATTTGTTTAAAAATGAATAGTTTTTTTTTACCTACGAGAAAACCTGTCATTTGTTTGTTTATTTGACCCTAAAGACCCTCAGGGGCTAAAGCATCATTTTAACAAAACACGATTGTGGTCAGTTGGAACTTGAACAGTGTAAAGGCCTGCTCAGGTCACGAAAAAAAACCCCTGAACCGAACCCAACAGAACCACATCGGACCCAAGCCCGACCCAACCCGAGTCCCTCCATTTTTTCCTGTGCTGACCCGACCCAAGCCCAACCCGACCACTGGAATGTTCCCTTTACCCACCTTGCGGCTCCGAATCTGCAGGAAGCTGCAGCATGAGTGTGATGACGTCATAGAGATGCTCACTCGCTCACTGCGCAGAGTCAGAGTTTCCCCCCTTGACGTCCCGGACTCCCGGCTCAGGTAGGTTTTTTACTTTTAATACTTACCAGCAGAGCAAAATGCAATTCGTGCTGTGTGTGTCTGCCTCGGACCTGGCCCGACCTGACCCGAGCCCGAAAGCTGGATCTGGAGGAGCGACCCGACCTGACCCAAACCTTAAACATGGCAACAGGTCCCGTCGGGTTCGGGTCGGGTAGCAGGTCTTTAGAACAATGGGTTCCACCCACACCCCTTACCACCTGTCTGTAACAGTCTCCAGTTGTGACTTAGAGGTGAAAGTGTTACCATTGATTTAGGACTGATGCAATCACTTGACACACTCTAAAGGTTGTACAATTGATGCTGGTAAGATGGGAAAACCTTTGCAAAATCCTGGATGATGAGATTGGATTGAAATGCTCTATTTTTGGAACTTTCTTGGCCATCTCACTCTTAGCGGAACTGTACAGAATTGGCACAGCTCTCCTCAGTAAAGACTTTGTTGACTTGTTATTTAAAGCATGATCCATATTAGCTGAATCCTTTTTCACTTTTATACCACGACTGCACTGAGTCAGCTTTTGGCTTTGAAGAGATTTTCTGCCTTACTACTTAGCTTGGCTGTAAAGCCTGAAAGTGAGGGCTGTGAGACTTAGGTGAGGGCTGTGAGACTTAGTCACAGCTCTGTTCCAGAAACAGCTGCAAACTGGCCAGTGGCCAAGCCACCTAGTGTTTACAGGGCTGTTAGCCTGTCGCTTCAATCCACCTGCTATGGCTTCTTGCAGGACAAGCTGCCCTCTCTCATCTAATATGCTGTTACAAGTCTCCCTCCTTTCATTGGCTTCAAGAACTGCTCCGTGAAGAGATTTGCAGCCTTTATCTGGCAGGAGAAGGAAGTCATACAGAAGCAAGACATAAAGAGCAAGAAGATCTTGGAGGTTTCAAACAGGATGTTGGGACCAAGCTAAGAGCCTCTGAGTGTGTCCATTCCCACTGGCATCAATCATTGGAGTTAAAAGGGGAAGGTGTACCTGGTTGAGGGGTGTGGGGAGCGTCACTTCTGCTCAAAATACAGCCCCCATCTCCAGTGATATCAGTTACAGGGGGAGGAAAGCTACATTTGGCAGCAGATCCATTCATTTCAGTGAGGCTCAGAGATTTCTTACCGGCCAAACTGTTGATTTGGAACCACCTGATCCCGAAAAGTAAATCATTACCCTCTGCTAATGAATGGAATACATTGCTGGTAGAGAATGTCTCAGGATTGGCTCCCTCTGCAACAAATGGACCTGCTACAAGAGCAGGTCAAAGGCTAGGAATCCTGAGGCGAGTAACTCACCTCCTGACTCCCCAAAGCCTGTCCAACATCTACAAGGCACAAGTCAGGAGTGTGATGGAATACTGTCCGCTTGCCTGGATGGGTGCAGCTCCAACAACACTCAAGAAGCTCGACACCATCCAGGACAAAGCAGCCCATTTGATTGGCACCACATCTACAAATATTCACTCCCTCCACCACTGGCGCACAGTGGCAGCAGTGTGTACCATCTACAAGATGCACTGCAGCAATGCACCAAGGCTCCTTAGACAGCACCTTCCAAACCCACAACCTCTACCAACTAGAAGGACAAGGGCAGCAGATGCATGGGAACACCACCACCTGCAAGTTCCCCTCCAAGTCACACACCATCCTGACTTGGAACTATATCGCCGTTACTTCACTGTCGCTGGGTCAAAATCCTGGAACTCCCTTCCTAACAGCACTGTGGGTATACCTACCCCAAATGGACTGCAGCGGTTCAAGAAGGCAGCTCACCACCACCTTCTCAAGGGCAATTAGGGATGGGCAATAAATGCTGCCCTGGCCAGTGACGCCCACATCCCATGAATGAATTTAAAAAAAAATTCCAGGGTACAGGTGCCTTTTCCTGCTGACTGTAGGCCACTGGGATGGGGGTGGGAGAAGTCATGAGTTGCCTCAAGTGACAAACTCAAACATTATTTCAACGCAGCACAAGAAACTCAAGGGAGACACAGAGAAGGAGGGCTTCCCCTTTACTAAAAAATCTAAATACTGCTGATGCTGGAAATCTGAAATAAAAACCGAAAATATTCAGCAGGTCTGAAATGTTAACACTCTTCCCCCTTTATGAGGTCTCTCACTGCAATTCAGTCTTCTGAAGTAATTCCCTTAGGACTATCCCTGTGCTTTTTTAATTCTTTCACAGGATGTGACTGTTACTGTTAAGGCCAGCATTTGTTGCCAATACCTATTTGCTCTTGATAACTGAGTGGCTTGCTAGGCCATTTCAGAGGGCAGTTAAGAGTCAGCACATTGCCATGGGTGTGGAGTCACATGTAGGCCGGACCCAGTAAGGATGGCGGCCTTTCCTTCCTTGAAGGACATTAGTGAACCAAATGGGTTTTTATAACAATCAAGGATAGCTTCATCACATCATTACTGAGACTAGCTTGCAGTTCTAGATTTTTATTAATTAGTTGAAATTTACTAGCTGCTGTGGTAGCATTTGAACCCTCGCCCCCACGTAAGTTTCTACATTATTAATTCAGTGACATTACCACTACGCCACCATCTCCCCAGCCGGCCTATCAAATCCTACTCCCTAGGTCATGTGAAGTGGCCGAGTCTCATGGCTGACTGGACCATATCTGGAGAACTGTATACAGTTTGGTCTCCTTACTTAAGAAAGGATATAATTGTATTGGAAGCAGTTCAGAGAAAGTTCACTCAACTGATTCCTGGGATGAAGGGATTGTCTTATGAGGAAAGGTTGAGCAGGTTGAGCCTATACCCATTGGAGTTTCAAAGAATGAGAGGTGATCTTATTGAAACATATAAGATCCTGAAAGGACTTGACAGGATGGATACTGAGAGGATGTTTCCCCTTGTGGGGGAGTCTACATCTAGGGGACACAGTTTATAAATTAAGGGACTCCCATTTAAGACTGAAATGAAGAGAAATTTGTTTCTCGGAGGCTTGTTAATCTTTGGCATTCTCTTCCCCAGAGAGCAGTGGGGGCTGGGTCATTGAATATATTAAAGGCTGAGTTAGATTTTTGATCATCAAAGGTTATGGGGGGCAGACAGGAAAGTGGAGTTGAGGCCACAATTAGATCAGCCATGATCTTATTGAATGGCGGAGCAGGCTCAAGGGGCCGAATGGCCTACTCCTGCTCCTAGTTCTTGTGTTCTTGTGTTCATATAATGATAATGTCGTTGACCCCAAAAATACATGTAAGGTCGGGTGCAATAAGGGTGGAGGCTGTTCCAGCACCATTCAAATTCCTGTCAAGTGTATCTCTTTAGTGTCAGCCATGGCTCAGTGGTAACACTCTCTCCTGAGTCAGTAGGTTGTGGGTTTAAGTCCCATTACAAGGACTTGTTGTTGTTTGGCCTTTGAGATGAAGATGACCATATCCATCATCTGCGTATGAATTGAATTTTAGTGAGGGAGAGTTGCGCATTGTCAGCCTCACTCTCTCATCCTGGCCTATCTTGGTCCAGTGGCAAGATGAGTCTAGGCGACCGGAGCTAGATTCGGATGAAGTGCGTGACCAGGACGTCTTCTGTGAATGTCGAGCTCTAGGGTTCCACAACAGGGTGCTGAGCTGCCTTCAAGGCTGCTGGACCATAGATTGGTCGCATCTGCCCAATCCGCCGGAATAAGTCTTCACATGGCAGAGTAGACAAACCCTAATTCGCCAAGTGTAGGAGACCCGATGGCTATCCTTGCCTGGTTTGGCCCGCCTGTCATTTCTTGTTGACTTCATAGCAGTTAGATACGACCAAGTGGCTTGCTGGGCCATTTAATAGTCAACCACATTGCTGTGGGTCTGGAGTCACATGTAGGCCAGATCAGGTAAGGACAGCAGATTTCTTGTAATGAGAATTGATGGGGCTTCCTCCTCAAATAGGGTTATTAGATACAAGTTAGAAACTTCCTCTTACCAGGGTGCGGGCACTGTTGCATCCTAACAGCTGCTTGAGGTCACTGCTGGGTGAAGGTGAGGACCAAATCGGGCGGCACAGTGGCGCAGTGGTTAGCACCGCAGCCTCACAGCTCCAGTGACCCAGGTTCAATTCAGGGTACTGCCTGTGTGGAGTTTGCAAGTTCTCCCTGTATCTGCGTGGGTTTCCTCCGGGGGCTCCGGTTTCTTCCCACATGCCAAACGACTTGCAGGTTGATAGGTAAATTGGCCATTATAAATTGCCCCTAGTATAGGTAGGTGGTAGGGAAATATAGGGACAGGTGGGGATGTGGTAGGAATATGGTAATTAGTGTAGGATTAGTATAAATGGGTGGTTGATGGTCGGCACAGACTCGGTGGGCCGAAGGGCCTGTTTCAGTGCTGTATCTCTAAACTAAACTAAACTAAATACAGGATGAGCCACTCCAAGGAGTGTGGCGAGCCTGCCTGTAAGAGGTGCCACCCCTCTCTTACATCCCATACACCTCGGGCCTATGCACATTATTTCGGTTAACACTTCAGTGCAGTACTGAGAGAGTGCTGCACTGTCTGAGGTGCTGTCTTTTAGGTGAGCCATTAAACAGAGCCCTTGTCTACCTTAAATGGACTTAAAAGATCCCATGGCGCTATTTCAAAGAAGAGCAGTGACGTTCTCTCTGCTGTCCTGACCAGTATTGATCCCTCAATCAATATCACTAAAATATACTATCCTCATCACTTTGCTGGTTGTGAGACCTTGCTGTGTACAAAATGGCTGCTCCATTCTCTACAACAATGATTACATTTCCAAAGTACTTCATTGGGGAGGTGGTGGTGTAGTGGTATTATCACTGGACTGGTAACCCAAAAACCCAGGGTATTGCTCTGGGGGCATGGGTCTGAATCCCACCATGGCAGAAGGTGGGATTTGAATTCAATTAATTAAAAAAATCTAGAATTATAAAAAAAAAAGCTCGTCTAATGATGAATGGATTGTTGTAAAAACCCATCTGGTTCACTAATGCCCTTTAGAAAAGGAAATCTGCTGGCCTACATGTGACTCCAGACCCACAGCAATGTGATTGACCATTAAATGGCCCAGCAAGCCACTCGGTCATATCTAACTGCTACAAAGTCAACAAGAAATAAAACTGGATGGACCAATCAGCATCAACCTACGCACCGGAAACAGCAATGGCAAACCCAGCCCTGTCGACCCTACAAAGTCCTCTTTACTAACATCTGGGAGCTTGTGCCAAAGTTGGGAGAGCTGTCCCACAGACTCGTCAAGAACAGCCTGACATTATCATACTCACTGAATCATACCTTACAGACAATGTCCCAGACACCACCATCCCCAATGGGACAGGAGTTCCTCAGCACAGCATCCTAGGCCTAACATCTTCAGCTGCTTCGTCAATGACCTTCCTTCAATCATAAGGTCAGAAGTAGGGATGTTCGCTGATGATTGCACAATGTTCAGCATCATTCGTGACTCCTCAGATACTGAAGCAGTCCGTGTAGAAATACAGTATCCAGGCTTGAGCTGATAAGTGGCAAGTAACATTCGTGTCACACAAGTGCCAGGCAATGACCATCTCCCCTTGACATTCAATGGCATTATAATTGCTGAATCACCCCACTATCAACATCCTGGGGGCTACCATTGACCAGAAACTGAACTGGAGTAGCCATATAAATACAGTGGCTATAAGAGCAGGTCAAAGGCTAGGAATCCTGCAGCAAGTAACTCACCTCCTGACTCCCAAAGCCTGTCCACCATCTACAAGGCACAAGTCAGGAGTGTGATGGAATACTCTCCACTTGCCTGGATGTGTGCAGCTCCAACAACACTCAAGAAGCTCGACACCATCCAGGACAAAGCAGCCCCCTTGAATGGCACCCCATCCACAAACATTCACTCCCTCCACCACCAATGCACAGTGACAGCAGTGTGTACCATCTACAAAATGCACTGAACCAAGGCTCCTTCCAAACCCGTGACCTCTACCACCTGGAAGAACAAGGGCAACAGATACATGGGAACACTGCAAGTTTCCCTCCAAGCCACACAGCATCCTAACTTGGAACTATATCGTTGTTCCTTCGCCATCACTGGGTCAAAATCCTGGAACTTCCTTCCTAACATCCTACCTACCTCACATGGACTGCAATGGTTCAAGCAGGCAGCTCACCACCACCTTCTCAAAGGCAATTAGAGATGGGCAACAAATGCTGGCCTAGCATCCCAGGAACGAATTTTTAAAAAGCACTTTGGGACATTCTGACATTGTGTAAGGTGTTACATTAATGCAGGTCTTTTCATCTTTTCTGACCCCATCATCAAAAGCACAGCCTATTGTATGGGTGCTAATGACCTTTCTAACTGACATTTCCAATTCAGTGTCAAATTAGGAACAGTTTTCTGTTGTGGGCCCACACCTGCCAGACACTGCATGGAGAGTTGCAAAGCTTTCCCAGCTAGAAGAGAGAGGAACTTTAAATCCTTTCAGTTTACACTATATATCAGAGGTGAAAGGACATCTGGTGAAGCAGATTGACTTTTGTTTAAAACTCACCCAGTTTTTATCCATTGATTGCAATGATCAGGGTTTATAACAGGCAACTTATCTGTATCGGCTGATTACCACCAAGGCAGTGGAGGTGAAAATTATCCCTCGTGTCCTAATCTCCTGCACTGCCCTAACCCTAGTTTTATTCCTGATTCATTACATAGAATTTCCAGCACACAAACAGGGCCATTTGATCCAATTGCTGATGTTTCCACTCTACACTAGCTTCCTCCCACCCTACTTCGTCTCACCCTATCAACATTCCTTTCACCCTTCTGTGCTTATCTAGCTTCCCCTTAAATGTATCTATGTTATCTGCCTCAACTACTCCTTGTGGTAGCAAGTTCCAAATTCTAATCATTCTCTCGGTGAAGAAGTTTCTCTTGAATTCCTTATTGGATTTATTCGTGGCTATCTTTTATTTATGACCCCCTAGTCTGGTCTCCACCGCACAAGTGAAAACATCTTCCAAACCTCTACCCTACTCTACTCTATTGAACAGCTTCATAATTTTAAAGACCTCTATCAGGTCACCTCTCAGCCTCCTCTTTTCTCATTATTTCTAGACGTGACAGTGCTCTTCTGAAGGGCCTCCCACCTTCCTGCATAAACTTTGACTCATCCAAAACTCCGCTGCGCCTATCCCAACCCGTACCATCCAGTTCATCCACCACCCCGATGATCACTGACCTACATTGGTTCCCAGTCCTGCAATGTCTTAATTTTAAGATCTTACCCTTGTGTTCAAATCTGTCCTTGGTCTCACTCCTCCTATCTGTGTACCCTCTTCTAGCCCTATAACTCTCCGAGATCGCTGCTGTTCTCCAATTCTGGCCTCTTGCTCATCCCCAATCGTACCTTCAGCTGTCAAAGCCATATTCTCTGGAATTCCCTCCTTAAATCTTTCCACATCTCTAAGCTTCTTTCCTCCTTTAAGATGCGCCTTAAAACCTACCACTTTGAACTTCACCTATTTAGTATCTCCTTATGTGGCTCGTTGTCAAACTTTGCTTGATAACACTCCTGTGAAACACCTTGCGATGTTTTACTACATTAAAGGTGCTATATAAATACAAGATGTTGTTGTAGAGTAAAGAGCCCCAGATTTAAAGGAGGCTTGTATGTTATTGCAAGTTTATTATTGCTGCATTGAAAATTTTGTTGCATTGACATCTGTTCAGTCCTCGATCCAATCTGATATTTACAATGCATTCCTTGAATGTTACATTGGGATAGATTGCCCTGGTGTAAGGAACACAATTTCCTGTGTTCACAGTCCACAACTGGGCTGCCTCATGTTCCTCATATGACTTTCAGTGAGTAATCTTGGCCTTAACACAAATCCAAAATATTTTCAACGAGTTCATTTGATAAAAGAATGCCAAATCCGAGCACAGCAATCTAAAATAACTCTTTCCATGGCCCGGTTGTTAAAGGCACAGCAATTAGCCACATAGTCCAGAAGGTTCTAGTTTTGATCCCCAGTCTGCACTGAGTTCAGCCACTCTCAGGCTAGGCTGGCAGGTCAGGCCCAACAATTAGGCTCAGTGTCCGAGGCCAGAGAGGAAAGGTCAACCAAATGCCCCTCCTGATTGTTATCCAGCGATTCCTATTGGAAAATGTGGACACACCAATGTGACGAGGCCAGGGCCAGATTCAGGTGTGATCAGAGAATCTTACAGCTTAGGAGGAGGCCATTCGGTCCATCATGTCTGTGCCAGCTCTTTGAATGAGTTATTCAATTAGCCCCACTCCACTGCTCTTTCCCCATAGTCCTGCTTCCTTTTCAAGTATATATTTAATTCCCTTTTGAAAATTACTACTGAATCTGCTTCCACCACCCTTTCAGAGTGTGCAGTCCAAATCACAAAATCTCGCTGTGTGAAAAACCTTCTGCCAATGTGCCCTCTGGTTCTTTTGCCAATTACCTTAAATCTGTGCCCTCTGGTTACCAATCCTTCGCCTCTGGAATCAGTTTCTCCTTATTCACTCTATCAAAACCCTTTATAATTTTGAACACCTCAATTAAATCTCCCCTTACCCTTCCCTGCTCTAAGGAGAACAATCCCAGCTTCTCTAGTCTTTTCAGATCCCTCATCCCTGGTACCATTGTAATAATCTACACCCGGTCCAAGACCTTGCCATCAGTCCTAAAATGCAGTGTCCAAATGTGGATGCAATATGCCAGCTGAAGCCCAATCAGTGGTTTATAAAGTTGATTCCCTCCACAGTCTAATGGCCCATCCACATCTAATAGGCTAATATAATGGAGAGTAACCCATTGGACAATAGGTAGTCAGGGCTCATGAAATTACCCTAGCAATTGTCGGCGCACCCAGGTGAAATGAGGGAGGAAATTGGGGTAAGTAGAAACCCCAAGTGATGTCTTTTCCAAACACGTCCAGTCATTGCAACTTCTGCTGATGTGAGCACATTACAAATTTACCCAGTTCAGAGATCTATAAATATAGTCAATTCAATACCAATTTCAGCCATGGACAGTGGCATGCTTTTGACATCTAGTCATTCTTCACTAAAATAAATGTTTTCTTAAGTGCTTTCTTGGGTTTTTTGGCTGTTTGTTTTGAGTTGCTGAGTGGATGATTAAACGGGTTTATGGGATTGGAGATTTGCTAACTGGCTATTTTTATCTGCAATTTATGGAAGGCCTGAGCTAAGCAGAACATTTCTTGGCAAGCTAGACTTGCTCTTGTTGGGATTCAAGTCTACAGTGGTGATGCCTCCCATCACCTCCTCTATTGTCACTTCCTACTGATTCCCTGTTTAACTTTCTCTCTTTTCGGATCTTCCTGCTGCCAAGAGTCACATTCAAGGCATGTAATTCATCAAGAACCCTTGTTTTTTTTTATTTAACAAGTTGTTGTGATCTGAAATGCACTGCCTGAGAGGGCAGTGGAAGCAGATTCAATAATAACTTTTAAAAGGGAATTGGATAAATACTTAAAAAGGAAACATTTGCAGGGCTACGGGGAACGAGCAGGGGAGCGGGACTAATTGGATACCTTGTTCAAAGAGCTGGCACAGGCACAATGAGCCCAGTGACCACCCCCCACCCCCTCCCTTCCCCCGCTCTGTGCTGTAGAATTCTGCAATTTTAACCCATTTGTTTTTTTTAATTCATTCATGGGATGTGGGCATCGCTGGCCAGGCCAGCATTTATTGCCCATCCCTAATTGCCCTTGAGAAGGTGGTGGTGAGCTGCCTTCTTGAACCGCTGCAGTCCATTTGGGGTAGGTACACCCACAGTGCTGTTTGGAAGGGAGTTCCAGGATTTTGACCCAGCGACAGTGAAGGAACGGCGATATAGTTCCAAGTCAGGATAGTGTGTGACTTGGAGGGGAACTTGCAGATGGTGGTGTTCCCATGTATTTGCTGCCCTTGTCCTTCTAGTTGGTAGAGGTCGTGGGTTTGGAAGGTGCTGTCTAAGGAGCCTTGGTGCATTGCTGCGCTGCATCTTGTAGATGGTAAACACTGCTGCCACTGTGCATCGGTGGTGGAGGGAGTGAATGTTTGTAGATGGGGTGCCAATCAAGTGGGCTGCTTTATCCTGAGCTTCTTGAGTGTTGTTGGAGCTGCACCCATCCAGGCAAGTGGAGAGTATTCCATCACACTCCTGACTTGTGCCTTGTAGATGGTGGACAGGCTTTGGGCAGTCAGGAGGTGAGTTACTCGCCTCAAGATTCCTAGCCTCTGACCTGCTCTTATAGCCACGGTATTTATATGGCTATTCCAGTTCAGTTTCTGGTCAATGTTAGCCCCTAGGATGTTGATAGTGGGGGATACAGTGATGGTAATGCCATTGAATGTCAAGGGGAGATGATTAAATTCTCTCTTGTTGGAGATGGTCATTGCCTGGCACTTGTATGGCGCGAATGTTACTTGCCACTTATCAGCCCAAGCCTGGATATTGTCCAGGTCTTGCTGCATTTCTACACGGCCTGCTTCAGTATCTGAGGAGTCACGAATGGTGCTGAACATTGTGCAATCATCAGCGAACATCCCCACTTCTGACCTTATGATTGAAGGAAGGTCATTGATGAAGCAGCTGAAGATGGTTGGGCCTAGGACACTACCCTGAGGAACTCCTGCAGTGATGTCCTGGAGCTCAGATGATTGACGTCCAACAACCACAACCATCTTCCTTTGCGCTAGGTATGACTCCAGCCAGCGGAGGGTTTTCCCCCTGATTCCCATTGACCTCAGTTTTGCTAGGGCTCCTTGATGCCATACTTGGTCAAATGCTGCCTTGATGTCAAGGGCAGTCACTCTCACCTCATCTCTTGAGTTCAGCTCTTTTGTCCATGTTTGAACCAAGGCTGTAATGAGGTCAGGAGATGAGTGGCCCTGGAGGAACCCAAACTGAGCGTCACTGAGCAGGTTGTTGCGAAACAAGTGCCGCTTGATGGCACTGTTGATGACACCTTCCATCACTTTACTGATGATTGAGAGTGGACTGATGGGGTGGTAATTGGCCGGGTTGGACTTGTCCTGCTTTTTGTGTACAGGACATACCTGGGCAATTTTCCACATTGCAGGGTAGATTTGTTGGTGTGCAAAGCAGGCCTGATGAGGAATGATTCACTCTCTAGTTCTTCTGTGCAAATATTTAGCCTTTGATTGCCTTTCTCAACAGCATTGGGGAAAGTTGGAGGAAGGGTCAAAATCCACCGAGCAAGGCAGCAGTGAGGCTGGAAAGAGTAGCCAATGTAAATCAGGTGGCAGGAAGCTTGACTTTTTAAAAACCTGAAGGAGGAATGGAAGACTGAGGAAGACGAAGAGTTTCACAGTCTAAGGTCCTGGAAAAGAAATGAGTTGGAGTAGGAGACCATGTTCAATTTGAAATAAGTTTGAAAATAAGAACAGAATACATCAGGGATCTGGGGAACTTACATGTGACAAGTGAGAGGCTTGTGCTATTGAATGTCACAAGATTCATTAGATGAATAAAATGATCAGCCTGGTCCACTGTGCCTGTCCCATTCACTAGGAGCACAGCATATAGTTTTAGGCACCACATGTCAGGAAAAATATGATACTGGGCCTTAGAGGCAAATTATGAGGACAGGTTGCAAAAACTTGGCTGATATTGCCTTGAGTATAAAAGATTGAGAGTGATAAAAGTGCTTAAAATGTTAAAAGGATTCAATGGGGTTCCTCTGGTGTGGGAATCAAGAACGAAGCGACATCATCTTAAAATTAGAGCTAGAAAATTCAGGAAGCACTTTTGGGGTAGTGGCAATCTGGAACTCTCGCTCCTGCCAAAGGGCTGTGGATCCTGGAGCAATTGGACCTTTTAAGTACTGAAAATATAGATTTTTTAGGTCTGGCCATCGAGGAATATGGAGATAAGATGACTAAATGAAGTTGAGGTATGGATCAGCCAAGATCTAACTGAATGGTGGAACAAGCTGTTCCTATATGCTGCAACTAAGCTTCTTGGTCCTCAATGTCTCCAGCCATCAGCAGCTATGTAATCTCCTGAGAGAGACAAAAAATGGAATCTACATTTTTTTATCATTATTAAAACTTGTAAGAGCGTCTCTTTAAACTAATTAATGGTGATTTTGTTTCCCTGTTTTGGAAAGCAGTTTGTCTGGAGTTTGAAGACACTGACAGTTCCACGTGCCTCAGCCACCCTATGGTGAAAGCTGACTCATCTCCAACTTTACAACGCACAAGACAAGACAAAAGACAAGACTGAAGCATTTGCAACAATCTTCAGCAAGATGTGCCTCCTCCTGATGTCCCCAGCATCACAGATGCCAGTCTTCAACCAATCCAATTCACTCCATGCGAACTCAAGAAATGACTGAAGGCACTGGATACTGCAAAGGCAATGGGCCCTGACAACATTCCGGCAATAGTACTGAAGACCTTTGCTCCAGAACTTGCCACGCCCCTAGCCAAGCTGGTCCAGTACAGCTACAACATTGGCATCTACCCAGCAATGTGGAAAATTGCCCAGGTATGTCCTGTACACAAAAAGCAGGACAAGTCCAACCCGGCCAATTACTGCCCCATCAGTCTACTCTCAATCATCAGTAAAGTGAAGGTCGGTGTCGTCGAAGTTCTGTCAAGTGGCACTTGCTCAGCAATAACCTGCTCAGTCATGCTCAGTTTGGGTTCCACCACAGCCACTCAGCTCCTGACCTCATTACAGTCTTGGTTCAAACATGGACAAAAGAGCTGAACTCAAGAGGTGAGGTGAGAGTGACTGCCCTTGACATGAAGGCAGCATTTGACCAAGTATGGCATCAAAGAGCCCTAGCAAAACTGGAGTCAATGGGAATCAGGAGAAAAACTCTCTGCTAGTTGGAGTCATACCTAGCACAAAGGAAGATGGTTGTGGTTGTTGGAGGTCAATCATCTGAGCTCCAGGACATCACTGCAGGAGTTCCTCAGGGTAGTGTCCTAGGCCCAACCATCTTCAGCTGCTTCATCAATAACCTTCCCTCTATCATAAGATCAGAAGTGTGGATGTTTGTTGATGATTGCACAATGTTCAGCACGATTCACAACTCCTCAGATATTGAAGCAGTCCGTGTCCATATGCAGCAAGACCTGGACAATATCCAGGCTTGGGCTGATAAGTGGCAAGTTATATTCACGCCACACAAGTGCCAGGCAATGACCATCTCAAACAAGACAGGATCCAACCATCTCCCCTTGACATTCAACGGCATTACCATCGCTGAATCCCACCACTAACAACATCCTGGGGGTTACCATTGACCAGAAACTGAACAACCATACAAATACAGTGGCTACAAGAGCAGGTCAGAGGCTAGGAATTCTGCAGTGAGTAACTCACCTCCTGACTGCCCAAAGCCTGTCCACCATCTACAAGACACAAGTGAGGAGTGTGATGGAATACTCTCCGCTTGCCTGGATGAGTGCAGCTCCAACAACACCTAAGAAACTCGACACCAACCAGGACAAAGTTTGATTGATACCCTATCCACCACCTTCAACACTCACTCTCTTCATCGATGCACAGTGGCAGCAGTGTGTACCATCTACAAGATGCGCTGCAGCAATGCACCAAGGTTCCTTCGACAGCAGTTCCGACTCATGACCTCTGCCATCTAGAAGGACAAGGGCAGCAGATGCATGAGAACATCACCACCTGCAAGTTCCCCTCCAAGTCACACACCATCCTGACTTGGAACTATATCGCCGTTCCTTCATTGTCGCTGGGTCAAAATCCTGGAACTCCTTTCCTAACAGCACTGTGGGTGTACCTACCCCACATAGACTGCAGTGGTTCAAAAAGGCAGCTCACCACCACCTTCTCAAGGGCAATTAGGGATGGGCAATAAATGCTGGCCTGGCCAGTGACGCCAATATCCTGTGAAAGAATTTTTAAAAACACGGCTCTGAAAAGTGGTATTAAAAATATGCAGTTAGCAACAGACAAAATAAGAAAAACTTGCACCTTTCACAATCACAGCATGTACCAAAGCACTTTACAGTCAATTAAGTACTTTTTTTTGAAGTGACATCACTGTTGTAATGTAGGAAACACAGCAGCCAATTTGTGCTCAACAAGCTCCCACATTGCTGTTTATGGGAATGACCACATAATATGTTTTTATGGTATTGTTTGAGGGACAAATATTGGCCCGGACACTGGGGTAGACCTCTCCTGCACTTCTTTGAATCATGTGATCTTTTACATCCACCTGAAAGAGCAGGTTGGTTTAACATCTCATCCAAAAGACAGCACCTCTGACACTGCATAACTCTTTCAGTACTGCACTGGATTGTCAGCCTAGATTTTTGCGCTCAAGAACTGGAGTGGGTCTTCAACCCACAGGTGTCTGTCTCAGCAGGAGGAATACTACCAATTGAGCTGACAGCACGTCAATTGCCCTTTTTTATGCTCACTTTGATCAGGTAATTGTCATTAACATAGAAACATAGAAAATAGGAGCAGCAGTAGGCCATTCGGGCCTTCGAGCCTGCTCCGCCATTCATTATGATCATGGCTGATCATCCAACTCAGTAACCTGTTCCCACTTTCCCCCCATATCCTTTGATCCCTTTCGCCCCAAGAGCTATATCTAACTCCTTCTTGAAAACATACAATGTTTTGGCCTCAACTGCTTTCTGTGGTAGCAAATTCCACAGGCTCACCACTCTCTGGGTGAAATAATTTCTCCTCATCTCAGTCCTGAAAGGTTTACCATGTATCCTTAGACTATGACCCTTGGTTCTGGATTCCCCCACCATCGTGAACATCCTTCCTGCATCTACTCTGTCAAGTCCTGTTAGAATTTTATAGGTTTCTATGAGATCCCCCCCTCACTCTTCTGAACTCCAGCGAATATAATCCTAACAGACTCAATCTCTCCTCATACGTCAGTCCCACCATCCCAGGAATCAGTCGGGTAAACCTTCGCTGCACTTCCTCGATAGCAAGAACATCCTTCCTCAGATAAGGAGACCAAAACAGCACACAATATTCCAGGTGTGGCCTCACCAAGGCCCTGTATAATTGTAGCAAGACATCCCTGCTCCTGTACTCGAATCATCTCGCTATGAAGGCCAACATACCATTTGCCTTTTTTACTGCATGTTGGACCTGCATGCTTACCTTCAGTGACTTGTATACGAGAACACCCAGGTCTCACTGCATATTCCCCTCTCTCAGTTTGTAGCCGTTCAGATAATAATCTGCCTTCCTGTTTTTGCTACCAAAGTGGATAACCTCACATTTATCCACATTATACTGCATCTGTCATGCATTTGCCCACTCACTCAACTTGTCCAAATCACCCTGAAGCCTCTCTGCATCCTCCTCACAACTCACCCTCCCACCCAGTTTTGTGTCATCTGCAAATTTGGAGACATTACATTTAGTTCCCTCATCGAAATCATTAATGTATATTGTGAATAGCTGGGGTCCTGGCACTGATCCCTGCACTACCCCATTAGTCACTGTCTACCATTCGGAAAAAGACCCATTTATCCCTACTCTTTGTTTCCTGTCTGCCAACCAATTTTCTATCCATTCCAATACACTAGCCCCAATCCCATGCGCTTTAATTTTACACGCTAATCTCTTATGTGGGACTTTGTCAAAAGCATTCTGAAAGTCCAAATAAACCACATCCACTGGCTCCCCCTCATCAACTTGTGGGCGGCACAGTGGCGCAATGGTTAGCACCGCAGCCTCACAGCTCCAGGGACCCGGGTTCAATTCTGGGTACTGTCTGTGCAGAGTTTGCAAGTTCTCCCTGTGACCATGTGGGTTTTCGCCGGGTGCTCCGGTTTCCTCCCACAACCAAAGACTTGCAGGTGATAGATAAATTGGCCATTATAAATTGCCCCTAGTGTAGGTAGGTGGTAGGGAATATGGTATTACTGTAGGGTTAGTATAAATGGGTGGTTGTTGGTAGGCACAGACTCGGTGGGCCGAAGGGCCTGTTTCAGTGCTGTATCTCTAAATAAATAAATAAACTCTACCAGTTACATCCTCGAAGAATTCTAGTAGATTTGTCAAGTATGGTTTCCTTTTCGTAAATCCATGCTGACTCTGTCCGATTCTGCCACTGTTCTCCAAGTGCTCTGCTATAAAATCTTTGATAATGGACTCTAGAATTTTCCCCACTACCAATGTCAGGCTGACTGGTCTATAATTCCCTGCTTTCTTTCTACCTCCCTTTTTAAATAGTGGGGTTACATTAGCTACCCTCTTATTTGGGAAGTTACCTGTACAGGTTGTTAGGAAAGGCAGAGCTAATTGCTGACCCAGTGGGGAGGAGGAGAGAATATGCCAAAGCAAGGAAGAAAATATGGCTGCTTATCGTGAGTTCACCAGTTCTTCCTGTACCATAGACTGTGTCGAGGTGAGCACTTCATATTAATCATGTGGGTGCATAGTGGAAATCCTTTGTTGTGACCCAGGGATAATAAATGTTGCTTCTCCAGGCCATGTTATCCCACATTACTGTATACACAAGCTCATGGCCTGGATGAGAGGAAGCACAGAATTGCCTGTGTGGTTAACTCAACCTCATGTATAGGTTTTGTACTGTGGGTTCTGTAGCTAGTTCAGTACTATCAGGAGAGTTAGTGAAGTATTGTATCTTTTATTATTTTGTTAACTGAGAAGATATAAATTAAGTATTGCAATTTAACGTAATTTGCTGTGTTGATCTTTTGGGACGGTTTAATTTTTACTTTTAATCAGCCTTATTTGTAATTGATGGCTTACACCACATGGACTGTCACAGTGATTAATCACAGTGTGAGAGAACTCATCTCCTTTCCAGTGAGCAAACTACAGTACACAAGAGTTGCTGCTCACTTCAGACGACTTAAACTTTGTCGGAAATTACACCTGTAATGCCACACTTTGAACTGAAATTGAGTGAGTGTTTGATTGCGAGAGTAGTTGTTTTCACTGAACACTTGAGGAAAGTCTTGTTGAGACTGAAAGATGTCCCGCTCTCTGATTTACTGAACTATGTGCTTTGGTCTGTGCCAACACATGTCCCTTGACTTTGCCTGTTAATTTTTTATTTTCCATATGTTACTTTTTATATAAAGCCAATAACATTTTTAGTTTGCTATTGAATGCAGATAATACTGACAAGGCAGCATTAATTGTCCATCTCGGGTTGCCCTGAGGACATTAAGAGTCAACCACACAGTTTGAGTCTGGAGTTACATCTAGCCTGGACTGGTAGGGGCAGGGAGGGTGAGGTAGATTCTCCACCTTGGAGGGAATCC
Source organism: Heterodontus francisci (assembly GCF_036365525.1). Taxonomy (NCBI): domain Eukaryota; kingdom Metazoa; phylum Chordata; class Chondrichthyes; order Heterodontiformes; family Heterodontidae; genus Heterodontus; species Heterodontus francisci. Next base: position 82,524,158 of record NC_090387.1, read on the forward strand.
TGTGTCTTTCATGAACCTGTGCTTTTTTCAAAACATTATTTCATGGTCATTTTCTTTCTGTGCCAGCCCACAAATTACGCGAGTTATTGAACTTGATTTCACAACTTATCACGGTGAGATTTGAACTCATGGGGCTGGATTTTACTCTGACAGTGGGGGACCGATGACAGGCCGGAAGGCAGGGAGCAACACCACCTCGGCTGTGTTTTGAACACACAGTCGAATTCCAGGGCAGATAGCCAATTAACTGCCTTCCGTCGGGCTCCCCATCCCATTAAGGACAGGGATCGCATCCCTCCCAAGGTCTGCCAGCCAATCAGAGAGAAGGCAGACCAGCAGCGCCACTGCGAGTGGTGGCCACTTCCAGTACTGCAGGAGGCCGGGGACCAGGAGCAGGACTGGAACCCCAGACTGCAGGTAGGTGGAGCGGGTTTGCCAGGCCCAGTAAGTCAGGCCCAGGTGAATGGGTGGGGGGAGGTGCTCATTGAAGGGGGGGGGGGTGGTTTACGGAGGGGCAGCTTTTGCTGCCAGGGGCCCTCCAGGGGCCACGGATTGCCCACGGAGGAGGGCCCCCCCACCCCCACCTGCCCAGCCCACAGGGAGGCTGCCTGGCTTTACTGGGCCGACAGTGGCAGCAGGAAGAGGCCCTTAAGTGGCCATTAATTGGCCACTTAAGGGCCTCAATTGGCCTCTGGGTGGGAAGGTCATCTTCAGCCTTCCCCACCCCAACAAAATAAAATGGCATCGGGAAGGCAATGAGCACTCCACCCCACCCCCCCCAAACCGCCTTCCCTCGCTATTTTATGGCCCCTCCTCCCCGGCTCTTAGCGCATCTTCCCCAAGGGCTGGGAAAATTCATCCCATGGAAATGAGGTGATAGCTATACTGGCCGGCTGTTCTGCACTGCCAGACTAACCTCCCCAGCAACAAATTGGAAACCTATCCCATGATCCCTTGGTTATTGGTCTGTTACCATAACCACTGGGCCACCTTATCATTATCATCATCTTCTTCAGTGCTGGATGAATATCTGATGAGGAATGGGATTGGGGAAATAAGGGGAGAGTCATACAGCACAGAAAGAGTCCATTCTGCCCATTATGCTTGTGCAAAGAGCTATCCAATTAGTCCCACTCCCCTGCTCTTTCTCCATTGCCCTGAAAATATTTTCCTTTTCAAGTAAATATCTAATTCTCTTTTGGAAGTTACTACTGAATCTGCTTCTACCACCCACTGCATAAAAAATGTCTCATCTCCCCCCTTGGCTCTTTTGCTAATGATCTTAAACTTGTATGCTCTGATTACCGGCCCTCTTACCAATGGAAACAGTTTCTCTAAGTTAAATTTGGAAAACGATTGAGGATTGAATGGGTTGTCGTAGTAGTGGAAGAAGAATGTTGGGTTTAGGTATTCTGACAAATATTTGCTGGGGAATCAGACACCCTTGCCTGGAACCGTCTGGTCTTGGAGTGAGCAAAGTTCAGGCCAGCTCACTGAACTGTCCTTATATTAAAGTTTTACTTAAGATACCCACTAGCTACTGAGTGAATGAATTAACTCTTTCTTGACAAGTCATCAAGGAAGACGTCAAACAACCAGTCATGTACGATAAGAGTGTTCATTGGTGACAAAATCGCAATTTAAAGTTAAAGTTGGGTACACAAATAGATGTTGTGGGAGTAACCCAACAATCTGAATAGAAAATCATTAATGGATGGAGTTACTGAATAAAATGAGTAGTCAAAGTTAAAAAGGCATTTCAATGTATTGCTGTAAATTAGCATTAAAGGATGCTGAATATTAACTATAGCAGTGATCAGAGTCTAATATTCGTACAGTCGGTAAGTTTATTTTAGGGTTAAACATCTAGATAGCTAAGACGTTAACAGCTTTGATAGTCAATTGGATGCCTTATTGTTTCAATACTGGTGGTTAATAGAATTTCACAGCATACACAATGAGCAGCATGGTTGTGTCAGTTTGCTCCCTTTTGGTAGTGGGGTTATCAGTTGCACTTAGATCTTCGGCTCCAGCTGAATGCACCTTAACATGAACAATGATATCAGAACTTGCCTCAGTCGCACCTTTTTCTCGCCTCAAACACAAAGTTAAATGAGACTCTTCTCTGCCTTGTTATTGTCAAGTGAGGAGAGGTTGAAGGACTTCCCTCTTTTCCCTCTCCTTGTTTGACCACAACAGGTTTAATTCTTTCTTAAAGTGGATGGACTGGCCAATTCAGGAGGTGTTTGATTACTTACTTGCTATGATCGTAACAAGAACTTTTAACAAAGTTTAACAAAGAAAGAGGTTAACTCTATTATACCTAAATCGAACTAATGAAAATAATAAACTATGCGCCAACTTTCACAGACACACACACTAGAGGCTCACACACACACAAATCGGTTACAGAGTGGGGAAAGATAGGTTGGTTGAGTCAGTGTCCATAGAAAAAAAATATATACAGTCTGTGGGGTTTGGTGATTTGGCTGGCTTCTAGCTGGATTCGGTGCTACTGAGGCTTTTAGTTTGAAGAGGTAGATGACTGGTTCGGTGGGTCTCTTGGAGACAGCGATGCTGGTGATTTCCTCCAACGGGTTTCTGATTGTAGCTGGAGTATGCAAAGGTGGTCAGTAAACAGGAAGGATGTGAAGCTTGCAAGCTGGAATGGAGCGAGTGAGAGAGGGACCCCCACTTGGGTCTGCATGTGCCAGAGTCCAGATGCTTCTCTTTGCTGCTGCAGAGAAAACACCAGCTTAAAAAAAACACAGATGGAGAGGGGCTTGTCACATGACAGTCACTCAGTGATTTAAGCATAGTAGTTAGCAGTATTTCTTCTTGCTCAAAGAAAAAGAACAAACAGTTCCCTTAAACTTCCTGGGCCTTGGTTCTTGCTGGGATGAGCAGACATTTGTCTCCCTCCTCACAGGCCTTGCAATGTAGGATACAGTGTTGCGAATTAAGTGGCCATCTTAAGCTGCTAGCATGGTCATCTTTTATCTGTTCTTTTTAACATTTCTTTAAAAACATATAAATTCAGATCTCCAGTCAGTGGATTAAAGAAAATTATCATTCAACAAAGCAAGTTGCGTGATGTCTCCCCGCCACTCGAAATGAAATGTGACGACAGGAGCATTTCATTATGAGGTCGCAAATTAAAAAGAAATGGTGCACACACACTCATCCTCAAACACACACTCAACAGTCTCACTGTCAGATCCATGCACTGGTTCAGTTTGTTTTACATCCAGGATCATTCCCTGGTGAGCTAAATTCTAGATAAAGCATCAGATATCACATTGTTTTTCCCTGCAATGTGGATAATCTTTAGGTGGTAAGGTTGCTGAAGCAACCTCCAACAAAAAAGCCTTGCATTCTGAGTTTTGAATTTCTCTACAAAGGTCAAAGGATTGTGGTCGGTATAAACTATAGTCTCTCTATATCCATTTTGGACATATAGGTCAAAGGTGTTTGAGAGCCAGCAACAGTCTCAGGGCTTCCATCGTCACAGTAGAATATCTGCTTTGATGTCTGTTTAATTTTTTGGAGAAATACCTGGTCTCTCAATGCTTGACTCATCATCTTGGAGCAGGATGGCACCTTCCCCTAGGTCACTAGAATCAACTGCCACTTTAAATGGTTGGTTAAAGTCTGGAGCTGCTTGCACCGGCTCACTGATTAAGGTGGCTTTCAGCCTCGCGGAAGCTGTTTGGCACCTCCCTGACCACACTACCTTCACTTTTTTCTGTAACAAGTCCGTCAGTGGGGTGGCTATAGTGCTGATGTTTAGGACAAACCTGTGATAAAACCCATACATTCCCAAAAATTACATTATTTTCCATTTGGTCATGGGGATGAGAAAATCTATCAGTGCCTGTGCCTTTGCTTCTCTGGGCAACACTCAGCCCTGACCCACAATATGCCCTAGGTAGGTTACTTGAGCTTTAGTGTACCTGCTCTTTGCAAGATTTACCACGAGGTCAGCTAAATGTAACCTTCAGAAGAGGGCTTCTAATTGGTCTAGGTGGTTGCCCCCCCCCCCCCCCCCCCCGGTGTCACTGTGTACTGACAGATCATCCAGGTACACTACACAGTTGGGCAGGCTACCATTACCTGGTTCATTGGGCTTTGGAAGGTGACTGGGGGATTCATTAAACCAAAGGGTATCACCCAGCACTGGAATAAGCCGTCTGGGGTGACAAAAGCCGAGACAAAAGCTCGGGGCGGGGGGTGGGGGGGCGGAGTTGGCGGTTAAGGGAACCTGTCAGTACTCTTCTAACAAGACTATTTTGGTTAGGTAGGTGGCCTTTCCTACTCTATCAGTATAGTCTTCCAGGTGGGGAATTGGGTAGAAACCAGCTCTGGTCACTGCATTAATCTTTCTGTAATCAATGCAGAGCCTTGTTGAGCCATCGGGTTTGGGCATAAGCACAACTGGGGAACTCCAACTGCTCTGACTAGGCTCAATCAGCTTGTGCTCCAGCATATACTGAATTTCTTCCCAAACCTGGGTCAGTTTCCTGGGACATAGGCAATAGGGATTTTGTTTTATGGAAGGGGTCTCTCCTACATCCACATCGTGTAGGGTTATGGTTGTGCACTCTGGTTTGTCCCTGTGAGCAGCCTTGTTAGGTCTCCTCTCTGTTCTGCATTTAAATAGGAAAGCACAGTGTCTAATTTCCCTAACATTAGCTAACTGGATGGTAGGGGGTTCGAATGGGAATCCTCCAAGCCTCCCTCTAACTCATCCTCACTGTCCCTTTCACCCTCCACTTTCCTGACTGCCTGACAGACCTGTGCTTGTTTGTCACCTTCCCAGCTGTAATACTGTTTTAACATATTGATGTGGCATAGCCTTTGCTTCTTCCTATGATCCGGCGTGTCAATTATATAATTCACCTGGCTAATTCTCTTTACTACTCTGTATGGGTCACTGAACCGGGCTTTCAATGGTGGTCCCTGTATTGGTAATAGCATTAGCAAATGGTCTCTGGGTTGAAATGTTCTGGCCTTGACATGTTTATCCGCCTGCCTTTTCATCCTGTCTGGGAGATTTTTAGGTGTTCCAGAGCCACCGTACAGGCTCTCATGAGCCGTTCTCAGAACATGGAGATGTTGTCTAACAGGGAAGATTCATCCCTGTGTTCCAAAAACCTCTCCTTGATTAGTTTTAGAGGACCTCGCACCTCGTGCCCATAAACCAATTCAAAAGGGCTAAAGCCTGTGGACTCATTGGGTGAGTCCCTGATAGCAAACAGAAGAAATCCCAGCCCTTTGTCCTGGTCATGGAGATACTCATAGCAGTATGCGCTGATCATTGTCTTTAGGGTCTGGTGGTACTGCTCCAAAGCCCCTTGTGACTGTGGATGGTAGGCTAAGGACTTTAGCTGGGTCAATTCTTTTTTAAAGTGGATGTATGGGTCAATTCAGTAGGTGTTTGATTACTTACTTGTTATGATCATAACAAGAACCAATCAGACAGGTTTTCTTGAGTTTAACAAAGAAAGACGTTAACTTTATTGTACCTAAACTGAACGAATGAAAATAATAAACTACGCGCCACATTTCACTCACTCACACACACTAAAGGTTTACACACACACAAACAGATTACAGAGTGGGGAAAGGTAGATTGGCTGAATTAGAATCAATAGAAAAAAAGAGATATACTGTCTGTTGAGTTTGGTGATTCGGCTGGCTTCTAGCTAAATTCGGTGGTCCTGAGGCTTTTAGTTTGAAAAGGTAGATGACTGATTCAGTGGATCTCTTGGAGACAGCAATGCAGACGAGTTCCTCCAACAGGGATCTGATTGTAGCCGGAGTATGCAAATATGGTCAGTCAACAAGCAGGATTTGAAACTTTCGAGCTGGAATGGAGAGAGAGAGAGAAGGGGCGGGGGCACTTAGGTTTGCATGTGTCAGAGTCAAGATGCTTCTCTTTGCTGCTGCAGAGAAAACACCAGCTTTGAAAAAACTGATGGGAGGGGCTTGTCACATGACAGTCACTCAATGATTCAAGCATGGTAGTTAGCAATATTTCTTCCTGCTAAAATATAAAGAACAAGCAGTTATCTTAAACTTCCTGGGTCTTGGTCCTTGCTGGGATGAGCAGACATTTTGTCTCCCTCCTCACAGGCTTTGCAATGTAGGATACAGTGTTGCAAATTACATGGCCATCTTAAGCTGCTCACAAAGTCATCTTTCATCCTTTCTTTTTTAAATGTCTTTAAAAATATATAAATTCAGATCTCCAGTCAGTGAATTGAAGAAAATTATCATTCAACAAAGCAAGTTGGTGTGACAGCCTGTAACTGCTTAGTTCAGCCTCACAAGCTAACTCGGTATTTTACTTTTATTCCTAACGCACTGTACCTGTAAAGGCACATTTTTGCATCTGCTAGGTGAAAATTCTTGCAGAACATAGAGAGCCTAAGTGAACTATCAGGGACTAATACAAAAGCAAAATACTGCAGATGCTGGAAATCTGAAACAAAAACAGAAAGTTCTGGAAATACTCACCAGGTCAGGCAGCATCTGTGGAGAGAGAAACAGAGTTAACGTTTCAGGTCATGACCTTTCATCAGAACTGGGAAAAGTTAGAAATATAATAGGTTTTGAGCAAGTGAAAGGGGGAACGGGGGAAGAACAACAAAAGTGAAGGGTTGAAGACAGGGAAGATTAAATGTCAAAAGATTTCATGGTACAAAGCCAAGTGAAGAAACAAAAGATGTGTCTGGATGATGTATAAATGGCCGTACAGTTGTCCTTGGTCTGCTGTCGTGTTCCAAAGAAACTCAATGTGAGCTCGAGGAACAGCACCTCATCTTTCGACTGGACACTTTACAGCCTTCTGAACTCAACATTGAACTCAATTTTAGATTATAACCTCTGCCCCCATTTTTTCCTTTTTTTATTGCAGTTTCATTCGCCCCTCAACCCCAATCTCCCCGCCCCCACCTTGTTTCTTTCTTTGTGTTTGGACGGCTACTATTCATCCAGTCACACCTCATCGAGACACGTCCTTTATTTTTCACTTGGTTTTGCACCATAAAACCTTTTGACATTTAATCTCTCCTGCCCTCCACTCTATCACAGACTTTCCCTTTTGTTCTTTTTTCCACTTCCCCCCTTTCACTTGCTCAAAAGCTATTACATTTCAAACTTTTCCCAGTTCTGCTGAAGGTTCACAGACCCGAAACGTTCGCACTCTTTCTCTCTCCACAGATGCTGCTGCACCTGCTGAGTATTTTCAGCATTTTTTTGTTTTTGAACTAAGAGTGAAGCTGCTGTTTGTACAGTGTCCGCTTGCTCACTCTACAATTGAACTACTCCTAAAAAATAATTACTACAGTCTATTACTAGTATCAGAACTGATTGATAGAGGGGTGCAAAACTCTCTTATTTTTATATCTTATCTTCAAAGAGAGATCTCTACATTCAATTGACAGGCAGTGGTAGCTCACCCAAATAACGTTAATGATGTCCAAGGCCCAGTTTTGGGCCAACCTCAGGCCCCGATTGGGGAATGGGCATTCTGTGCATGGTGTCCATTTCAGGCTCAAAAACAGGCCAAAAGGAATTTTAACTCCAGTGTCCATTAAATCAGGAGTGCACGTTTCTTACAACCAGAAAGTTCTTTGAAATAAGGTCTCATCTTTGAGAAGGCAATCTGCACAACAACAGCACTTTATTCTGACAAAGAACAGCAAGTTTCATCGCATATGAAGAATAGCATGCTGATGGTCACCTGTGGTGCTTGATGAACACTGTAGCTCTTTGCATTAGACTCTGCTGTTGGTAATTAGCCCTGTGATACACATTAACTGCTTCTAGCATTTGGGTTTGTTGGGTAATTGTTCTTTTTCCCACCAGCATACTGTTAGTAATCAACGTTATTGGCTTGTTTGGCTTTTCTGATATACTTCACACAGAGTGGAAAAACTAGAAACCAATTTGAGGCATACTGCTGCACAAGACTTTTTGAGGGTTGTATCTCTCTTCTAAACAACTTGTTGCTAAGCTAAGAAATGCACTACAGAGAGGGAACCCATAAACCCGAATCAAACTGCTACTTTGTTACGGTCATGTTAGATGGATATTCTGAAGTTTGCTTGATTAACCTTTGGGGAAAGCAGAGAGTCCATAACCTTTTTTTCAGGAGATTAAATGGATGGGATACAATCCATGATAGAGGGTGGGTTATTATATGTGATCTGTGGACCGAGTGGGTTTGATCAGCTGACTGGCCTTTTCTCCTTCAATACTGTCACAAGTCTGCAAAGAAAAACACAGTAAGTTGCTCAAAGAATCACAGGCGAAGGTATTGGTGAGTATTTTTAAAAAGTGTTGTTAAGTAGTCTTTATAGCTTTGAACCATAGCCCAGGTATGTTAATTCCTGCAACATCAAGTCTCAATTTGCAGGGAGTGCCATAGCCTAACTCGTCTCCATGGATATTTTTCCTGCTGTCCTTGGAAAATTATTATCCACATGGATTATTCAGCAGGAACTCAGTGCCAAAAACTGAACACTGTGCCATCAACTGCAAATGGCGCATCAAACTCCCAGTAACCCCCCCTCAGTTTTCACCCCAACCCTCCCCTCCACTTTACCTGCAAAGCTACTGGCTCATGCTAGGGTACAGTTCCATGAACTGCGACAGTGAGGACTGATAGGTTATTCAACCACGGAAAGCATCATAACCAAGTCTGATTCTGTTCCCACATGATGCCCAGACATGCAAGTATCAGGAGCTGGAACTTTTTACCAGTATTTACTCTATCCCACATGCACCCCACTCCAGCCCCAGTTTCTGACTCTAATTGAATGCCCCAACCGAGATCAGCGGACTCAGCACATCCCTTGGATCAAACATGGGCTCTCTCCATGTCTACAAGGCTCAGGACTGCACCACGTGCTACAATTACCAGCTGACTACAAAGCCTTGTTTAGAGGTGTTTGCCCGGGACCCAGTTTTCTAAACAATGACCTCAAGGCCTGACTGTTAATGAGCAGGTTTGGAGGCCTATAATCTGGTGTACAGTGACCTCCTGCTTCCCCCGAACCATGCCATCATGTGAAGATGCCAAGCAAAGACCAGGCACCGCCCTGGAAAGTCTGCTCAAGTACACCTCCTAGTGGACAGTAATAGAACAGCATTGGCTCAGTGGTAGCACTTTCTGGGCTTAATCTTCCCGCTGTAGGTTTTTTCCAGATGTTTGGACCATTTTCGAGTCATGTTCCCAATTGCTACAGTAGCAGGCTCTTTCTCAGCGCAAACCAATTAAAAACCCGTCTCCGGGCTCCCTGACCAATTGGGGAGGGTGGGTGGAATAATGTGGCCAGTTTTGTCAGAGGAAGGAGTTTGAATTACAGGGAGCAAAGTATGCTTCAGAGAAGTTCACCAGGACTTGAATTTCATGGGCTGCAGCACCCACAGGAATGATGAGAAGGCCCGGGAAGGCTGTTCCCCAGGTCTCCCACTTTTACCTGAAGGTCCAGCTGAGGGGCAGCAGTGAGGGGAGCATTTTTAAGGGCAGGAGGCAAAGGGCACCATCTTCAAACAAGCAGGATTGGCTGGAAGAGGCCATGGAAGGGAGCAGTGTGGCCCTTCTAACCTGCAGATTGTGGACTACAAGGATCCCAAGCCTCAGGAGGGCATGATAGGTGAGTGGTGTAACACTGTCCGGTGCCAAGCCCCATACTCTGACTTACACATCATTCTCCTGCACAGCACGTCTCAGGGCTACACACCTTGAAGCTCTTCTCATTCCTCTCTCAGCAGATACCTCATATCCCCATCTGAGCTGCCTACACTCGCATTCACCCTCAGCCGAGGGTCTCTCGAACCCATGCCTCACAGGCAGCATACACAAATGTTGTCCTTCATTCCTCTGAACACAACCCATTCCTAAAACTCCAACTCCCTGCTTTCTCTTCTTGCAGAAGAGATCACAAAACTTGGCAAGAGTTATGGATATGGGGTTGTGGGAGGCGGCAGGGGGTGGGCCACCAGTGACAGACGCCTTGCTGGGCACTGGCAATGCACAGCCACCTGCTCCACTGTGAAGGCCATTTGGCAGCATGAGGTTACAAATGTCAGCAGCGAGCTACTCGCACATGTTGGGGTAGCTAGTCCATTGCTTTTAGACTCTCTGTTGGAGGTGTGGCCTCCTTCTATCTGCATCTCGGTGGCCATTCACTCTGCCCTGTGAAGGGACATTGGCATCGTAAAAAGGCAGCTGGTGCTGCATCAGCTGCAGCTGGAACATATTGTAGTGGGAAAGCCCCATGCTCTAGACCCTCAGCTGAACAGGACAGTGTAACTGCATAAGATGCTCCTGTGCCACTCTGAAGGTTACAGGAGGCATGGGCTGAACTGCTGGTCAGGGAAGGTGCCTTCCAGGTAGTAGGCACTCACCTGCTAAGCAGTGATAGCATGCTCTGGCAGAATCAGTGCTGTACAAGGGAGCTGTTCAGCCTGTCCAGTTCTATAGCTGTTCAGTGCAATTGATCAAAGCCTTCACAGCTTGTCAGTTTCACTGAGGTACTGCATCCCGCTGTGCTCTTGCCTTCTCTTCACTGCCGGAATGGGGATACAGCGTGAGGCTTCTCCGCTCCTGGAAAAGAGGGATTTCACTGGGAAAATCCCTCTTAGTTGGTTCCTTCACAGGTTCAATTGGCTTCCTGGTGCTGCTGGGCGGGTGGCCAACAGCACCCTTAACTTGCCCCTGGGAAAAGCGGGAGGAGGCAGGAACATGTTGGCTACCTGTCTGCTGGCATTTTTTCTAATACTCCCACCCCACCCACCCGCAGGGTCCTGGCCAAAATTTATCCCTCAACCACTAAAACAGATTATCTAGTCAAATGGTTGTTTGTGAGATCTTACTGTGTGCAAATTGACTGTCATGTTTCCTACATTACAACAGTGACTACACTTCAAAAGTACTTCATTGGCTGTAAAGCATTTTGGGATGTTCTGAGGTCAGGAAAGGAGCTATATAAATGCAAGTTCTTTCTCTCTAGAGACCCAGGAGCAGGTTCTATGATTATTTCCTCATCCAAGGATGTAGGAGAAACAAAGTAAGCAATAAACTAAGATTCCACCAGGTGGAATATATAGTCCTTCCACTTGAGAGATGAGCGAAGGCTCCTGCCACCTTATAACTGTCCAATGTGCCCACATAGCAAGATAGCACCTCTTACTGATTGAAGTGGCACATTCAGTTCCAAGACATTCCCATTATAGAGACTGTCCCAGTTCATGAGTAATCCCGAAGTAAGCACATTTAGTCTCAATAGATTCAATTGTGAACTCACCTTCTGATTATCAACGAGATAAACCTTGATTAAATTGGGTAAATTATTTGTTGTTTGGTGAAGCTAATCAGGACTGTTTTAAATGTTGTTTGCCTGCCACATTTGATGCGTTCCTGGGTAGACCCCCCAAGAATGAATGCAGGTGTTGGGGGGGTGAGGAAGGGCAGCCTTGGGAGAGGTGGTTGCCAGCTCTGTTTGGACATATTCCAGGAGGCTTTATCACATGACCGCCCGCCTCTAACCATCCTGCTCAACACTGTCAAACAGTCTTTGTGCTCCTCTCCAATAGCTTGATAACGAATAAACAAAAGGGAATAAAACATAATTTTTTGTTCGACATCTCTTAGATTTTACTTCTAGGTTGCTCTCGGCAGTATCCAAGAAATTAATCTTTATTAATCTTGTCCTTCCAGGACATTCCTAGAAGGTAGGGAACCCTAAGAGGGAGTCCCAATAATTACTTCCTCCTTGAAGAGGTCATTTATAAGCTGCACTCACCTCTTCCCGACAGCACCACTGCTGAATTGTGAATTCTAGTTTTTCCCCTCAGTAATCATTACACTGTCATCTATGCTGCAAGCTCTGCTGCATAACTGTTCCTGAGTACGTACTGTGTGATTTTTTTAAACTTTACTTCCTGTGGCTGGGGTAGTGGAGGATATTGTGTCATGCAAATGTGTGTTGCCATTGTTCTTCCCTCAGGCTAGGGGATAGCCACATAACTGAAGGGCCTTGTGGCCACTTTAACAGCACTGGAAAACATCATCCTGTGTTTGCTTTCAATAGCTGGGTGTGTGGAGAACTGGCAGGGCCCAGCCCATCAGCTTCAGTCGCATTTGATTGCAGTTTTTTGAGGTTAAAAAAACAACGTGCTGCCCAGACCCGTACATTGCATATGTTTTAATCACAGCTTTATCACTGGGTTTCCACTGCAAGGTAATAGGGGTGGGTGAAATTTCCACATCAATTCCAACTTGGACAATGTAAAACAGCCAACGGCACTACTATAGATGTTGTCTGACCAAAGCTGGATTTATTCCCAGGCCTGTGTTGAGTTTATTTTGGGCACTACAATTGGACTCAACAACCAGGGTTAGGGAGAGTTGAAATCTGTCAAAGTTCTAGCTTCCACTCTTGCTAAGTGAAAGAAAGAAAGACTTTCATTTATATAGCTCCTTTCACGACCTCTGGTCATTCAAAAATGCTTTAAAGTCAACTCAGTACTTTTTGAAGTGTAGTCACTGTTGCAAGAAACACGCACACCCAAGTTGCACAAACAACAAGGTAATATGTCCAGATTATCTGTTCTTTAGTGATGTTCATGAGGAATAAATATTGTCCATAACTCCTTTGATCTACTTGCATACCAAAGGATCTTTTACAAACACCTGAGAGGCAGAGAAGGCATCAGTTTAGCTATCCCATCTGAAAGATGGTGCCTCTGACACTGCAGCACTCCCTCAGTGCAGTACTGGAGTGCTAGCCTAGATTTTACACTTAAGTCTTGAGTGGGGCTTGAACCCACAACCTTCTGACTCAGAGATTAGAGTGATACTATTGAGCCATGACCAAAACTCAATGAGTGTATGAACATCAGGTGGGGACAGGATTGAACTCAGCTGTGATTCCTTCCATGGAGGAAGAGACTCACTGTCTGGGCCCAAATACAAAGAATGGCCAATTAAGAGAGGAACAGGTGGATTCTTTGTTATGAAGATTGAAATTATCCAATCAGTGTTATGCATGCTGGACTTTGTAGTATTAATATGTTTTAAATCTGTGATTTTTAATGCCGTGTAAAAAGGACTCAGAGGAGACATGTGACCTCACACCAACTCTGCCTAGAGACAAGACAGGGATCTTGGTTACCATGACCACAAAGAACCCAGATCAAAGACCCCTTTGAAAGCAGAGTGCAAGGTTGTAGCACCCAACTCTCAGATTGTAAACAGGGAGCCAATGCAAATTTAAGTTGCAATTGCTAACACCTGGAAACAAAGGAAGGCCCAGGTGGTTTGCTGTAGCCAGACTTATGGACTCTGACTATTGTAAAAGGGAAATGACTATTGACTATTGATTCTGGATAAATTCAACAGGCTTTTCTAAATTTGACAGGCTGGAAAGAAGAAAGGAAGACATGAAGACCATCAGAGTTAGCCTCAGAAGAGAGAGAGAGAAAGCAACGACTCTCAAATCACAGATACATCAAAAGGCTGCTAAGACTTGAACTCGATTCAATAGCTGACATTTTTTGAGGATAAACGACTAAAAGGGTCACCAGAGATCGTCTTATTAATGGAAGTCCAAGTCAAAAGTGCTCGGAAGAAGGTAGCAAAGAGAACATTGGCTTTGAGAAGGACACTGGGAGATCCAACCCTTTGCAAATGGGAGGAGTTTGGGACTTTTAACTGCAAAGATATCACTTTGATGAGAATATGTGTAACGTATAAATGTGGTGTGGGGTTTTCAAGCGTTTTAATCAGTTAAAGGGAAATAGCATTCTCTGTAAGTTAGTCTATTAGCTACCTACTAAGTACGGATTAGTTAATGTTAATTTTTAGTTTAGTTGTTTTAGTAAAAGTCTTAAAACATGAAATCTTGTGTAATTTTTAAAGTTGTTTTGGGGAATTCATATCTCTTGTTTTAAAGTTAACGGTCTCAACTGAGGTCGTAACACTAGCCCTGAAATGCATCTTTCTCTAGTTTTTCTTGATCTCCTCTCATGTCCTCGCCGAGCTCATCTTGTCCATGAAACCCACCTCCTGCTCTCTTGACCCGATTCCCACTAAACAACCTGACCACCTAATTTTCCTTTCTGGCTCCCTTGTTAGTTCTCTATCCTTGGGTACTGTTACCCTCTCTTTCAAATCTGCCGTCATGACTCCTCTCCTCACAAAAACAGCACTGACCTCTCTATCTTTGCAAATTACTGTTCCATCTCCAACCTCCCTTTCCTCTCAAGTTCTTGAACGTGTTGTCACCTCCCAAATTCGTTCCCATCTTTCCCAGAATTCCATGTTTGAATCTGTCATGCAGGCCCCCCCACCTGCTAAGAATGCGGGACATTAATTTCGCCACATGGACATTAAATTTCAAATTGTTGCTGGAAAGAAGAGAAGGCCTGTTACAAGGAATTGCCAGGCCCCCTGGCTGGAAAGACATTTTTGCATATTAACAGACAGTGTTGGAACAAAGGAGCTATCCCCTGTTCCCGTACAATACATAGAAAAGACCTGGTCAAACCAGTCTGTCATGTGACCACCCTGCTGGCCAACTTGGGGAGTTTTAAATTGTAGAGACAGTGTTTGAACTGGCAGAAATCTCTTGGCTCCTGGATTGAAAAAAGCCTCTCTTGTCTGCTCCCATCTCTTTCTCACCAGCTTCGGAATCCATTAAAAACACGTGAACACCATGAGAGAAATGTCTCCTACAGTGAACAAGGTTTAAGAATACTGGGCCTGAACGAAAAGCAAGATCAACCTGGAAGCTATACAGTGGACTATACAGTGAGCTCGAAGACCCGTAACCAAAAACTCCTCAAGAGATTCCCTCAAACTTTTCCACTTTATTTTTTCTTCTGCTCTTTTCTGTCCCCATCTGCATGTGTGCATCGCATATACATGCTAGCGTGGGCGTGTCGTGTATACGTAGGCGTTAACCGAATTAGAGTTTAAGTTTAATAAAATTTCACCTTCTTTAAACCTAAGAAGGCCTGTTTGTGCTCATTTCTTTGCCTTATAATTGGAAAGCGGTGAACAAGGATTCACCCAGGGGAAAACACAGTGTGTTTAAAAAAAATAAAACCCTGTTACAGTAAGACCAGGTGAAGGCTGAAAGGGAACCCCTCGACCTCTTTCTCACCTGGTCATAACAGAATCCATCCAATCAGATTTCCACCCCTGTCACAGAACCAAAACAGCTCTTGTCAAAGTCACAAATGACATCCTATGTGACTGTGACAAAGGTAAATTTTCCCTTCTCATCCTTTTTTTAAATCATTCATTGGATGTAGGTGTCGCTGGCTAGGCCAGCATTTACTGTCCATCCCTAATTGCCCTTGAACTGAGTGGCTTGCTAGGCCATTTCAACCACATTGCTGTGGGTCTGGAGTCACATGTAGGCCAGACCAGGTAAGGACAGCAGATTTCCTTCCCTAAAGGACATTAGTGAACCAGATGGGTTTTTACAACAATCGACAATGGTTTCACGACCATCATTAGACTAGCTTTTAATTCCAGATTTATTTATTAATTCGAATTTCACCATCTACCATGGTGGGATTCAAACCATGTCCCCACTGCATTAGCCTGGGCCTCTAGATTACTAGTCCAGTGACATTCCCACTACACCACTGCCTCCCCTATCTGCTGCCTTTGACATGCTTGACCACACTCTCCCCCTCCAATGCCTCTCTACTGCTATCCTGTTAGCTGCGACTGTGCTTGCCTGGTTCCAGTCTTATCTATCTAATCGTAGCCAGAGAATCACATGCAATGGCTTCTTTTTCCACTCCTGCACCATTACCTCTAGTCTCCCACAAGGATCTATCCTTGGCCTCCTCATATTTCGCATCTACATGCTGCCCCTCAGTGACATCATCTGAAAACACAGCGTTAGTTTTCACATGTATGCTGAGGACACCCAGCTCTACCTCATCACCACTTCTGTCAACCCCTCCATTGCCTCGAAGTTGTCAGACTGCTTGTCTGACATCCAGTACTGGGCGAGCAGAAGTTTCCTCTAACTAAATATTGGGAAGACTGAAGCCATTGTCTTCAGTCCCCACCACAAAATGTTCCTCAGCCACAGACTCCATCCCTTTCACTGGAAACTGTCTCAGACTGAACCAGACTGTGCATAACCTTGGTGTCATATTTGATCCCAAGATGAACCTAAGTGCGCCATCACTAACGCATATTTCAACCTCCGTAACATTACCTGACTCTACCCTGCCTCATATGCTGCTGAAATCCTCATCCATGCCTTTGCTACCTCTCGACTCGACGAGTCCAGCCCACTCCTGGTTGGCCTCCTACATTCTACCCTCCGTAAACTTTTCATAATCCAAAACTCTGCTGCCTGTGTCCTATCTCCTACCGAGTCCCATTCACCCATCACCCTGTGCTCTCTGACCGACATTGCTCCTGGTTAAGCAGTGCCTCGATTTTAAAATTCTCCTCCTCGTTAGGATCTGGAATGCGTTGCTGAAAAGGCGGTGGAGACAGATGCAATTCCGTCTTTCAAAAGGGAATTGGATAAGCACCTGAAGAATGAAACATTTGCAGAGCTACAGGGAAAGGGCAGGGAATTGGGACCAACTCAATTGCTCTTGCAGAGAGCTGTCATTGACAGGACAGGCCATATGGCCTCCATTCTATGATTCAATGATTTGTTTTCAAATCCCTCCTGGCCTGGCCCCTCCCTCACTCTGTAATCTCCTCCAGCCCCACAACCCTCCAAGATATCTGCTCTCCTCTAATTCTGGCTGCTTGATCATCCTCGATTTTAAATCGGTTCGCCATTGGTGATTGTGCCTTCAGCTGCCTAGGCCCTAAGCTCTGGAATTCCCTTCCTAAACCTCTCCGCCTCTCATTCCACCATTAAGATGCTCCTTAAAACCTACTTCTTTGACCAAGCTCTTGGTCACTTGCTCTAAAATCGCCTAGAGTGGCTCAGAGTCAATCTTTTATGCCTCTGCGAAGCAATCTTGGAACATTTTACTGGTGCTCGTGGAAACCCGAGTACTTTGAGCTGTTCAGGCTGTCGCTGGGAGTGATAATGATGGGAGTAATTTTAATTCAATTAATTAAGCAGCTCACACAGTGTTAGAGTGTATCATCCCAAGCATGGTTTTTCACTTTAGTGTATTGATATGTTGAGTAATTCTAGTGACATCATTAATAAGCATTTAGTGCTGACTATAATAGACAAAACCTGATTGCCCGACAGGGACAGGTCAATTGATTAACAGGATTGGAAATACCACATCAGATCCTTAGGGGACCTAAACTCATCATAGGTTAGGGTCAATTCATGAACTAAAATAAATGTTTGATTTGGGTGGAACTAAAAATATCTATATTTTCATTTAAACGCATGGTCTGAAAGGATTGGGTAGTCAGGGAGAAACAGGGGCCAAAGAACTGAAATATAAGAAATCATTAAAGATCAAAAAAGAAAAAAAAGACTTGCACTTATTTAGCGCCTTTCATGACTACCGGACGATTCAAAGCGTTTACAGCCAATTAAGTACTTTTTTTTTGAAGTGTAGTCACTGTTGTGATGTAGGAAACATGGCAGGCAGTATTCACATAGTATTCACACAGGATTCACACAGCAAACCCCCACAAACAGCAGTGTGATAATGACCAGACAATCTGTTTTTGTGATGTTGATCGAGGGATAAATATTGACCATGAAACTCCCCTGCTCTTCTTCAAAATAGTCCCATCGGATCTTTTGCATCCACCTGAGCAGGTAGATGGGGCCTCGGTTTAACGTCTCATCCAAAAGACAGCACCTCTGACAGTGCAGCACTCCCTCAGTACTGCACTGGATTGTCAGCCTTGATTTCTGTGCTTAATTTTGGAGTAGTACTTGAACCTGGAACATTGTGAATTAGAGGCAGAAGTGCTACTAACTGAGCCACAGTTAACACCATAAAGAAAGAGTCCTTCAACTGCCAAGAAACTATATTCCAGTAATTAACAGTACGCCCACAAACACTGTCCCTCAATTTCCCCACAAACATTGTCCCTCAGGGTCCCCTCAAACACTGTCCCTCAGTGGCTCCTCAATCCCTGTCCCTCAGTGTCCCCTCAAATACTGTCCCTCAGTGGCTCCTCAATCCCTGTCCCTCAGTGTCCCCTCAAACACTATCCCTCAGTGTCACCTCAAACACTATCCCTCAGTGCTCCTTCAATCCCTGTCCCTCAGTGTCCCCTCAAATACTGTCCCTCAGTGCTCCTTCAATCCCTGTCCCTCAGTGTCCCATCCATCCCTATCCCTTTGTCCCCTAAATCCCTGTCCCTCAGTGTCCCCTCAATCCCTGTCCCTCAGTGCCCCCTCCATCCCTATCCCTGTGGCCCCTAAATCCCTGTCCCTCAGTGTCCCCTCAAATACTGTTCCTCAGTGTCCCCTCAATCCCTGTCCCTCAGTGTCCCCTCAAACACTGTCCCTCAGTGTCCCCTCAATCCCTGTCCCTCAGTGTCCCCTCAAACACTGTCCCTCAGTGCTCCTTCAATTCCTGTCCCTCAGTGTCCCCTCAATCCCTGTCCCTCACTGTCCCCTCAATCCCTGTCCCTCAGTGCCCCCTCAATCCAAAATGTTTTCGTGATGTCAGTCTCAACAGGGTTCGCTGAATGCTAGGGCTCAGCGGTGATATTCACTTCTTTAATATTTTACTTGCAGCCTTGGTAGTTTTCACAGCAGATTCATTCTTAGTAACTGACTTGATCACACATACAGCCACAGTGTCCCCTCAAATACTGCCCCTTAGTGCTCCTTCAATCCCTGTCCTCGGTGTCCCATCAAATACTGCCCCTTAGTGCTCCTTCAATCCCTGTCCCTTTGTGTCCCCGCCAACCCTGTCCCTCAGTGTCCCCTCAATCCTCTGTCCCTCAATGTCCCCTCAAATACTGCCCCTTAGTGCTCCTTCAATCCCTGTCCCTTTGTGTCCCCGCCAACCCTGTCCCTCAGTGTCCCCTCAATCCTCTGTCCCTCAATGTCCCCTCAAATACTGCCCCTCAGTGCTCCTTCAATCCCTGTCCCTCAGTGTCCCCTCAATCCCTGTCCCTCATGTCCCCTCAATCCCTGTCCCTCAGTGCTCCCTCAATCCCTGTCCCTCAGTATTCCATCAATCCCTGTCCCTCAGTGCTCCCTCAATCCCAGTCCCTCAGAGCCCCCTCAAATACTGTCCCTCAGTGTCCCCTCAAACACTGTCCCTCAGTGCCCCCTCAAACACTGTCCCTCAGTGCTCCCTCAATCCCTGTCCCTCAGTATCCCCTCAATCCCTGTCCCTCAGTGGCCCCTCAAATACGGTCCCTCAGTGCTCCCTCAATCCCTGTCCCTCAGTGTCCCCTCAATCCCTGTCCCTCAGTGTCCCTCAATCCCTGTCCCTCAGTGCTCCCTCAATCCCTGCCCCTCAGTGTCACCTCAATTCCTGCTCTCAGTGCCCCCTCAAATACTGTCCCTCAGTGTCCCCTCAATCCCTGTCCCTCAGTGCTCCCTCAATCCCTGTCCCTCAGTGTCCTCTCAATCCCTGTCCCTCAGTGCCCCCTCAAATACTGTCCCTCAGTGTCCCATCAATCCCTGTTCCTCAGTATCCCCTCAATTCCGTCCCTCAGTGACCCCTCAAACACTGTCCCTCAGTGCCCCCTCAATCCCTGTCCCTCAGTGCTCCCTCAATCCCTGTCCCTCAGTGTTCCATCAATCCCTGTCCCTCAGTGCCCCCTCAATCCCTGTCCCTCAGTGTTCCATCAATCCCTGTCCCTCAGTGCCCCCTCAATCCCTGTCCCTCAGTGTCCCCTCAAACACTGTCCCTCAGTGCTCCCTCAATCCCAGTCCCTAAGTGCCCCCTCAAACACTGTCCCTCAGTGCTCCCTAAATCCCTGTCCCTCAGTGTCCCATCAATCCCTGTCCCTCAGTGTCTCCTCAAACACTGTCCCTCAGTGCTCCCTCAATCCCTGTCCCTCAGTGTCCCCTCAATCCCTGTCACTCAGTGTCCCCTCAATCCCTGTCCCTCAGTGCCCCCTCAAATACGGTCCCTCAGTGCTCCCTCAATCCCTGTCCCTCAGTGTCCCCTCAATCCCTGTCACTCAGTGTCCCCTCAATCCCTGTCCCTCAGTGCCCCCTCAAATACGGTCCCTCAGTGCTCCCTCAATCCCTGTCCCTCAGTGTCCCCTCAATCCCTGTCCCTCAGTGTCCCCTCAATCTCTGTTCCTCAGTGCTCCCTCAATCCCTGTCCCTCAGTGTCACCTCAATTCCTGCTCTCAGTTCCCCCTCAAATACTGTCCCTCAGTGTCCCCTCAATCCCTGTCCCTCAGTGCTCCCTCAATCCCTGTCCCTCAGTGTCCCCTCAATCCCTGTCCCTCAGTGCCCCCTCAAATACTGTCCCTCAGTATCCCCTCAATTCCGTCCCTCAGTGTCCCCTCATGCACTGTCCCTCAGTGCCCCCTCAATCCCTGTCCCTCAGTGCTCCCTCAATCCCTGTCCCTCAGTGTCCCATCAATCCCTGTCCCTCAGTGTCCCCTCAAACACTGTCCCTCAGTGCTCCCTCAATCCCTGTCCCTCAGTGTCCCCTCAAACCCTGTCCCTCAGTGCCCCCTCAAATACAGTCCCTCAGTGCTCCTTCAATCCCTGTCCCTGTGCCCCCTCAATCCCTGTCCCTCAGTGTCCCCTCAATCCCTGTTCCTCAGTGTCCCCTCAATCCCTGTTCCTCTGTGTCCCTTCAATCCCTGTCGCTCAGTGTCCTCTCAATCCCTGTCGCTCAGTGTCCCCTCAATCCCTGTCCCTGTGCCCCCTCAATCCCTGTCCCTCAGTGCCCCCTCACAATCCCTCAGTGTCCCCTCAAATACTGTCCCTCAGAGCCTCCTCAAATACTGTCCCTCAGTGTCCCCTCAATCCCTGTCCCTCAGTGCTCCCTCAATCCCTGTCCCTCAGTGTCCCCTCAATCCCTGTCCCTCAGTGCCCCCTCAAATACTGTCCCTCAGTGCTCCATCAATCCCTGTCCCTCAGTGTCTCCTCAATCCCTGTGCCTCAGTGTCAGTGCAAACCATCTTCCTCTGTGTCTCCTCAATCCCTGTCCCGCAGTATAACTTCAATTCCTCTACCTCAGTGTCCCCCCAATCCCTCTCCCTCAGTGCTCCCTCAATCCGTCCCTCAGCGCTCCCTCAGTCCCTCTCCCTCGGTGTCCCCTCAATCCCTCTCCCTCAGTGTCACCTCAATCCCTGTCCCTCAGTGTCCCCTCACTCCCTCTCCCTGTGCCCCCTCAATCCCTGTCCCTCAGTGCCCCCTCACAATCCCTCAGTGTCCCCTCAAATACCGTCCCTCAGAGCCTCCTCAAATACTGTCCCTCAGTGTCCCCTCAATCCCTGTCCCTCAGTGCTCCCTCAATCCCTGTCCCTCAGTGTCCCCTCAATCCCTGTCCCTCAGTGCCCCCTCAAATACTGTCCCTCAGTGTCTCCTAAATCCCTGTCCCTCAGTGCTCCCTCAATCCCTGTCTCTCAGTGTCCACTCAATCCCAGTCCCTCAGTGCCCCCTCAAATACTGTCCCTCAGTGCTCCATCAATCCCTGTCCCTCAGTGTCTCCTAAATCCCTGTCCCTCAGTGCCCCCACAAAAACTGTCCCTCAGTGTCCCCTCAAATACTGTCCCTCAGTGCTCCCTCAATCCATGTCCCTCAATGCCACCTCCATCCCTATCCCTCTGTCCCCTCAAATACTGTCCCTCAGTTCTCCCTCAATCCCTGTCCCTCAATCCCTGTCCCTCAGTGCCCTCTCAAATACTGTCCCTCAGTGTCCCCTCATTCCCTGTCCCTCAGTGTAACCTCAATCCCTCTCCCTTGGTATCCCCTCAATCCCTGTCCCTCTTTGCCCCCTTGAACACTGTCCCTCAGTGTCTCCTCAATCCCTGTGCCTCAGTGTCAGTGCAAACCATCTTCCTCTGTGTTCCCTCAATTCCTGTTCCTCAGTGTCTCCTCAATCCCTGTCCCGCAGTATAACTTCAATTCCTCTACCTCAGTGTCCCCCCAATCCCTCTCCCTCAGTGCTCCCTCAATCCGTCCCTCAGCACTCCCTCAGTCCCTCTCCCTCAGTGTCCCCTCAATCCCTCTCCCTCAGTGTCACCTCAATCCCTGTCCCTCAGTGTCCCCTCACTCCCTCTCCCTCAGTGCTCCCTCAATCCCTGTCCCTCAGTGTCACCTCAATCCCTGTCCCTCAGTGCTCCCTCAATCCCTGTCCCTCAGTGTCACCTCCAATACTGTCCCTCAGTGCTCCCTCAATCCCTGTCCCTCAGTGCTCCCTCAATCCCTGTCCCTCAGTGCTCCCTCAATCCCTGTTCCTCAGTGTCACCTCAATCCCTCTCCCTCAGTGCTCCCTCAATCCCTATTCCTCAGTGTCCCCTCAATCCCTGTTCCTCAGTGTCACCTCAATCCCTCTCCCTCAGTGTCCCCTCAATCCCTGTCCCTCAGTTTCTCCTCAATCCCTGTTCCTCAGTGTCTCCTCAAACCCTGTCCCTCAGTGTCATCTCAATTACTCTTCCTCTGTCATGAGTTTCTTTGTGTTATCTTCAGCAACACAATGAGGTATGTGGATTCCAGTTTCTTGATGATCTCTAGGTTTATTTACAGCTAAACTAATACACACAATACAGAGCAAATTATATACAGAACCTTTGTCCAGGGTGTTACAGTGCATAGTGATTATGGCTTCTAGTCACATAACTACATCCTGGTACTTAGCTCATTAGCATACTGAGTTCTTAAAAGGACATGACTCTTAAAGCGATCATACAACATCTTCTTTCTTTCCAAAGATAAGTGTCATACACTGCAAGTAAAAACACATAAAATTGCAAAAAAATCAAAATTAGTTATACAAAAATAAAGATTTTAAAATTTACAAGTATGAGGATAGGGATTGTGAAATTTCCGAATGCAGAAGCTTAAGAGTCCATATATCATTTTGGTGGTTTGTCAACTCTTCCAGGTCTTGTTATGGTATTACCTTCTGTGGATGTGAATTTCACCCTTGGCTGTTTTTGGTTTGCAGACCTGTTGTCCATGTGTTGGTCACTGCATGTCAGTCATGCACCATCTTCATTCTCCCTTGTGTTTCGAGCATCCTCTCGGACATGCAGTACGGCATCGCCTTTGAAAACTCCTATGGTGTTGAACCTCTCCGGCTACATTTGTTGTAAGTCCAGGAATGACTCAATGCGGGTACCCTTGGTCTCTTCTGCTTAGTGGGTACCTTGGTGATCTCATGGATTGTCACAATATCAAGGTCCTTACATGCTGGTAGTCCTGCCACAGCTGGTCCGCACATATATACCAGGTAAAATAGTTGTGGTTTCCATGCTGACTTTCCATAGCTGCCTTGCATTGTTAGTGTGCCACTGCAAGGGATGGGTGACCCATTGTATGCAGTTAGCTTTGCAGTTATTGGTTGTATCATTAATTTCCAACAACCTTCGGGATTCGCACTGGTAGGATATTTGCACTAGCTCCTGTGTCAATCTTAGTCCTGAGTGTATGTTTGCCAACTTTCTTTGGGCACATGATATTAATGGTAGCAAAAGCTTCCAGTTGTTTGATTTCATCAACACAATGTATCAGGTTCACAATGTGAAACACCTGCTCATCTTCTGGCGAAGAATCGCTCCACTCTGAGTCTTGTCTCAGGTCTATTTCACTGTGGACTTCATGTATATGCTTGCGTTTAGGCAGGTCTCCGGCGCTCTCCTTGCTGCTGTTGCCATGTTCCTGGACCTGTCTCTGTTTGCGTACTGTTGTGACTTATGGCTGCAATCTTTGGAGCCAGATTTCTTACATAGTCGGTCCCAGTGTCCTTTTGCACTGCCCGCCTTGCACTGATTTTGAAATGTGGGACAATTTGGGGGTGAATGGAACAAACCACACTTTCCACACAACTTGCTTGCTTTTTATGACCTGGTTACCATGCCGATATTGTCAGCTGCACCTCATGCTTGAAGATACTGTTGTCCAGCTACATATTTCCTGCCATCTCAGGGCAGCGCATCAATGCTATGACCTTTCTTTTTCCCCAAGAGGTCTTTTTGAAATGCTTCAGTAGGTGTTGAGACATTCACCAGCTCATTATTCACTCCAACAGCTCAGATTCTGAAAAATCGCATTCATTGCCCTTACTACGGCATCTACTGACAAATTGATCTATTGATTCTTATGGCTGTTGTCCTGTTGTCTCTAGGACATCAATTCCAGGCGATGAATTCTAAAATTCACTCTTATCCGAAGCTGATCATCTTGCACATTCCATAGCTTTGTGGGATCTTTCTGGTCCTCTTCAGATAAGCCAGATATATTGATTCTGTATAATCCCCTCATTTCCGACTGCTATCAATATTTTCATAGCCTGCTTCTCTGGTTCTGCAACCACTTGGTCTATGAAGAGTAATTACATGCTTTGTTTAAAAAGTTTGAACTTGGATAGGATATCAATCCTGTTCCTGCTGAGAAATTTGATATCCATCCTTCTGCTGTTCTTTTGCTTTCTGCTCTATTTTTAACTTTGTTCAGCTCTGTGTGCGCCTTCAGCACTGTATTTATTATGACTTTCCTATTTCTGGCTTAAAACTTGCTCTATTAACTCTGTGCTGAATGCCCTTTAAGAAATTATTTTTTTCCAAAGCAAGCTGTTTTGACTGAGTGTAACAGATGCTTGACAGTGTTCTCTGCTTTTTCTCTTTCAGTACTTGGCTTGTATGTTAACACTGCTGCTCCATAGGCAGTTCAAGGTTTCTCCCCTTTTTTTTTGTTAGAGTTTATTTATCTTCTTCATGGTTTAATGATTTTTTCAGCTTGACTGCTTCAACGGAGACTCTGCAGTGTTCGGGGTGCAGCGGGAGTGTGGGGGGGTGGTTTCCGTGCTTTTTCTCACTATCGGACTTTGGTTTTTTTTCCATTCACGCATTTTCATGGTTTTCCACTTTTTCTTTCTCTTTAGAAAATGAATTTATTTTTGAACTCTTCAAAGGCTTTTTTTTAACCAGGATTGCTTGATCGTCAGCATAATAACTCACCTGATCACTTGCTTTTCAGCCACACTTCTGTTCTATGGAGCTTTTTTCAGCATTCTAAGGTTTGTAGCTTTCTTTCACTCTTTTTAGGTACTTGTTTTAAAGTTTCTTCACTTGTTCGCTGTTTTACCCGTAGTCTTCAAGCTTATATCTTGTCTTTTCACCACCTCTGCCACCATATCATGAGTTTCTTTGTGTTATCTTAAGCAACAAAATGAGATACGTGGATTCCGGTTCCTTGAAGATCTCGAGAAGGTTTATTTACAACTAAACTAATACACACAATACAGAGCAAACTATATACAGAACCTTTGTCCAGGCTGTTACAGTGCAGAGTGACGATGGCTTCTAGTCACATAACTACATCCTGATACTTAGCTCAATAGCATACTGAGTTCTTAAAGTGATCATACAACACCTCAGTGTCCTCAATCACTGTCCCTCAATGTCCCCTCAATGCCTGCCCCTCAGTGCTCTCAATCACTGTCCATCAGTGCCCCTCTCAATCCCTGTCCCCTAAATCACTGTCCCTCAGTGTCTCTCCCAGCCCTGTCCCTCAGTGTCTCTCCCAGCCCTGTCTCTCAGTGTCTCTCCCAGCCCTGTCCCTCAGTGTCTCTCCCAGCCCTGTCTCTCAGTGTATCTCCCAGCCCTGCCCCTCAGTGTCTCTCCCAGCCCTGTCCCTCAGTGTCTCTCCCAGCTCTGCCCCTTAGTGTCTCTCCCAGCCCTGTCTCTCAGTGTCTCTCCCTGCCCTGCCTCTCAGTGTCTCTCCCAGCCCTATCTCTCAGTGTCTCTCCAGCCCTGTCTCTCAGTGTCTCTCCAGCCCTGTCTCTCAGTGTCTCTCCCAGCCCTGTCCCTCAGTGTCTCTCCCAGCCCTATCTCTCAGTGTCTCTCCCAGCCCTGTCCCTCAGTGTCTCTCCAGCCCTGTCTCTCAGTGTCTCTCCCAGCCCTGTTCCTCAGTGTCTCTCCCAGCCCTGTCCCTCAGTGTCTCTCCAGCCCTGTCCCTCAGTGTCTCTCCAGTCCTGCCCCTCAGTGTCTCTCCAGCCCTGTCTCAGTATCTCTCCAGCCCTGTCTCTCAGTGTCTCCCCAGCCCTGCCTCTCAGTGTCTCCCCAGCTCTGTCACTCAGTGTCTCTTCCAGCCCTGTCCCTCAGTGTCTCTCCCAGCCCTGTCTCCCAATGTCTCTCCCAGCCCTGTCCCTCAGTGTCACTCTCAGACCTGTCTCTCAGTGTCTCTCCCAGCCCTGTCCCTCAATGTCTCTTCCAGCCCTGTCTCTCAGTGTCACTCCCAGCCCCGTCTCTCATGCCTCTCCCAGCCCTGTCTCTCAGTGACTCTCCCAGCCTTGTCTCTCAGTGTCTCTCCAGCCCTGTCTCTCAGTGTCTCTCCCAGCCCTGTCTCTCAGTGTCTCTCCCAGCCTTGTCCCTCAGTGTCTCTCCCAGCCCTGTCTCTCAGTGTCACTCCCAGCCCCGTCTCTCATGCCTCTCCCAGCCCTGTCTCTCAGTGACTCTCCCAGCCTTGTCTCTCAGTGTCTCTCCAGCCCTGTCTCTCAGTGTCTCTCCCAGCCCTGTCTCTCAGTGTCTCTCCCAGCCTTGTCCCTCAGTTTCTCTCCCAGCCCTGTCTCTCATGTCTCTCCCAGCCCTGTCTCTGTGCCTCTCCCAGCACTGTCCCTCAGTGTCTCTCCAGCCCTGTCTCTCAGTGTCTCTCCCAGCCTTGTCCCTCAGTGTCTCTCCCAGCCCTGTCTATCATGTCTCTCCCAGCCCTGTCTCTCAGTGTCTCTCCCAGCACTGTCTCTCAGTGTCTCTCCCAGCCCTGTCTCTCATGTCT
Organism: Heterodontus francisci; assembly: GCF_036365525.1. Lineage (NCBI taxonomy): Eukaryota > Metazoa > Chordata > Chondrichthyes > Heterodontiformes > Heterodontidae > Heterodontus > Heterodontus francisci. The sequence continues at coordinate 82,551,070 of NC_090387.1, forward strand.
CTCCCAGCCCTGTCTCTCAGTGCCTCTCCCAGCACTGTCTCTCTGTGTCTCTCCCAGACCTGTCCCTCAGTGTCTCTCCCAGCCCTGTCTATCATGTCTCTCCCAGACCTGTCCCTCAGTGTCTCTCCCAGCCCTGTCTCTCATGTCTCTCCCAGCCCTGTCCCTCAGTGTCTCTCCCAGACCTGTCCCTCAGTGTCTCTCCCAGCCCTGTCTATCATGTCTCTCCCAGACCTGTCCCTCAGTGTCTCTCCCAGCCCTGTCTCTCATGTCTCTCCCAGCCCTGTCCCTCAGTGTCTCTCCCAGCCCTGTCTCTCATGTCTCTCCCAGACCTGTCCCTCAGTGTCTCTCCCAGCCCTGTCTCTCAGTGTCTCTCCCAGCCCTGTCTCTCAGTGTCTCTCCCAGCCTTGTCCCTCAGTGTCTCTCCCAGCCCTGTCTATCATGTCTCTCCCAGACCTGTCCCTCAGTGTCACTCTCAGCCCTGTCCCTCAGTGTCACTCTCAGCCCTGTCTCTCAGTGTCTCTCCCAGCCTTGTCCCTCAGTGTCTCTCCCAGCCCTGTCTATCATGTCTCTCCCAGACCTGTCCCTCAGTGTCACTCTCAGACCTGTCCCTCAGTGTCACTCTCAGCCCTGTCCCTCAGTGTCACTCTCAGCCCTGTCTCTCAGTGTGGCTCCCAGTCTCTGCCCTGTCTCTCTGTACTTTATAAAGCCTCATCCACATGCAAGCCACTTAGTATTAAATAATCAACAGCAGCTTTAGAACCATTAAAGCTCTAAATAGGTATGTATTGCAAAATGTCTATCATATTTATATATTTAGTAGCAGGTATAACAATGAAATTTGACAGTTGTATGCTATACCCTGTAAGCTGGTTATATTAGGGTGAGTGTTAGGGAGAACAGGTATTGCTGGAGATCTGGGCTGGTGACAGAACATGGAAGCACAACCCATGAGACTATCCAAGGGGAGAAAGTAATAGGATAAGCAGGTATTAAAGCAAAATACCCAGATATGTGTCTATTGCAATCCAGATGTGTGGTTGTGGCCTATTTTCCTGGACTAAATATATTGTACACACTTCTACTGGGTGCACAAATTATGGTGCTTCAAAAAACTGGAGAGAGGCGCAGTCATTGTGAAAGTCAAAGAATGAGTGGAAGAATGTGAGGAAGTGATCACAATGGAGAGATTGGGGACTGAACAAAAAGGAAGGATTCTTCTGGAATTATATGAGAACAGGAAGCCTGCAGTCAGACCCAGTGATGCAGCCTTCACAGTCTCCCTCTACAATGCCTCTTACAACCCTGCCCTCTCAAATCCAGTTTACACCCTCCCTGACAATTCTGCACCATACCCTCTTTCATCCTGCATTGCACCTCCTTCCACATTGCAATCCTGCCTTACATTACTTTCCTGCATTACATTCCCCCTATTTCCAATCCTGCATTACACCCCCATTTTCAATCCTGCATTACACACCCCCATTTCCAATCCTGCATTACACACACCCATTTCCAATCCAACATTACACCCCCCATTTCCAATCCTGCATTATACACCCCATTTCCAATCCAGCATTACACTCCCCCATTTCCAATCCTGCATCACACACACCCATTTCCAATCCTGCATTACACACCCCCATTTCCAATCCTGCATTACACCCCCATTTCCAATCCTGCATTACACCCCCCCATTTCCAATCCTGCATTATACTGTCCATTTCCAATTCTGCATTACACACACCCATTTCCAATCTTGCATTACACCCCCATTTCCAATCCTGCATTACACCCCCATTTCCAATCCTGCATTACACACACCCATTTCCAATCCTGCATTACACACCCCCATTTCCAATCCTGCATTATACACCCCATTTCCAATCCTGCATTGCACCCTCATTTCCAATCCTGCATTACACATCCCCATTTCCAATCCTGCATTACACACCCCAATTTTGATTCCTACATTACACAGCCCCATTTCCAATCCTGCATTATACACCACATTTCCAATCCTGCATTACACACACCCATTTCCAATCCTGCATTACACCCCCCATTTCCAATCCTGCATTACACACCCCAATTTTGATTCCTACATTAAACAGCCCCATTTCCAATCCTGCATTATACACCACATTTCCAATCCTGCATTACACACACCCATTTCCAATCCTGCATTACACACACCCATTTCCAATCCTGCATTATACACCACATTTCCAATCCTGCATTACACACACCCATTTCCAATCCTGCATTACACCCCCCATTTCCAATCCTGCATTATACACCCCATTTCCAATCCTGCATTACACCCTCATTTCCAATCCTGCATTACACATCCCCATTTCCAATCCTGCATTACACACCCCATTTCCAATCCTGCATTACAGCCCCATTTCCAATCCTGCATTACACACACCCATTTCCAATCCTGCATTACACCCCCCCATTTCCAATCTGCATTACACACCCCAATTCTAATCCTACATTGCACCCCCATTTCCAATCCTAAATTACACACCACATTTCCAATCCTGCATTACACACCACATTTCCAATCCTGCATTACACACCACATTGCCAACCCTACATGACACACCACATTTCCAATCCTGCATTACACACCACATTTCCAATCCTACATTACACACCACATTTCCAATCCTACATTACACACCACATTTCCAATCCTGCGTTACACACCACATTGCCAACCCTACATTACACGCCCCATTACCAATCCTACATTACACCCCCCATTTCCAATCCTACATTACACCCCCCATTTCCAATCCTGCATTACACCCCCCATTTCCAATCCTACATTACACCCCCATTTCCAATCCTGCATTACACCCCCCATTTCCAATCCTACATTACACCCCCCATTTCTAATCCTACATTACACCCCCCATTTCCAATCCTACATTACACACCCCATTTCCAATCCTGCATTACACCCCCCATTTCCAATCCTGCATTGCACCCCCATTTCCAATCCTACATTGCAGCCCCATTTTCAATCCTGCATTACACCCCCCATTTCCAATCCTGCATTGCACCCCCATTTCCAATCCTACATTATACCCCCATTTCCAAACCTGCATTACACCCCCATTTCCAATCCTGCATTACACCCCCCATTTCCAATCCTGCATTGCACCCCCATTTCCAATCCTACATTACAGCCCCATTTTCAATCCTGCATTACACCCCCATTTCTAATCCTACATTACACCCCCCATTTCCAATCCTGCATTGCACCCCCATTTCCAATCCTACATTACAGCCCCATTTCCAATCCTGCATTGCACCCCCATTTCTAATCCTGCATTGCACCCCCATTTCTAATCCTACATTACTCCCCCATTTCCAATCCTACACTACACCTCCATTTCCAATCCTGCCCTACACCCCCCATTTCCAATCCTACATTACACCCCCCATTTCCAATCCTACATTACACCCCCCATTTCTAATCCTGCATTGCACCCCCATTTCCAATCCTGCATTACACCCCCCATTTCCAATCCTGCATTGCACCCCCATTTCCAATCCTGCATTACACACCACATTTCCAATCCTGCATTACACCCCCCATTTCTACTCCTACATTACACACCCCATTTCCAATCCTGCATTACACCCGCATTTCCAATCCTACATTCAACATCCCCATTTCCAATCCTACATTACACACCCCATTTCCAATCCTACATTACACCCCCCATTTCCAATCCTACATTACACACCCCATTTCCGATCCTACATTACACCCCCCATTTCTAATCCTACATTACACCCCCCATTTCCAATCCTACATTACACACCCCATTTCCAATCCTACATTACACCCCCCATTTCCAATCCTACATTACACACCCCATTTCCGATCCTACATTACACCCCCCATTTCTAATCCTACATTACACCCCCCATTTCCAATCCTACATTACACACCCCATTTCCAATCCTGCATTACACCCCCCATTTCCAATCCTGCATTGCACCCCCATTTGCAATCCTACATTACACCCCCATTTCCAATCCTGCATTACACCCCCCATTTCCAATCCTGCATTACACCCCTTTTCCAATCCTGCATTACACCCCCCATTTCCAATCTGCATTACTCTCCCACTTCCAATCCTGCATTACACCCCCCATTTCTAATCCTGCATTATACATCCCATTTCCAATCCTGCATTACACCCCCATTTCCAATCCTGCATTACAACCCCCATTTCCAATCTGCATTGCTCTCCCACTTCCAATCCTGCATTACGCTCCCCTGTTTCTAATCCTGCATTACATCCCCCCATCTTTCCAATCCTTCATTCCATCCCTATTTCCAATCCTGCACTGGGTACAGAGGTTGTAAGGGCAGTACACTCTTGGCACCATCTGTCTGGCTATGAGCTAACTGCCTTCTCACCTCCCTCTCAATTTCACGTTTTTGCTCCTTTTCTTCTCTGATTTTCACCTTGGTTTATTGTTGTCTATTTGCTGGTTTTCTCAGGCTTTCTTCCTATAATAAGACAAGTTTGTTTCTGGTGCAGGCAGAGTGACCCAGTGACCAATGGTCAATCCTTAGCAATGGAAGGTTTCTTGTGAATTGTGTTGGGGACAATCCCTTTGTTCTAATTTGGATTGCTGGATTCTACCATCTATCAGCCAGTCTAATATAAAGGCGTTAGCAGTGCTTTAAATTCTATTATTGCATTGGAGCTGGAGTATAAAAATAATATTCTTCCTTGCAATTTGCAAAAGAGTCAATAAGAGTGCTCCTGGGTCTTTGATCTATAAGCTGTGCAGAATGGCTAAGGAAGATAAAGCTGATTTTATTGAAAAATCCAAGGTTAAGAATGAAGATGATCCCATGTTTATAAATAAAATTTGAGGAAAATTGGTTGACTGCAGATGAAGAAGTTTTCAGCTCTGAACCAGAAGAGGATTAGGGCAGTGACTCTCAAATTATTTTTTTAAGGACCTCTTTTCAAATGGATTAGTAATCACAGACCCCCATCTAAATTATAATACTATACAATAATCATAATATGCCAGTGTTGCATGTAAAGAGTGTTTTAATAGTTCGTTTAAGAAAACAGCTATTTAATTACAGATATCAGTGAGATGGGTGTGCATCCTCGTTGCACTATCTGTATCCTTGGTGTGATGTTTGACAATAACATTCGTAAATCATTCTCCACCTCCAACAGGACCTGTATTTTGTCTTCCTGACTTTAAAGAACATGGAGCCCTGGGCAAACTTGTGTTTTGGCACCATTTGGGAGGCGGTGGCGTAGTGGTATTGTCACTGGACTAGTAACCCAGAGACCCAGGGTATTGCTCTGGGGACATGGGGTCAAATCCCACCACAGCAGAAGGTGGAATTTGAATTCAATTAATAAATCTGGAATTAAAAAGCTAGTCTAGTGATGGCCATGAAAACCATTGTCGATTGTTGTAAAAACCCATCTGGTTCACTAATGTCCTTTAGGGAAGGAAATCTGCTGTCCTTACCTGGTCTGGCCGACATGTGACTCCAGACCCACAGCAATGTGGTTGACTCTTACATGCCCTCTGAAATGGCCTAGCAAGCCACTCAGTTAGGGCAATTAAAAATGGGAAATAAATGCTGGCCTGGCCAGCGACGCCCACATCCCATGAATGAATAATAAAAAAAATTTCCTTGCACCTAAGTGTGTAGTACTTAACTGTTTAAAAAACACACCTGTATTGAACAAGGCTGAACTCACCTGTCACCCACCACCAGCCTTGGTAGCTGCAGGTCTGGTGTTCGTCATGCTGTTCTCAGCGCTCCTCCTAGGTGAGACAGTCAGCCCAATCTACACTGGACATCTGGCGGCTGCACTTCATTCCCACCTCCTGACTCACACTAAACCCGCCTTCAGCCATCACTTACTCTTGACCATGGCGTCCTGGGTGGTTGCCCATATTGCCTACCCATAAGACCAGCCCTACTCGGTAAACACTTTCACAATACTTCACAGACCCACTGGTCTCTACAGACGCTCAGGGGTCCACACACCCCACTTTGAGTATTAGGGGTCATAATCAGAAGGTAAGGGAATTGAACCAGGACATAATTTCAGGAATTACTAGTTTACATCTGTGATCAATGAAATAGATTAATGCCCAGCCCAGTAGATGTGGACTCAATTGGAGCATTGAGATTTTTGTTCAGTGGGAGGTGCAAAGATATTTGCCTAGCAACAAGGCTGGAAGTGAATGTGGACTTGCATTGTAGGGTGAGCTTGATGGGATGTATGTTGAGAATGGTTGAGAGAGGCACTGCAAGGGACAATGCATCACAGTGGCGCAGTGGTTAGCACCGCAGCCTCACAGCTCCAGCGACCTGGGTTCAATTCTGGGTACTGCCTGTGTGGAGTTTGCAAGTTCTCCCTGTGTCTGCGTGGGTTTCTTCCGGGTGCTCCGGTTTCCTCCCACAAGCCAAAAGACTTGCAGGTTGGTAGGTAAATTGGCCATTATAAATTGTCCCTAGTATAGGTAGGTGGTAGGGGAATATAGGGACAGGTGGGGATGTGGTAGGAATATGGGATTAGTGTAGGATTAGTATAAATGGGTGGTTGATGGTCGGCACAGACTCGGTGGGCCGAAGGGCCTGTTTCAGTGCTGTATCTCTAAACTAAACATTTTTTTATCTTCTATTACTCCTCAAGTAGATACTTCATACATGAGCTCGGACTGTGAAATTGGTGAGATGATCATCACTGGAGAGGAGTCAATATCACGAGCAAGCTTGACTCCATTCTCATCTCATGAACACTATCCACAGGGAGTGACTGGGCAGTAATCAGAAGTGGGCATCATGGCTGATTTTACTTCTCTTTAGACAAGGGTACTGAGACCAATTGTAGCACTTCTACTGTTTCCCAAGCTGAGAAAAGCTAACACAGCACCGATTAAGGATCTAACCTGGGACCTTCTTCATTGGGATGGCTCTTTTCCACATTTAGGCACTTTTTCCAGCAAGACGGCCACATGGAATGCCCAGAAGGGTTTATTAAATACAAATACCACAAACTCTGACAAACACTCTTTCCTGCTCCAAAATAGTGTTTCCATTTCCCACACCAACCTCCTTATAGTTTCTCTGAGTGAGATTGTCCAACCAGTGCTAAATCAAGGCCATCTTTGTGTCATGAACCTACCATCCCATCGAAATTCATCTGTACATATTCAAACCCATCTCACTTAGACCCCAGACAACTAATACATAGTATGTAACGTTCGAGAAGGAATAAAAATGTTGGGAGACTCGGGTGTGATTATCAGTCATTCACTGAAAGTATTCAATCATTATAAGATTGTCAACTTGGCTCATTCAGTATTCACATGCTCCTCAATAACCTTCCACCATAAGTCAAAGTAATTTTCAAAATTATGATGGGTTTTAATAAAGAGAATAATTGTTGGTAGCCAGAGGATACACATTTATATAATTGGAAAAAGAACCAGAGGGGAAAGTGGGATGAATCTTTTCCGAGGTGAGTATATTTGATCTGGAATGCACTGCCTGAAAGGGTGGTGTAAGTAGATCCAATCATAAGTTTCAAAAGGGAATTGGAGATATGCTTGAAAAGGAAAAGATTGCAGGGGTATGGGGAAAGCACTGGGAGTGGGACTAATTGGATAGCTCTTTCAAAGAGCCTGCACAGGCACTTTGGGTCAAATGGCATCCTTCTGTGCTGTAAAATTCTATGATTGTATGAATCCTTTATAGCTCAATAGTAAAGCTACATTTTGAAGTCTGTGCAGAATAATAGAGTGAGTTCAGTCAACTCACATTGCTAATAGTGAGCCACACTCAAAGGAAAGGTGGATCAGAGAATCGGCCATTCGAATGTGGTGGCAATGTCTCTGAGCTGCACTCCACAGATTGCTGAATTCACCCTTTTATCTCAAAGAATGTGGCATGCTACTGATAACTGAGAGAAGACATACAACAATCACTTGTATTTATATAGCACCTTTAACATAATAAAAACGTCCCAAAGTGTTTCGCAGGATTGATATAAAGAACAATTTGACACTTGAGCCACATAAGGAGATATTAGGGCAGTTGACCAAAAGCTTGGTCAAAGAGGTAGGAGTTAAGGAGCGTCTTAAAGGAGGAAAGAGTGGTAGAGAGGCAGAGAGGTGTAGGGAGGAAATTCTGGAGCTTAGGGCCTAGGCAGCTGAAGCAACTAGCAGTAATGGTGGAGCAATTAAAATGGAGGATGATCACGAGGCCAGAATTAGAGGAGGGCAGGTGTCTATGAGGGTTGTAGAGTTGGAGGAGCTTAGAGAAAGGGAGGAGCGAGGCCATGGAGGGAGTGAAAACAAGTATGATAATTTTAAAATTGAGATGTTGCTTAACCAAATGTCAATGTAGGTCAGCAAGCACAGAGCTGATGGGTGAACAGGGTGGTGTGAGTTAGCAGAAGGGCGGCAGCGTTTTTGATGACTTCAAGTTTACGAAGGGTAGAATGTGGGAGACTGGCCAGGAGTGCATTGGAATAGTCAAGTGTAGAGGTAATAAAGGCATGGATGAAGTTTTCAGCAGCAAATGAGCTGAGGTAGGGGTAGGCAATCTTACAGAGCTGGAAATAGGCAGCCTTAGTGATGGTGCGAATATGTAGTTGTAAGTTCATCTCGGGGTCAAATATGACAGCAAGGTTGCAAACAGTCTGGTTCAACCTCACACAGTTGTCAGAGAAAGTGATGTAGACGGTAACTAGGGAGCGGAGTTTGTTGCAGGGACAGAAGACAGTGGCTTTGATTTTCCCGATTGTTAATTAGAGGGAATTTCTGCTCATCCATTACCAAATGTCAGACAAGCAGTCTGAGAATTTAGAGATAGTGGAGGAGTCGAGAGAGGTGATGTGAGATGGATCTGGGTGTCTCCAGCATACATGTGAAAACTAATGTGCTTTTGGATGATGTCACTGAGGGGGGAGCATGTAGATGAGAACTAGGAGGAAGCCAAGGAGAGATCCTTCAGGGACATCAGAGGTAACAGAGCAGGAGCATGAAGAGAAGCCATTGCAGGTGATTCTTTGGCTAAAATTGGATAGATAAGAATGGAACCAGGTGAGAGCAGTCCCATCCAGCTGGACGACTGTGGAAAGGCTTTGGAGGAGGATTGTGTGATCAACCGTGTCAAAGGTTGAGAAGGACGAGGAGGGAAAGTTTACCTTTGTCACAATCACATAGTCGTTAGTGACTTTGATAAGAACTGTTTTGGTACTGTGGAAGGGGTGGAAACCCAATTGGAGGGATTCAAACATGGAGTTCCAGGTAAAATGGGCACAGATTTGGAAGGTAACAACAAATTCAAGGACTTTGGAGAGGAAAGGGAGGTTGGAGATGGGATGGTAGTTTGCAAGGGCGATGGGGTCAAGGTTTTTTTGAGGAGGGGGCGATGATGGCAGATTTGAAATATAGGGAAAAATTAGCGGAAGAGAGAGGATCATTAAAAATATCAGTTAACATGGGAGCCAGGAAAGGAAGTTGGATGGTCAATGGTTTAGTGAGAATAGGGTCGAGGGAGCAGGAGGTGGGTGTCATGGATAAGATAAGCTTGGAGAGGGCATGAGGGGAGATAGGAGAGAAACTAGAGAATAAAGTGAATTCAGAGCTAGGACAGAGGGGGATGTTCGAGGAAGTTTGGTTTGGTGGGCTAGGGGAAGGGAGGGAAGTGGCAAAGGCAGCTGATTGGTTGGTCTCAGTCTCAGTGACAAAGAGGCCCATGAGCTCCTCGCACTTGTTGTTGGAGGTGCGGGTGGAGGAGACAGGGCAGAGGGGTTTAAGAAGTCAGTTTGCAGTAGAGAAAGAAGCTGGAGGTTAACTTTGCATTCCAGGATGAGCAACTTTGGCAGTTGAGAACTCGAGCAGATAGTGCTTTATGTGGTCCAGCCAGCTCTGGTGGTGAATGGGTAAACCAGTTATCCGCCATATCCATTCAAGTCTGTGTCCCTTGATTCTAGTGGAGCGGAGATGGGAGCTGTACCAGGGAAAGGCCAGAGTGAGAGAGAGTATGGTTTTAATGGGACCCCAGCATCAAAGATGGAGGTGAGGGTTTGGTTGAGCAGATTGGTATTTGCAGAGATGTCACATTGAATGGAGGGCCAAATGTGAGACAGTGGGATTGGAACGTTGTGAATGAATTTGGAGAGTGTTTTCCAGCAGCCGACACTAAAGGAAGTAGCTTTGGGATGGGGAAGGAGGAGGTTGGTATAGAGAAATACAAGGAAGTGGTCAGAGGTGACCTCATCTGTGATTGATAGGAGAATGGGAGGCTACATGAGATGGTGAGGTTGAGGCGGTGGCCATGAATATGGGTTGAGGAGTTTACGTAGAGGAAGAGATTAAGGGAGGATCTGAGGGCAGTGGATTCAAAGGAGACAGAACTTGATGAGTTGAGATGGAGTTTGAAATCACTCAGGATGGAACATCACTCAGTGCAGAGGCTGAAACAGGAAAGCAGTGAGAAAATGTTTATGGTGCTTGGCAGGGTAGTAGAGAATGAGGATTTTAAATAAGAGGTGAGAGAGGTGGAACAAGGTGAGATGCTTAAAGGAGGGAAAAGTGCCAGAGGAGTAAAGACACCAACCGGGTTGTGATTGGGTGATAAGAGCTCTACCACCACCACGACAGTCGGGGCACAGCAAGTGCTGGAGGTTATCACCAAGCAGGGAGGCTTCATTTAGAAACAGGTGTAGGTCAGTTAGCCCCTCAAGCCTCTTCCACCATTCAATGTGATCATTGCTGATCTGTGACCTAACTCCATATACCTGCCTTTGCCTCATATCCCTTTAATACCTTTGGTTAATAAACATCTATCAATCTCAGATTTAATATTAGCAATTGATCTAGCATCAATTTTTGGGGAAGAACCATAGAATCATAGAACAATTACGGCACAGAAGGAGGCCATTCAGTCCATCGTGTCCGTGCCATCTGAAAAAACTAGCCACCCAATCTAATCCCACCTTCCAGCACCTGGTCCATAGCCTTGCTGGTTACAGCACTTCAGGTGCATGTCCGGGTACCTTTGAAAAGTATTCAGAGTTTCTGTCTCCACCATCATTCCTGGCAGCAAATTCCAGACACCCACCACCCTCTGGGTGAAAAAGTTTTTCCTCATGTCCCCTCTAGTCCTTCTACCAATCTCCTTAAATCTGTGTCCCATGGTAACTGACCTCCCCCCGCAGGGGAAACAGGTCTTTCCTGTCCACTCTGTCTGGGACCCTCATAATTTTGTACATCTCAATTAAGTCTCCCCTCAGCCTCCTCAGTTCCAGAGAAAACAACCCTAGTTTGAATAATCTCTCCTCATAATTTAACCCTTGGAGTCCAGGAAGCCGAAGATGCACTCCCTCTAAGCACAATATATCCATCCTCACATGTGGTCTCCAGAACTGCTCATAGTACTCCAGGTGTGCTCTAACCAGGGCTTTGTATAGCTGAAACATGACTTCTACCCCCTTGTATGCTAGTCCTCTAGATATAAAGGCCAGCATTCCATTAGTCTTTTTGATTTTTTTTTTTGTATCTGTTCATGACATTTTAATGATCTATGTACCATTTACAGGGAAGATGTCATCACCCCTCAGCCAGATTCCGTCAAGGCCATGCGGTTGATGCAGTTATCCACAATAAGCTCGTGAAGGGAGATGGGGAGCTGATCCAAAGAGAGTTTCTAGGGCTCAGAGCAATGAATTGGGAAAGTAAATCAAGAACTGTGACTCTTTGAAGATATGGCACTGAGAGAGGACATGATTCTGGTCTTTAAAATGAGAAAGGACATAGATTCTACGTGTGGAACTTATTGAGCTCAAGTTGTGATTGTATGGTTAGGTGACATGAATACAAAATTGGCCATCATCAGAAGAGACCAAAAACTAGTAGAAAACTTCTTCCACAAAGTGATAGAGATAATGGAACCTCCTCATTAAAAATACTCAATGCTATGTTGATTAACTCCTTTAAAATGACACTGTACAACTATCTGCTAATAAAAATGACTGAAGGTCATAGAAACAAATACATAGATCCTTCTACTCCCCACAGAATCACCAATGGATCTGATTACTTCCTCCAACGCATTGACTGAATCACTATTTACTGCACCAAGTCCTTGTCCACTTCCCAAGACACCAACTCTAAATATGAATGTCCTTATTCTGTTCATTCATCGGATCACTATGGACTGTATAAATGACACATTTAAAGTGGAATTAACACCTTATTGGGAGTTTTGAGGGAAGGCTCTGGTTTCAACACTGTATCACTGGATTATATTTTTCCATTGCAGTTTTGTCTTGTTCATTTTGAATTATAGTATTAACAGCTTGTCCTGGCAGAAAGTGTAGGTGGCAAGACAACAACATTGTATTATTGTCTTATTACTGTACGTGCCCTGCCTATAAACATAGGGAAACGTCTTGCAGGACGATACTAATGGATACAGTAATATCTTTCATTACTTGTGATTAAATATACATTTAATATTCACCAAATGTCTTTAACCCATGTAGTAATCCAGACGCCTGGCCTAATAATCTGGAGAAAGTGATTTCAAATCCCACATTGTGATCTGAGAACTTGAAGTTAGTTTTTAAAAATCTGGAACTGAACCTGGTTTCAGTGAAAGTGACCATGAACTGTCAGATTGTCATTAAAATCCCAGCTGGTTCACCAATGTGGGACTCCAGTCCCACATCAACGTGGTTGACTCTTAACTGCCCTCTGAAGTGCCCTGGCATCCCACTTAGCTGTTATCACCAGCTTCTCATGGCAAATAGTGATAAGCAATAAATGCCAGCCTTGCGAGTAATGCCCACAACTTGAAAATAAATAAATATATTTCCCCATCCACTTTTTCCCCTCCATTCTCAGATTTACCTGAAAATAATCAAACTGGCCTTGTCCATCCATGTCCAATGCCTCAGAAAATTGACCAGTGTTATATTCATATAGGTGTACATCTGATATATTTACATTGTGACCATATGTGGGTGTATGTAGATTGTAGATTTTATGAAGATAAATGTACACATGTATGTGAGCATACATGTATATATAGAGAAGAAACTGTACAGTTTCATCTCCTCACTTGAGGAAGGACATACTTACCTTAGAGGATGTGCAGGTAGGTTCACTAGACTAGTTCCTGAGATGAGGGGACTGTCCTATGAGGAGAGATTGAGTAGACTAGGCCTGTATTCTCTAGAGTTTAGAAGAATGAGAGGTGATCTCATTCAAATGTATAAAATTCTCAGAGGGCTCGACAGGCTACATGCGGAGAGGCTGTTTCCTCCCAGAACTAGGGGACATGGTCTCAGGATAAGGGGTTGGCCATTTAGGGCTGAGATGAGGGACTAGTATAGGTAGGTGGTAGGGGAATATAGGGACAGGTGGGGATGTGGTAGGAATATGGGATTAGTGTAGGATTAGTATAAATGGGTGGTTGATGGTCAGCACAGACTCGGTGGGCCGATGGGCCTGTTTCAGTGCTGTATCTCTAAATCAAAAATAAATAAATAAATAAAATGTCTTCACTCAAAGGGTTGTGAATATTTGGAATTCTCTACCTCAGGGGGTTGTGGATACTCAGTCATTGAGTAAAATCAAGACTGAGATCAATAGATCTCGGAATACTATGGGAATCAAGGCAGGGAAGTGAAGTTAATGTGGAAAATCAGTCATGATCTTATTGAATGGTGGAGCAGGCTCGACGACCCCTATGGCCTACTTACTGCCTGCCGATTTCTCATCTTCTTGAGGGAACTGCTATAGTGCTTTTCAAGACCTAAGGACCTCCCAAAATGCTTCACAGCAATGAAGTACTTTTGAGGTGCACGGTTGTAATGCAGGGGAAACGCGGCAGTCAAGTTGCGCACAGCAAGATCCCACAAATAGCAATGATCAGATTAATCTGTTGTAGACGTTAGTTGATGGATAAATGTTTTTACGTTAAGATATATGTACCTGTATATATGGATTTTGAAGATATGTGTACATACATTTACACTTTAGGGGGATATATTGACCCACATACCTACATGAGGGTGCCTGGACCTATTATTGTGATTACTAATATGTTATTTACACGATCTAATCTTTAATAGCATATCAGATCTGACAATGAGCTATCAGCGCTGCAGAGATTGTTATCCCTCCTCTGACTCACCCCCCTCCTTCCTCTTCTTTTTATCGCTCCCTCTCTGACGGCCAATGAATTCCACGCTTCCTTGGCCATGTGATATGTTTAGAGGTGGAGGGGGCGTGGCTGGAGTTCCGACAGATCGAATCCGCCGGGGTTACAATCCAGCGGATTCGGCTACATTGTGTCTGTCCGCGGGTTCCATCCCAGCCATTCTCCTCTGCTACATTGTGTGTGTGTATCGAGTGGGTTTAGTGCTACAGGGAGCTCCCATTCCCAGTCTGAACAGCCACACTCTCTCCTCTCACTCTCCTTCCTTTTCTTTTCTCTGTCCCTTGCCTATCCTCTTGCTTTTTTGTTTCATTCCACACGCTCTCCGCATCCCTTTTTTCTTTGCTCTTTCTCTCTCTCCCTCTCCTCGTGTTCCCGTTCAGAAGTCATGGCTGTGAAATATCATCATCTGCCTTTGGGATTAATCGGGTTGTGAAACTGACTAAAAGAAATCGCTGTGAACTCTCGCCCCGTTCGTGAAATTGACGAGAGGGTATTTAATTGTTTTTAATCAAGGGGGGAGTGAAACTGACGAGGAGGAGAGTGAAACTGACGAGGAGGAGAGTGAAACTGACGAGGAGGAGAGTGATTCCGCGAGTGATCTCTTTCCCCCTCCCTCCTCCTTCCACTACCCCGCTCGCCTGTGCCCGGCCATTGAATCAGAGCTGCCTGGTTTGCAGAGAATCGCTGTCACCTTTTTAACTATCGCACCGCGTGGAAAAGGGGCATCAAAAAGCCCGCACCGAAGTGGATTGAAATCGTGGTGTTTTAGTCTTTGAATGTGCAAAGATGGAGACGGGGATAGATAAGGAATGCGGAGCTCTTGGTGGGCTATTCCAGGCTGTCATCAATGACATGAAGGTAAGATCACAAGTAGGATTGGGGGGGATTTGGGGCGAATGGGTGGCTCGGTTTTAACATTTACGTGCGGTCTCCGTCCTTCGCTGCAAAATTGGCAACAGATAAATTAAATCGGTCACCCCGAAGTGATCGTTGCTACTGTAATTAAAGCTGTCACCCGTGAGAACTGCCTGGTGATTTCCTCCCCAAGCTGAGATTTAAGTCAGTGCGAGAGAGAGAGAGAAAAATCGTAGCTCAATGTAAATAAAACGTGTCTTGCATTGCACCACTGAACTGAGAGGGACTCCATTCTCATTGCAGTGTCTACTGATGTATAGGAGATTCCTAGTTCCTGAAAGGGGGGGGGGGGGGTGGATTCTATTTTGTTCGGTGAATGCACCTTCTGGAGATATATATGTAATTGTGTGTATGTGTATTGTAGGGAGTGAGGGCTTAGTCGGTTGTGGGCAGCGAAGATCGGCGAACGCCCAGAAAGAGACAAAATTCAGCCCAGTGGAGAGGAATATTATTTTGCTCTTTGTGTTGTGTGTGTTTGTGCGGCTGTGTGTGCAGCCACTCGAAGCGGAGGAAAGGGCGAGGGAATGCGGGGCTGGGGAGGCATTAATACACCACTGTATTGGTAAAACAAACAGTAAATGGAAGGAGAAGTTGTCAATTCCAGTTTGTTGTGAATGGGCAGATATTTATAGTCGGACAGCAGTCCCTCTGTGTCTATGTGTGTATGTCCTAATTATTTGAAGCTGACTTGCCTGATTGACTCGGGGTTATGAATGAATGTATTAACATTTCGATTAATCGATTAAGTGTGATCGAGCGTGAGCCATAATTAATTTAGAAATAGAAGGTTATTGGGGTGAGAGGGGCGATGTCAAAATAGATCATCCAGTTCCCCACTCCACTCCCCGGAGGGACAAAAACTGGTTTTGAAAACATGGGCAAACAATCTCAGATATTTCACTCAATATACCAGGTGGCTGTGGGACGGACAGCTGATAATTCTCACCTACACATGTTTATAAAACACTTCACATAAATTATATAAATGAACTCCATAGACATTGAGGTGATTGTAAAATGATCCTCCCACTTACTTTCAACCGGACTTAACCTTTGGGCACTGTTAATTTTTCAAAATATATTTTATTTACAGATAAAATATGGTTCAAAATTACTGGGGGTTTTGGGGGGAAAGCTTACCAAATGTTTGGTAGTTACCTGTATTTATTGATGGCAGCGTTTTTTAACTGGTCATGTTTTGTAGTCGGTGTTTAACTGTGATGTGATTAAATCATTCTTACCAGTAACTTAAATCACAGCAAATTCTCCACTTTTCTCTGCTTTCACCCATTACACTGCTAATTTGAAGGAAAATGCCTGGCAGGGAGCCGTATCCTTTAAACTGACCTTGGCACTCACTCGCTGGTTCTTCTGCTCCAAGGTGACCGTGCCCTATATTTCTGGCAAAGTAACTCCTTGGGACTGATGACAGGATTGTGGAATTAAGCAAAAAAAAAATTATCCTTTTTAGCACTGAGTATTTTTGTTGCTAAGTGACCATTTTGTGTTTAGTTTTTTTTTACTGTGCAGTGTTTGTGACTGTGCCATACTTATAGAATTGCGGTGCTGTCACTGGGATTTCACTAACTTGCCCTGATTGGCTTGTGATATTTACACATGTGCTTCTGAACTGAAAGATTATAGATAATGCCCTTCTAAACATGGGTTTGTCTGCATTAGACTAGAATGCAGTACAGGTCGGTACGGGGTTGTCTTTGTATATAACTGGGGTACACTATTGATGGGTACAGGTCTATCTCTGTATAACATTATGGTACAATACTGATCTGTCATTGTATAAGACTGGAGTGGAGTGTTGGTGGGTACAGGTTAATTACTGTAATACACTGGTGTGTAATACTAGTGGGTACACGTTAGTTATTGTATAACGAGTACAGTACTGGCGGGTACAGGTTAGTAACACTGGGGTACAGTACTGGCGGGTACAGGTTAGTAACACTGGGGTACAGTACTGTTGGGTACAGGTTAGTAACACTGGGGTACAGTACTGGCGGGTACAGGTTAGTAACACTGGGGTACAGTACTGGCGGGTACAGGTTAGTAACACTGGGGTACAGTACTGGCGGGTACAGGTTAGTAACACTGGGGTACAGTACTGGCGGGTACAGGTTAGTAACACTGGGGTACAATACTGGCGGGTACAGGTTAGTAACACTGGGGTACAGTACTGGCGGGTACAGGTTAGTAACACTGGGGTACAGTACTGACGGGTACAGGTTAGTAACACTGGGGTACAGTACTGGCGGGTACAGGTTTTTCATTGTAATGCAGTTGTGTGCAGTACAAATGGGTACAGGTCTGTCATTATATAACACTAGGGTACAGCACTGATGGGTACACCTCTGTCACTATAAAACATTGGTACGTCACTGGTGCTTACAGGTCTGTCACTACTTCTTTGATCTAATTGGTAGCAATGCACTAAACCATTCCAGTTTCAACCCTTCATCTGTCATTAAAAACCTAGTTTTGGATAAATGGTGTAAAGATCAAAGTGGTGAATTCACATTGGCATTTTTTTCCCTAGTTAAATGAGCATTGTCTGTATTTGGCCAATTTTTAAGAATTTCTCATCAAGATTGTGTCCCTTTTTTTTTAAAAAAAAACATCTGGTACTTGGAATTTGAGGTTTAGTTGAAGATGCACTGCATCATGTTGCTATGGTTATTGCAACAACACCTGTCTTCCCTCGTGATCTCAACCACCGAGAAGGACAAGAGCAGCAATGTCGTGGGAACACCATCACCTCCAGGTTCCCCTCCAAGTCACACACCATCCCGACTTGAACATTAGATTACTGCTTCTTCATCTCTGCGTCAGTTCTCTCCCTAATACCATTGTGGAAGCAATGTCAGCACATGGACTTCAAGAAAGTGGCCCACCACCTTCTCAGGAGCAACTCTGGACAGGCAATAAGTGTGGTGGCCCAAATCCCAAAAACAAAGATAAAATTGTTTTTTTAAAAAAAATTTGACTGCAGGTTATTTGGTAGTTAAAAGTTGGTCTGAATGATGCTGCCAGTGATTTGTAGCTGTACCATTCACAGTCCCAGAGATGATTGACTGATTTGTAGCTGAACTGTTCACAGCTGCCGAGAAGGAGAATGGTGGTTTATAGCTGTGTCATTCAGAGCCTTAGAGAAGGTTAACAGTGGTTTATAAATGTACCATTCACAGTCTTGGAGAATGAGAATGGTGGTTTATAGCTATACCGTTTACAGTCCCAGAGAAGGATGTCAGGGGAGTTGGGGATCATGCTTTTTATCACAATATCTTGGGCAAATAGTCCTGAGAAGTTGGTCCTGTTAATATGACATGACTCACCCCCTGGATTTCACATGTAACTCTGAGTGAGAGATTAGCAGGAGTTTAACTGTCAGCTCAGGCTGTGATTTGAACTGATAATTGTTAGTTTCCTGCTGAATAATTACAAAGAAAATTCACCATTTAACCATTTGAGCACCAAAGGTCTTTTGCGAAGCATTCCTTTTTATTTTCCCTCCTTTTTCTGAGTCACTTACACCGTTGGCACTATTTCAGTGCTCTCCTGGCCAGTCTCCAATCCTCCTCCATTGTATCCAAATCTCTGCTGCTCTATCCCACACCAAGATCTGCTCACCTATCACCCTCACCCTGCCAACCTACATTAGCTCCAAGTCAACTAATGCCTTCCATTTCAAATCCTTATCATTGGCTGGAATTTTACGCCCCCCCCACCACCCACCCACCAAAAGAGCGGGCTGGTGGCGGGTGGGTGTGGAGGGGAACGTAAAATGGAGTGGGAGGCTGGGGAGGGGCCCTTCCCAATCCGCTCCCGCCTCCGCTGCCAATTTATGTGGGGCAGCGGTGGTGAGAAACAGCCTGCCCTCCCCAGGCCACTTATCTGCCACTTAAGGGCCTCTTCCCACCACCACAGGTATTTTACATTTGGCTGGTGTGCGGCTGAGGCCTCAGAAAACCCGTCTGAGAAAACTAAGCGGCCTTCTGGTGGGCTGGGGGTCCCTCCTGATCGGACACCCAGTGCCCCACAGAGGGTCCCCACAGAAGCCCCAACCACCCCCAATGCACAACACGCCCACCCGCCTCCCCCAAACTGCCCCCTCTTGCTTCGCCAGGGGCCCGACCAATAGTCCCTGGCGAGGCCCTAAAAACTTACCTTTTTCCCGGGGCCATCCGTTATCTTCCTGCTGCAGCTGGGTGTAGTCCCAGCAGTGGCCACCTCTCCTGGT
Organism: Heterodontus francisci; assembly: GCF_036365525.1. NCBI lineage: Eukaryota > Metazoa > Chordata > Chondrichthyes > Heterodontiformes > Heterodontidae > Heterodontus > Heterodontus francisci. The sequence continues at coordinate 82,570,491 of NC_090387.1, forward strand.
GGCGCTGCTGAGACTGAGCTGCCTGCCTGCTGATTGGTCAGCAGCTCCATTAGTCGGGACTTCCTGCCTCAAGACCAATTAAGGGCCTGGGGAACGTAAAATCCGGTATGGATCCCCAAGCCTGGCGGAGGCGGGCTCACCACTGACTTTTTGGCCAGTGGACAGGTTCCCCCCACCCACTGTAAAGTTCTGGCCTTTGTGTCTAAATCTCTTCATGATTTCGTCCCTCCCTTTCACTCCAGCCTTTACCAAATCTACAACAACCCCCGCACCCCTCTTCATCTCACCATTGCTGGTTCTGCCTTCAGCATAGGCCAAGCTCTGGAATTCCCTCCTTGAAGCCTCTGTGCCTATTCCTGATTTAAGGAACTCCTCAAAACTCACTTCTCTGACCAAACCTTTGCTCACCCATTCCTTTGGCTCCGCGTCCTTTTTTATTTTGGGTTGTACCTCTGTGAAGTGCTTGATACATTTTTCTATTTCAATGGTGCTGTATCAAGTTCTGTCGAGTCTACAACGCAGGAACAGGCCATTTGGCCCAGCTGGTCTATGCCAGCATTTACGCTCCACAAGAGTCTCCTTCCAGCCCTCTGCATTTAACCCTATCAACATACCCTCCATTCCTTGTTGTCTCATGCTTATCAAGCTTCCCTTTAAATGCGACAAATTGTGCATCTCTGGGAGTGTGTTAATACTGATTTGGGTATCTGAGAATGTAAAGATACAGTTGGGATAGTAAAGATACATCTTGCATTTATATGGCACTGGGAGCACTGTTCTGCTTTTCAAATGGCATTATAGATCTTTTACTTCAACATGAACCGGCAACCAGAGCCTCACATTAACGCCTCCTCCAAATTGTGCCTCACTCCCTTAGTCCTGCACTCTAGTATCAGTCTAGATTACATGTTCCAGCCCTGAAATGGGCTCTCAGTGATATCATTGAGTTTTGGGGCCCCACACTGAGGTTTGTGCTCCTAAACTGAGCTGGCACTGCAGTCCAGTACTGAGAGGGTTGCTGTATTAGCAGATGGGCTGTTTTGTGTGGAAGAAATGTTGGGACTGATTCTTCTCGCCTCCTGATCAGGCATTCCCAGTGAACAGTGGCATGGATGACTGAGCAGGGATCTGGAGTCCCGGTGTTCATTTGTTAATTTCAATGGCTAGAAACTGTATAAAACGCTGGTTAGGCCACAGCTGGAGTATTGCGTACAGTTCTGGTCACCACATTACAGGAAGGACATAATTGCTCTGGAGAGAATACAAAGGAGATTTACAAGAATGTTGCCAGGGCTTGAAAGTTGCATCTATGAGGAAAGATTGGATAGGCGAGGGTTGTTTTCCTTAGAACAGAGGAGGCGGAGGGGAGACTTGATTGAGGTGTACAAAATTATGAGGGGCTTAGATAGAGTAGACAGGAAGGACCTGTTTCCCCTAGCGGAGAGATCATTATCAGGGGGCACAGATTTAAGGTGATTGGAAGAAGGATTAGAGGGGACATGAGGGAAAAATATTTTCAACCAGAGGGTGGTGGGTGTCTGGAATTCACTGCCCGGATCGGTGGTGGAGGCAGAAACCCTCAACTCATTTAAAAGGTACCTGGACCTGCACCTGAAGTGCTGTAAACTGCAAGGCTACGGACCAGGTGCTGGAAGGTGGGATTAGATTGGGTGGCTAATTTTTTCAGCCGGCACAGACATGATGGCCTCCTTCTGTGCCTAATCTTTCTATGGTTCTGTAGTTCTATCATGCATCACGGGCATTCCATGCCAGGTACATCTGATCAGGAAATCAACCCAAATCACCCCAAGTGAAACTCCCTTCTCTCCCCTACCCATTCCACCCCTGCAGTACTGATCGTTCGATCATTGCTGAAGATCCCACAGTATACAGAGCCTCCTCTTGATGTCCTGGGTTAACATTCCAGCCTTGTCCAACTACACCAAAAGCAAATTAACACCTTATTCCTTGGTGCAGAATGGCAGCCAGACTTATCTGCTTAATAACAGCCTTTGTACCACTGAAGTAATTAATTTTGAGACATTACAGCATAAGGTACCAGGTAAGGCACATACAAGTATATTATTATGGGTTAGGCCTCTGCAATGGGTTTATCCTTGTTGGTTTTTGACTTGGCATAGAAAAAGAACTCCAAAGGAGTCTGCGATCTAGATAACTCCCTTCCTTACAGCACTGTGGTTGGATCCACCCCATACAGACTGCAGCAGTTCAGGAAGGCGGCTCCCCACCACCTTCTCAAGGGCAATTAGGATGGGCAATAAATGCTGGCCTGGCCAGCGACGCCCACATCCCATGAATGAATAACAAAAAGGCTGCAATCTTCCGAGCAATTCCAAGGTCCGTAGGGGGAGCTAAAGCTCAAGACCAAAGGGCAAGTGCTTCTCAGTTGAAATTGTTAAGTTGATAGCTGCAGTGATTGCAGATCAAAGGTTTTACCATGAGCTGTATTTTGTTTTTAAATTCATGTTTTTTGAGTTTTGTGCACTCAATGACTGCATCAAGCTCACGATGACACCCGTGGGAATTTGTTACTTGCCACACCGGCCAACTTTAATTATTTTTTAATTCATTCTTGGGATGTGGGCATCGCTGGTGAGACTGGCATTTATTGCCCATCCCCTGTTCATATTGAGAAGATGGTGGTTAACTGCCTTCTTGAACAGCTGCAGTCCGTGTGTTGAAGGTACTGCCACAGTGCTGTTAAGGTCGGGAGTTGCAGGATTTTGATCCAGTGATGATGAAGGAACGGCAGTATAAGTCCAACACTGAATAGTGTGTGACTTGGAGGGGAACTTGGAGGTGATGGCTAGGGCCTGCTGCCTTTGTTCTTCTAGGTGGTCGAGGTCGTGGGTTTGGAAGGTGCTGTTGAAGGAGCCTTGCTGAATTGTGCCTGTGCAGTGAATCCTGTTGCTAGTACAAACACTGGCCATGGTGCACCGGTGATGGAGGGAGTCAATGTTTAGGACTAGCACTACAACAACTTATATTGTAGCATCCTAACTGCTGCCCATATTGAGATGAAGGAGCTCGGCACAGAGCAGGGATTGAGCCCGGAACGTTCTGGCTTTTATGCTCCACGTTGGCTTACTGAGCCAGAGAGGAGCTTTTATTACCTTTTCCGTGATAACCTACAACTTCTTCAGTGCTTGCCAGGCCCAGTGCACAATGTTTATTGAAAAAAACCCACTTCTATTAAAAGATTCTGTGTTATAGCAAACAACAGCCCCCCAGAGCAATAATTCAATCTCTCCCTGCTCCTGAGCTTTGCTGTCAGGGTTTATGATACTATTTGAGCTCTGCAATGAATTACTACCTTGTCAATTCTCTGCCAGCATCGATTGTTTTAGATTATTGCCTCATTTCTTTAGGATCAGATGTTTAAGATGGTAGAGAAGAGATATTTCAGTAACAGTTGCATGCCGTAAACACGCTGAAGATAAAATTGACTGAAACATTTTTTTTGGAGATAATCTGTCATTATCTGATCTGTTAAAGCTTTTCTTTTCAACACTGAGCGTTTACTGAACAACAAACTGGCTTGTATTGGGCCACTGAGACCCAGAAGGTCCCAGATTTGATTTCTGACCTCTGCTGAATTACTTTTTAGCAGGAGTGGTTCAGAGTTACAAAAGCTAACCCAAGTCAATCCAGGGCAAAGCAGTCCACTTAATTAACAGTCCATTTATTCCCTCCAACTGTGACTGCAGGGTGTACTATCTACAGGATGCATTGCAGCAATTTGCCAAGGCTTTTTGCCGAGCAGCTCCCAACCCACAGTCTCCACCAGAAGGACAAGGACAGCAGGTGCATGGGAATACCACCTCCTCCAAGTCACACACCATCCTGTCTTGGAACTATAATGCCAATCCTTCACCGTCAGTGGGTCAAAATCCTGGAATTCTCTACCTAACAGCACTTTCGGCCTACCTGCACTACATGGATTGCAGCAGATCAAGAAGAGAGCCCATTACCCGGGCAAATAGTTCCTGAGAGCAAATAGTAATGGGCAAAAAATGCCAGTTTTGCTGAGGAAAGTAAGGGTGGAAATTGCGGAGGCACTGGCTATAATCTTCCTCTGGATACGGGGTGGTGCTAGAGGACTGGAGAATTGCAAATCCTTGTTCAAAAAAGGGTGTAAGGATAAGTCAGGCCAGTAAGTTTAACCTTGGTGGTGGGAAAGCTTTTAGAAATGATAATCTGGGACAAAATTAACAGTCACTTGTTCAGGTGCAAATTAATTGAGGAAAGCCAGCCCAGATTTGTTAAGGGCAAATCGTGTTTGACTAAACTAACGGTTGTTTTTCGGACTGGAGGAAGGGATATACTGGGGTTCCCCGGGTCAGTATTAGGACCACTGCTTTTCTTGACATATATGAATGACCTAGACATGGGTTTGCAGGCACACAATTTCAGAATTTGCAGATGACACAAAACTTGGAAGTATTGTGAACTGTGAGGAGGATAGCGATAAACTTCAAGAGGACATAGACAGGCTGATGGAATGGGCGGACATGTGGCAGATGAAATTTAATGCAGAGAAGTATGAAGTGATTCATTTTGGTAGGAAGAATGAGGAGAGGCAATATAAATTAAAGGATACAATTCTAAAGGGGGTACAGGAGCAGAGGGATCTGGGGGTATATGTGCACAAATCATTGAAGGTGGCAGGACATGTTGAGAAAGTAGTTAATAAAGCATATGAGATCCTGGGCTTTATAAATAGGGGCATAGAATACAAAAGCAAGGAAGTTATGATAAACCTGTATAAAACACTGGTTTGGCCTCAACTGGAGTATTGTGTCTATTTCTGGGCACTACACTTTAGGCTCAAATGGATTCTGCTTGTCTCCATGCTGCACCATAATCTAGAAGGGCAACTGATGCAATTGAATCTGTACCAGTTACCCTGTCACATTGCATGAGGCACTGTACTTGGACACACTAGATGAAGAGGGCCATTTGGCCCATTTGATCTCATTATTCTAAAATACCAGCCCTACTGTCTTCCACTAAACAGGTTTACCATCTGCTCCAAAGGACGGCACCTCCAATATTTCAGCATTCCCTTCGGAATGTAGTATCGTGTCAGCCCAGATTGTATTCTGAAGTCCTGGAGTGAGGTCACAACACCCTCCTACCTGGAGGTGAATGATACCAACTGAGTTAAACTAACACATGTGGCCAATGTAATACTTGTGCACAGCGCAGTTCTAATTGTGTATTTGAATATCACCTCCTTGGGTTAGCTTTAGCATCTCTGAACTGCACATAGAACTATATGCAGACTGTCCAACTCGCAGTCAACTGCTGTGAATTAATCCAATGCTTTTGTCTCTACTCTGACCATCCCAACTTAGCACAAACACACAAAGTGTTAACCATCATGCTGGGTTTTCAGTGCTGTTTTTATCTAAACCCCTGCTCATTCCTTCCCTCTCCAACTCCCAATTGTTGAATTAATATTTAGATGTCAGCCTTAACAGCGGTAGCAGTCTCAGAAGCTCCTGTCTCCAGACCCTCTCCAGAGATTTAAGCATATAATCTAGGATGATGCTCCAGTACAGTACTGAGGGAATGTCGTCTTTCGAATGAGATGTTGAACCAATGAATATTGCATTGGCCTCGTGTCAGTTTGGCTCAGTTGGTATCATCCACCTCAGAGTAGGAAGGTTATGACCCCACTCTAGGACTTGAGCATACAATCTGTGTAGACACTACAGGTACCGTGGCAGAGTGGTGATGTTTCTAAACTAGTAATCCATGATCTGGGGACATGAGTTCAAATCCCAGCACAGAAATGGGTGGGTGGGGGGAGTATCAGTGGGAGAGCATTTTAGTGGCAGTGATCATAATTCAGTTAGATTTAGGGTAGGTATTGAAAAGGACAAAGATAGACTAACAGTAAAAAAAGAAAATTAAATTGGGGAAAGGCCAGTTTTACTAGGCTGAGATCTGATTTGGCAAAAGTGGACTGGAAAAAGCGATTTGAAGATCAGTCAGCATCAGACCAGTGGGAGGCATTCAAGGAAGAGATAGAGTGGGATCAGAACAAATACATTTCCACAGAAAAATGGATGGGACTCCCACATCTAGACCCCATATGTCAAAGAGCATAGAAGGTAGGATAAGGCAAAAAGGGAAGATTATGTCAGATACCGGGAGTTTAATACTACAGAAAGCCTAGAGGAGTATAAAAAGTGCAGGTGTGCAATTGGAAATTACATTATGAAAGCAAAAGGAGGGCATGAAAAGATATTGGCAAGGAAAATCAAGGACAACCCAAAGATGTTTTATAAGTTCATGAAGAGCAAGAGGATAACTACATAAAAATTAGAGCAGATTAGAGACCAAAGAGAAAATTGTGTGAGGAGGCGGAAGACATGGACATGGTTCTCAATGAACACTTTGTGTTTGTCTAGACTAAAATACAGTAAAAGGTATGGTGGTAAATGAATAGTGGGAAACCTTTAAAGAAACAATTCAAAATGTTCAACAAAAATACATTCCTTTGAAAAACAGAAACTCAGCCAGAAAGACCCATCCGTGGCTCACTCAGGAAGTTAAGGATAGCATTTGATTAAAAGAAAAGGCTTAGTGTTGCAAAAAAGAGTAGCAAGTCTGAGGATTGGGTGTGTTTTAGAAACCAGCAAAGAGCCACCAAAAGATTGATGATAAAGGAAAAAATAGAATGAGTAAGCTAGCCAGTAATATAAAAACACATTGTAAGAGCTTTTATAGATTTATCAAAAGGAAGAGCGTAGCTAAAGTAAATATTGGTACTTAGAAGCAGAGACAGGAGAAATTATCGTAGGGAATGAGGAAATGGTAGAGGCATTGAACAAATATATTTTATGTCTGTCTTTACAATAGAAGACACAAGTTCCATACCCAGAAATAGTAAGTAACCTAGGGGTGAAAAAGAGTGAGGAAATTAATGAAATTCAAATCAACAGAGAAAAAGTATTGGAGAAACTTAAGGGACTAAAATCTGACAAATCCCAGGGGCCTGATGGCCTACACCCTAGGGTTCTAAAAGAGGTAGCTGCAGATATAGTGGATGCACTAGTTCTGATTTTCCAAAATTCTTTAGATTTGGGAACGGTTCCATCAGATTGGAAATTGGCAAATGTTACGCAGCTTTTCAAGGAAGGAGGGAGAGAGAAAACATGGAACTACAGGCCAGTTAGCCTAACATCAGTCATTGGGAAAATGTTGGAATCTGTTATTAAGGAAGTCTTAACAATGCACTTAGAAAAGCACTGTATGATTAGAACAAGTCAACATGGTTTTACTAAAGGGAGATCCTGTTTGACAAATGTATTAGAGATTTTTGAGGATATCACTAGTAGGGTAGATAAAGGGGAACCAGTAGATGTAGTATACCTGGATTTCCAAAAGGCATTCAATGAGGTGCCACACAAAAGTTTAATAGGCACGATAAGGGCTCATGGGGTTGGGGGTAGTATATTAGCATGGATAGATGATTGGATAACAGACAGGAAGCAATGAGTGAGCGTAAACAGACCATTTTTAAGTTGGAAGGCAATGAATAGTGGAGTGCCGCAAGGATCAGTGCTGGGGCCTCAACTATTTACAATCTATATTAATGACTTAGATGAAGAGACAGAGAGTAATGTATCTAAGTTTGCTGATGATACAAAGATAGGTGGAAAGGTAAGCTGTGGTGAGGACAGAGAGAGGCTGCAAAGAGATATAGACAGGCTAAGTGAGTGGGTTACAAGATGGCAGATGGAGATTCATGTAGGGAAGTGTGAAGTTATGCACTTCGGTTGTAAGAATAGAAAAGAAGAATATTTTTTAAAAAGTGTGAAACTTGCAAGTGTCGATGTTCAGAGAGACTTGGGTGTGCTTGTACAAGGAATGCAGAAAGTTAACATGCAGGTAAAGCAAGCAATTAGGAAGGCAAATAGCAAGGGGATTGGAGTACAGGAACAAAAGTCTTGCCACAATTGTACAGGGTTTTGGTGAGACCACATCTGGTATACTGTGTGCAGTTTTGGTCTCCACATTTAAGAAAGGATATATTTGCACTGGAGGCAGTGCAGTGAAGGTTCACTAGATTGGTCTCTGAGATGACGGGGTTGTCCTATGATGAGAGGCTGAGTAAATTGTACTGCATTCTCTGGAGTTTAGAAGAATGAGAGGCAATCTCATTGAAACATAAGATTCCAAAGGGGCTGGATAGGGTAGACACTGAGAGATCATTTCCGCTGGTTGAGGAATCTAAAACACAGGAGCACAGTCTCAGGATAAGGGCCGATCGTTTAGGACTGAGATGAGGAGAAATTACTACACTCAAAAGGTTGTGAATCTTTGGAATTCTCCATCCCAGAGGGTTGTGGATACTCCATCGTTGAATACATTTAAGGCTGGGATAAACAGATTTTTGGTGTCTCAGGGAATCGAGGGATATGGCGAGCAGGTGGGAAAGTAAAGTTGAATCCTAAGATCAGCCATGATCGTATTGAATGGCGGAGCAGGCTCGATGGGCCACATGGTCTACTCCTCCTATTTCTTGTGTCTTCATAAAAGAGGGGGACGATGCAAACATTGCAGTTAAGGAGGAGGAGTGTGAAATATTGGATGGGAAAAAAACATAGTGAGGGAGGTAATAAAGATTTAGCATCTTTGAAAATGAATAAATCTCCAGGCCTGGATGAAATGTATCCCTGGCTGCTAAGAGAAATAAAAGAGAAAATAGCGGAAGCTCTGACCATCATTTTCCAAACCTCTCTGGTTACAGGTGTGGAAGAGGGATAGATCGATTAATTACAGGCCAGTCAGCCTACCTTCAGTGGTGGGTAAATGATTGGAAAAAAATTTTGAGGGACAGTATAGAATCACAGAATTGTTACAGCACAGTTAGAGGCTATTTGGCCCATCATGTCTGCACCGGCTCTCCAGCAATTCACTTAGTGCCATTCTCCCACCTTCTCGCCATAACCCTGGATTAATCAAGGACAGTTGGCATGGGTTTGGTAAGGGAAGGATGTGTCTGATTAACTTGATCTGAATTTTTGAAGAGCTAACAAGGAGGGTTGATGAGGGTAGTGTGTTTGATGGATTTTAGCAAGGCTTTTGACAAGGTCCCACGTGACAGACTGGTCAGAAAAGTAAAAGCCTATGGATTGCAAGGCAAAGTGATGAGTTGGATTCAAAATTGGCTCAGAGGCAGGAAGCAAGGTGTCGATGGGTGTTTTGTGACTGGAAGGCTGTTTTCAGTGGGGTTCTGCAGGGCTCAATATTAGATTATTTGCTTTTCATGGTATATAATCAATGATTTAGACTTAAATGTAGGTGGTATGATTAAGAAGTTTGCAGATGATACAAAAATTGACCGTGTGGCTGATAGTGAGGGAGAAATCTGTAGACTGCAGGCAGATATCAATGGAGTGGTCAGGTGGACAGAAAAGTGGCAAATGGAATTCAATCCAGAGAAGTGTGTGGCAATGGATTTGAGGTGGGCAGACAAGGCAAGTGAATATTCAATAAATGGTAGGATATTGAGAAATTTTAGAGGAATAGAGCAAGGTTGTCCAACATACGACCCACGGGCCATCATCTGGTCTGCCAAAGGTTTCTATACAGTCTGTGGATATAAACTATACCCTGGGGTTGTTCCTCTTCCTCCACAGGGATCAGTGACTTGAGATGAGAAATTCCACAGTGTCAGACCAGCTTTTAAAAACGATCACAAGTCAGTTTCACAGCTGACAGATCCTGACATCGGGAAGGGCAGTTTCTAAACTTCGGACAGATCCGGTGTTTTCCTGTGGTCTTTTTTTTTAAAAAAAACTATTTTAAATAAGGGGTTCAGTTGCATGGAAAATTAGGAAGTCAAAGTTAAAGGCGAAGGTAGGAGTGCAGGTTAGTGATGAGGCTGATTGTTACCAAAAAATAAAAGGTAGGGGCAGAACGTGTGAATGTCATATTGTACCAAGGAATCGTACAAGAGTAGGGAAATTTGATAATAGAACAAACTTAAAGGCTTTGTATCTGAATGCACGAAGCATTCTGAATAAAATAAATGAGTTAACAGCGCAAATAGAGATGAATGGGTATGATTTAGTGGCGATTCCCCAACTGTTTAGTTTAAAGCCCTATCTACAACCCTAGTTATGCGATTCACCAGGAGTCTGGTCCCAGCATGATTCAGGTGGAGCCTGTCCCATCGGAACAGCTCTCTCCTTCCCCAGTACTGGTGCCAATGTCCCATGAATTCGAACCCATTTCTCCCAAAACCAGAGTATTACAAGAAGGATCTGATCACACTTGAGAGGATACAGATGAGATTTGCAGAGGATGTTGCCAGGAATGGAGGGTGTTATCTATAAGGAAAGATTAGATAGGCTGGGGTTGTTTTCTTTGGAACAGAGGAGGTTGAGGGACGATTTAATTGAGGTGTACAAAAGTATGAGGCACCTAAATAGAGTGGAGAGGTGGACATATTTCCCATAGCAGAGAAGTTATTAACCAATAATTGTCAGATCGATTAGAGAGGAGTTGAGGAGAAAGTTTTCACCCACAGGGTGGTGGGGGTCTGGAAATCTCGCTGCCTGAAAGGGTGATACAGGCAAAAACCCTCATTGCATTAAAAAAAAGACTTGGTTATGCACTTGAAGTGCATGAGCTGGTAAGTGGGATATTGCTGGATCTCTCCTTTCCAGCCAGCACGGACACAATAGACTAAATGACCGCCTTCTATGCCGTAAATTTTCTATGTTTCTATGTGTCCTGGTCAAAATTAATGGGAGTTCACTGTGTACAAATTGGCTGTCACATGTCCGGCATTACAACAGTGTTTATTCTTCACTAAAGTACTTCATTTATCTGTAAAGTGCTTTGGGACAGTCTGAAGTCAGAAAAGGTGCTATATGAATGCAAGTCTTTATTTTTTACTTCACTCAAATACCTGGTGTGGCAGTTGGTGCTTGATGCTAAAGAGAGACTTCGTTGTATTGGCTTAGCTTCCCGATTGGTGCTCTGGAGTTTTCGGTGAGTTAGACTTTTTGATTTGCCCTTTTGTGTGTCGTTGTAAATGGGTGGCCTGCAAGGGAGTTTGGAGAAGGAACTGATGCACAGCGCATCGCAGTAGCCAGTGATACAGGTTTTAGACTCAGCATTGCCAACTTTTAAACTGGATGATACTGGTTTTTGAGTATACTGTTCAGACAATGCAAACCACACCCAAGGCTGTGTTTTAAAATTCAAGTCTAGTTTTCTGTTTATTTGCATACCTTATGTGGAGGCTTTTTGTTTTTATATTATCTTTTACCAGAACTTATCCAACCTCCCCCATCCCGCCTATCTCCAGATCTTTGCTTTTCCTATTTGGGATAAGTTAGGAATTTTGACCAAGATGTGAGATTTGTGCATCCTACTCTCACCTGTGCCATCAGGAGGAAGACTAAGAACAGACTCACAGTTTTCCATGGATTTAAGGCCCAGAAACCATCCCCCCCCCCCCCCCCCCCCCCGAAGTTGAACTGAGGGGCTGGATCCATGGAAAACTCCTCAAACTGTAGCCAGAAAATATTTGCTTGCTGTAAAACATACATGGCATGTCAAATGAAATAGAAGGGTTGTGAGGCAACTCACTCCTGTATTGAAGGAAACTGATCTCCTTTGCACTCTTTGTATTGTTTGACTGTGCTTTTTTGGAACTGTTTTGTAATGTATTTTTTTTTTTACAGATTTTATGAATAAAGTATATTTTGGAAATTAAAAAAAAAAGCCCAGAAGTTAAAATGCACAATTTCATTCAATGCTGCTGTAGTTTGAATTGAGGGACAGTGATTCCCATGTGCCAGCTCCCTGCATTCATGCTGCTAAATCTTGAAAGAAAGTCTTGCGTTTATATAGCACCTCGCTCAAACTCAGATGTCCCGAAGTGCTTTAGAGCCAATGAGGTACTTTCTGAAGTAGTCACTGTTGGGGGAAACATGGCAGTCAATTTGTGCACAGCAAGGTCCCACAACAGCAATGAGATAAATAACCAGATCATCTCTTGGTGGTGATGTTGGTTGAGGGATAAATATTGACCAGGGAGAATTCCCTTGTTCCTTTTTGAAATGGTGCCTTGGGATCACTTGAATTCATCTGTGAGGTTTAAAGTTTCATTCAAATGATGGCACCTCCAAGAGCCCTCAAGATGCATTGAAGTGTCAGCCCAGACAGTTGGCTCCAATCACTGGAGTGGGATTTCACCCCACAACCTACTGACTCGGGTGTGAGTGCTACCACTGAGCGTCGGCTGACACTGGCTCCGTTATCTCCCTGCCACAATCCCAGATCCATGGGAATATGGGCCTATGATTCTAGAGTTGGAATAAGGGGAACCAGTGTAGCAAGGTAAGCATGTGGAAGTGGCTCATGCACGATTGCTCCAAACTGTAAAGGGTCGCTGAATGTAAATACACCTGAAGAAAAAGCTCAGCAGAGACCCAGGTATGGGCTTACAACGTGCAGGGTAGTTCAGGGCAGAGCAGAACCTAACCATACAGGCACACCAGAACCTTACCAACTCTCTAGTATTCAGAGAGCGCAATCACCCATGCATATGGAACGTGGTATTACCTGACATGGTTCTCAGTGGAAAGGATATAAGAAGAAACTCCCACAATCCTACAGTGAGTAGGGCATGGAAAAGATCTAGAGAAGTATGGGAAAAATCAGTTATGCTCAGCAGTGTCACTGTCACAGATAAAGTAACGGAGCAATTGCACTAGGGCCAGTGTCACTGAACTGGATAGAGTAAGGGTGTAGTTACACAAGGGCCAGTGTTCGTGATGTGGATAGAGTGAGGGTCCATTCACACTAGGGTCAGTGTCAGTCATTTCACAACTCACTGATGCAGCAGTTAGAATGAAATACAGTGTGAATATTGAGTCGGGGCATGGCTAGGGGGATGGATTTCCATTCCACTTTGAGTTGGTTTGAACCCGAGCCTACATTCAAAGTCTGGTGTTGCTCTGAATCCGGGATTGCCTCCTAGTAACCCTAAGCTTAAGCGAACTGAATCCCTGTGGTCTCCCAGTGAATGGAGAGAAGAGAGGAATATTTGACTCCATCTCCTGCAGCTTCTGCCAATTGGTGTGAGACGATGCTTCAGTCCTATGACCTCAGAACTGTCCAACATCAACAGCTCTGCTCACAAATGTACCTACATTGTGCTAATTAGAGTCTCAATCTGCTCTGCTCAAGGCCCGGAGTTTTGATGTGTGTCGCAAGCTTTTGAGTGTCTGCTTGTTTAATCAGCTGTTGCCAGCTCAGTGTTACAGCTTTCCTGTGGGGTCAGCCAGGATTGTCTGCAGGTCAGCCTGTCAAAGTTAGATTTGGACTAAGTTAAAGCTCGTGGCTCCTGCACTCTGCTCACTTCCCCTCATTGGTTTGGTTGCTGCGAACAGTTGTTGGGTGATTTATTCAACATGCGCTCACACCTTGAGTGAAGAAAACTTTTGACCAAGTTCTACTTGCATAATATAGGGTAATTTTTAAATCGTACCTTAACGTACCATGTCATTCTTGAAAAGCCTGGAAGAGGATGACTTAAAATATGTACTTAAAGGGATGTGTCATCCTTGGGAGAATTTCAAGGGACATGTCATAGTGGATGGCAGAATTTAATGCAGTATGCCAGTCTGGGGGAGGATTGAATAATTCTAGGGCGGAAGAATTTAAAGGGATGCATTAGTCTGGGAGGGGGGTGGGGGTGGGGGTGGGGGGGGTGTTGGTGCAGGGGGATGTGGCGGGTGTTGGGGTGGGAGAAGTACTTCTTTACTTTATCCCAGTTTTCTTTCCTCTCTGAGAAAATTCCTCTGATCCTCCAAGTGACCGTTTTAAGTGAGACTTATCTTTGAGACTTTGTCCTGTCTTCTCCTTGGGAGCAAGATCCCTTGCTTCGGGTACGGTTCTGCAGATGCTGCGTCGTCCTCTTGTTACCTTACCCAAGGAGCCATTTTGACCTGCGGCCTAGATGGTGAGTGTGGGCAGGTCATTCGACTATCAGGGACTTCAGAGCTTTTCCTTGCCCAGCACCCATACAACAGGCACTTGCTACTCGGGGCCGAAAAATAGCAGTCAGGAGTGGGAACATTGACCAACTTTTCATCGTTGTAACCCAGAGTCATTCAGGCCACTTATAGTACGCCTATTACCATCCTGGCTGGGATTAATTCACCTGGCACAGGCCAGGATTGAGCGCCTGGCCTACATGGCTCAGCTACTCATTGCAACACCTTGCTGAGCCATTGTCAGAGTCTAAGTGACCCTTTTGTACATATGAGTCGAGATGGTTTTGTAAGGATATGCAGTTGTAGGGAACATTGCACTCATGATCCATCTTGGCCTTCCCCACTGTCCCCAACACTCCTCCAGTAGCAGTAATAAGTCTGGGGACCCTGGCTGATTTTATTCTCCTCTCCGTCACTCAGGGGTGCTAACACCAATTGTCATAACCCATCATTTATACCAGTAAAGATAGGCACAGACCTGGGATTGAACCTGGAAATCTCTGGGCTTCATTGCATCAGATAGAGCATTTATTGACCAGGACAGGGGAAAGACTTTCAATCTGGCGAATTCCAAGGAAAAGGGTAAAATGATAATTAAATGGATTCCTCCCCTGAGGAGGAAAGGAATGATGACGGAAACAGATTCAGGAATATTGAGCCTCTAACTCTTGCTTTAGTGCCAGGATAGGCATTTGGGAGTTGTGAAGGCTGATAAACTTCACTTACTCTAATGCTAAACAGCTGACCTTAGAAAGAACTTGCATTTATATAGCGCCTTTCATGACCTCAGGATGTCGCAAAGTGCTTTACTGCCAAAGAAGTATTTTTGAGGTGTAGTCACTGTTGTAATGTAGGAAATGCAGCAGCCAATTTGCACACAGCAAGTTCCCAAAAGCAGTAATAAGGAAGGTACATGACCAGACGATCATTTTGTAGTGGTGTTGGATGAGGGACAAATATTGGCCTGGACACCAGAGAGAACATAAGGTCATAAGGTCATAAGAACTAGGAGCAGGAGTAGGCAATTCAGCCCCTCGAGCCTGCTCCGCCATTCAATATGATCATGGCTGATCTCATCGGCCTCAAATCCACTTTCCTGCCTGTTCTCCATAACCCTTCAACCCTTTACTAATTCAAAATCTGTCTATCTCCTCCTTAAATTTACTCAACGTCCCGGCATCCACCGCACTCTGGGGTAGTGAATTCCACAGACTCACGACCCTTTGAGAGAAGTAATTTCTCCTCATCTCTATTTTAAATCTGCTACCCCTTATCCTAAAACTATGACCTCTCGTTCTAGATTGCCCCACAAGAGGAAACATCCTCTCTGCGTCTACTTTGTCAATCCCCTTAATCATCTTATATACGTCAATTAGATCTCCTCTCTTTCTTCTAAATTCTAAAGAGTAAAGGCCTAAACTGCTCAATCTCTCTTCATAAGACAAACCCCTCATCTCTGGAATCAATCTAGTGAACCTCCTCTGAACCGCCTCCAGTGCAACTACATCCCTCCTCAAGTAAAGGGACCAAAACTGTACGCAATACTCCAGGTGTGGTCTCACTAATGCCTTGTACAGTTGCAGCAACACTTCCCTACTTTTATATTCTATTCCTTTAGCAATAAATGCTAAAATTCCATTTGCTTTCCTTATTACCTGCTGTACCTGTATACTAGTTTTCTGTGATTCATGCACAAGGACACCCAGATCCCTCTGCACCGAAGCATTCTGAAGTTTCTCTCCATTTAGATAATAATTTGCCTTTCTATTCTTCCGACCAAAGTGGATAACCTCCCACTTATCCACATTAAACTCCATCTGCCAAAGTTTGGCCCATTCACCTAACCAATCCATATCCATTTGTAAATTTCTTATTTCTTTTATTGCAACTTACTATCCCACCTATTTTAGTGTCATCTGCAAATTTGGCTATAGTACCTTCTATCCCTGCATCCAAGTCATTAATATAGATTGTAAATAGTTGGCGCCCAAGGACAAACCCTGTGGCGTCCCACTAGTTACATCTTGTCAACCAGAGAAAGACCCATTTATCCCGACTCTGTTTTCTGTTGGTTAGCCAATCCTCTATCCAAGCTAATAAATTGCCCCTAACCCCATGTGAGCTTACCTTGTATATTAACCTTTTGTGCGGCACCTTATCAAATGCCTTCTGGAAGTCCAAATATTGTGCATCTACAGGATCCCCATTATCCACTTTGCTTGCTACAGCTTCGAAGAACTCTAGCAAATTAGTCAAATACGATTTACCCTTCATAAAACCATGCTGACTCTGAACTCCCCTGTTCTTCTTCAAATAGTGGCTGTGGGATGTTTTACATTCACCCAATAAGGCAATAAGGGCCTCTGTTTAACGTCTCATCTAAGAGATGGCACCTCTGACAGTGCAACACTCTCACAGCCCTATACTGAAGTGTCAGCCTGGATTATGTTCCCCAGTCTCTGGAGTGGGATGTGAACCCATGGAACTATGGCCAACACCTTGCCATGACATGTGATGCTGCCCTTGAATGACGGTACAGGTAGGGTTGTTCCGCACCCAAATCTACCCTGACATCCCACTACCCCGTTGCCAAATGCTTGCGGCAGGAATCCGAGGTGAGGCCTTTGAGACTGCACATTTCTCCCTTGGGTGTGATGGTTGGTTATTTGTCGAAGTCATGCAATGTGGCATTGTACTGCAGATGTCCTAGAGCACTTGCAGTAACTGAAAGGAAGTATTTGATGATGTGCAAATCTTTCCTGCCTTGACAGTTTCAACAGCCAGTGATTTTGTTCCCTCTCAGAAGGCACCAACTCTATCTTGGGGGCTTGTTCCATCCCATCAGTCTACCCTCAATCATCACCAAAGTGATGGAAGGTGTCGTCGACAGTGCTATCAAGCAGCACTTACTCAGCAATAATCTGCTCATCGATGCTCAGTTTGCATTCTGTCAGGACCACTCAGCTCCAAACATGGTCAAAAGAGCTGAATTCCAGAGGTGAGGTGAGAGTGACTGCTCTTGACATCAAAGCAGCATTTGACCAAATGTGGCATCAAGGAGCCCTAGCAAGATTAAAGTCAATGGGAATTGGAGTGGGGCGGGGTGTGGGGAGGGGGGGGGAGGTGGAAACTCTCCACTGGTTGGAGTCATACCTAGCACAATGGAAGATGGTTGTGGTTGTTTGAGGCCAATCATCTCAGCCCCAGGACATCACTGCAGGAGTTCCTCAGGGAAGTGTCCTAGGCCCAACCATCTTCAACTGCTTCATCAATGACCTCCCCTCTGTTATAAGTACAGAAATGGGGATGCTCGCTGACGATTGCACAGTGTTCAGTAGCATTCACAGCTCCTCAGATACTGAAACAGTCTGTGCCCACATGAAGCAAGACCTGGATAACATTCAGGCTTGGGCTGATATGTGATAAATGATATTCAAGCCACACAAGTATTAGGTAATGATCATCTCCACAAGAGAGAATCTAACCATCTCCCCTTGGACATTTAACAGCATTACCATAGCTGGATCCCACACCATTCCTGGGAGTTACTGTCATGCTAGGCTCCCACCTGCCAAGAATGAGGCACATTAATTTTGTCATGAACATTGATTTTAAACTGTTACTGGAATGAAGAAAGGACTTGTTAAACAGATCAGCCATGGCTGGAAAAGACATTTGCATATTAACAGTGCTTGGAAGGACAAAGGACCATTCCCTGACCCATTCAACCCACAATGGATCTTGATCACCAGGTATTATGTGTAAGAGGAGCATTCCAAGACATGGTCAGACCAGTTGGTCACATGACTAACCTGCTTGGCAACATGGATTTTTCTGAATTGTACAAACAGTTTGAACTGAAGAAGACTGTTTGCTCCTGGACTGAGAAGATCGCTCCTGTCTTCTCCCATCTCTTTCTCACAAGCCTCTGAATCCACTGAAGATGACACATGAACCCCAAGAGAGAAAAATCTCCTACAGTGAACAAGTTTTAAGGAGAATACTGGGCCCCAACGAAAAGTAAGAACTACTGACAATCAAGGACTTTACAGTGAGCTTGAAGAACCATAACAAAAACTCTTCAGATATTGCCTCAAACTTTGTACTTTATTTTTCTTCTGCTCTTTTCTGTCTCTATTTGCATGTGTATATCGCATATGCATGCTCGCGTGGGAGCGTCGTGTATCCGTAGCCATCAACTGAATTAGCGTTTCAGTTCAAGTTTAATAAATTTCAGCCTTTCTTGTTTAAACCTAAGAAAGCCTGTTGTGCTAGTTTATTTGCCTTATAATTGGAAAGCAGTGAACAAGGATTCACCAATGGGGAGCTAAAAACACAGTGTGTTTAAAATTAAACCCTGTTGCGTTCCCTGTGGGGTAGGTACACCCACAGTGCTGTTCAGAAGGGAGTGAAGGCTGAAAGGGACCCCTAGACACCTTCCTGACCAGGTCATAACAGTTACCATTGACCAGAAAATTAACTGGTCACATTTAAATATCGTGACTACAAGAGCAGGGCAGTGGCTGGAAATTTCGAGGTGAGTGACTCACCTCCTGACTCCCCAAAGTCTGTCCACAAGGCACAACCAGGTATGTGATGGAATACTCTCCACTTGTCTGGATGAGTGCATCTCCAACACTCAAAAAGCTTGACACCATCCAGGACAAAGCAGCCCGCTTGATCAGTATCTCATTCACCACCTTCAACATTCATTCCCTCCATTTACTGGTGTACAGTGGCAGCAGTGTGTACCATCTACAAGATGCACTGCAGCAACTCACCAAGGCTCCTTTGACAGCACCTTCCAAATCTCTATCGCCGAGAAGGACAAGAGCAGCAGATGCATGGGAACACCACCACCTGCAAGTTCCCCTCCAAGTAACACACCATCCTGATTTGGAACTATATCGCCATTCCTTCACTGTTGCTGGGTCAAAATCCTGGAACTCCCTTCCTAACAGCACTGTGGGTGCACCTACCCCACGTGGACTGCAGCAGTTCAAGAAGGCAGCTCACTACCACCTTCTCGAGGGCAATTAAGGATAGGCAATAAAGGCTGATCTTGCCAGCAATGCCCACATCCCATGGATGAATAAAGAAAAAAAAAGGCTGAAGAAATATTTGAGCTGCCAGTCCAAAGTTTTAAGTGTTGTCGGTAGGAGGAAGGATAGACTGGGAGGTAAGGAATGGCACAGTGTTGAGGTCCTGGGAAAGTTTGACTTTAAGAGTAGGACACAGTGCAGTGAAGCTGGATAGTAATACAATGAGGAGACACAGAGGAGGAGGGAGGAGAACATTTGGGCCGGGGTGTTGGTATTTGAGCAGAAACATGAACAGAAAGTTCAAAGGATCAATGAAACTGGAATTCATGAAAGATTATGTCTGAGGAAGTTTGAGGTGGCCTTGCTGGTGTAGTAGAGAAAATGCGATGTACTAAAGAAGCCCCTTTCTGTTACTTCCCGACATCTCCATCGTCAGTTAATACCTAGATCATACAGTGCAGCCTGTCCCAATACACCGACAACTGGCTTCCTAGGAATTACTCCAGTTAGATTAGACACCGATAAACTGCAGATCAAACAGCTGATTCTGCACATCTCTGAAATACAGCTTGTTAAATTATTCATTCCACAGCGCAGTCTAAACAAGCCCCACACACTCAACAAAAACATATATTTTACAGGAATGTGATTTGATTTCTGAAGAGTGCTACTGTCTCTGGCTGGGATCTGGCGCTGGGATTGATGTTGTTTACCAAACTCACTGTAAAGGACAGATCATTAAGGAACATTCTATGCTTTGCTCAGGGATTTTTCTTTTTATTTAAAGGGGTCACTTCTTTTACTGATTAGCTCCATAACTCTAAAAACAAAAACAGAAGAAAGCAATATACTTCAGCTGCTGGTAATCTGAAACAGAAAATTCTGGAAGCACTCGCCAAGCTGGGCAGAATCTGTGCAGAGAGAAGCGTAGAGTTAATGGTTCGGTTTTGACGCAAAGCCATCGGCCTGAAGAGTTGACCCTAGATGCTTCTCTCTCCGCAGAGGTTGCCTGACCTGCTGAGCTTTTCCAGCATATTCTGTTTTTATTCCATAATTATAAACCTCACCGCCATTCGTGCCTCTCTTGTTTGTGTTTTACACTGTGGAACTAGCAGCAGCCCGAGGGCAGACATTTTGTGTAGCACTTGACCAACAGTGAGATCATCATTCAGCGACATAATGAACTGGGCCCTGGTGAGGCGTCTGTCATTTGGAAACAGGCTCATGTGGAGCCCACATTTTGTGTGACATATATAGGAAGGTTTGAGCATGTGGATCATTACCAGCACTCATTCTGGTAATCATCCACAGACAACAACCTTCCTATATATCTCAGCCAACTTGCCATTCATCATGCATGAGCCTAGGACAATGAATGTTGCTGTAATCCTTGTCCAAAATGGTAAATACTGAAGGTTAAAAATAACATAATGGAAAGAAATGTTTTAAAAGATGTATCACAGAAACCAAGAAACTACAGCGAGGGGTAAAGCAGACAGGATTCCTGCTCCTGATCACTATCCAATGGGTGCCCCAGGAAACTTCAGATGAGTGGACAGCTTTGGGCTCGGCTGTGATGCCCCTCAGGGTACATTAGCTCGCCTGGCCCCAGTCACTTGCTGGAAGGCCACTGGGAGCAATGGGTCATTGTCTCCAGCAGACTTGGGGAGCAAAAAAAAAGGGAAAGGAATGGAGAAGGAGGAAGATTGAACCTCTCCAAACATGAAGGGGACACTTCTGAGAAGACGATTGGAAATAATATTGCAAGCCATATTTGGGGAATAAATGAAGTCTTTGTGTATGTCAGATAAAACCTATGAAAGAAGAAGTGGGCCCCTTAGAGATGAGAGGAATGAGGTCGGGGGAAGGTTAACAATGCAACAACAACATTCTGAGTTGCCGCCTTCTCAATGACCGTATTCCCTCAATGATAACTGGACAAGTGACAGAAGGGTCTGAATTCAAAGGCCATAGAACTCAGTGATGAAATGCTCATTAAGTATTTGAATATTCATAAAGAACACAATTAAATGAGAGTGGGAGAGCTGTGATACAAGACAGGGATGGAACTAGACAGCTGAAGTATTGCAATCGCTCTCAATTGTTTAAGAATATGAACGTGTAAAAGGTTTTGCTCCCTTGTCAGTTATAAGCAAGCCAAACCCGTGGTAGCTGAACCATACGGGCCTTAAAGGGTTCAGGTCCAGATCCAGTCACTGCTCTGTGTTGAGTTAGCTGATCTCCACCAGGGGGCAGAAGAGGGGTCCTGCAAATGGCTTCAGTGCCCGCGACTGCAAGTGTACTGCATGGTCTATAAGTGAGGACAGGACTGGGTCCTGATGACCTGAATGCAGGTGGGTCAAGAGTGAAGTTAGTAAAATTACCCGTCGATGCTCACATTTGCATTCTGTTTCGGTTTGTAATCATTAATGTTTACCCAAAGCCCAACCTGCACATCACCTGTCCGGTTTTAGATCTCTGAGGCGAGGCTAAAGAAGGTGAATTACGAGCCCAGCACAACAGTGCAAAAGACCAGGCGGAAGCATTTTCAACATCTTCAGCTAAAAGTGCTAAGTGGATGATCTATCTCGGCCTCCTCTTGAGGTCCCCAGCATATTGGAGGAAGTCTTCAGACAGTTCGGTTCACTGCACGTGATATTGAGAACGGGCTGAAGGCACTGGGTACTGCAAAGGCTCTGGGCCTGAAAACATTCCAGCTGTAGTACTTGTGCTGCAGAACTAGCTGTGCCCTAATCCAAGCTGTTCCAGTACAGCTACAACACTGGCATCTACCTGATAATGTGGAAACTTACTCAGGTATGTCCTGTCCACAAAAAGCAGGAAATATCCAATCCGGCCAATTAGCACCCCATTAATCTACTCTTCATCAGAAAAGTGATGGAAGGTGTCTTTGACAGTGCTATCAAGCGGCACTTACTCAGCAACAACCTGCTCACCAATGCTCAGTTTGGGTTCCACCAGGGCCACTCAGCTCCTGACCTCATTACAGCCTTGGTACAAATATTGACAAAAGAACTGAATACCAGAGGTGAGGTGTGAGAGACTGGCTTGGAGCCCTGGTAAAATTGAAGTCAATGGGAATCAGGGGGAAAGCTGTCTGCTGGTTGGAGTCATACCAAGAATATGGTTGTGGTTGTTGCAGGCCAATGATCTCAGTTCCAGGACATCATGGCAGGAGTTCCTCAGGGTAGTGTCCTAGGCTCAACCATCTTCAGCTGCTTCATCAATGACCTTCCCTCCATCATAAGGTCAGAAGTGGGGATGTTCGCTGATGATTGCACAGTGTTCAGCACCATTCGCAACTCTTCAGGTACTGAAGCAGCCCATGCCCACATACAGCAAGACCTGGACAACATTCAGGCTTGGGCTATAAGTGGCAAGTAACATTCGTGTCAGGCAATGACCATCTCCAACAAGAGAGAATCTAACCATCTCCCCTTGATGTTCAGTGGCATTACCATCGCTGAATCCCCCATTATCAACATCCTAGGGGTTACCATTGACCAGAAACTGAACTGGACCAGCCACGTAAATACTGTGGCTACAAGAGAAGTTCAGAGGCTGGGAGTCCTGCAGTGAGTAACTCCCCTCCTGTCTCCCCAAAGCCGGTCCACCATCTACAAGGCACAAGTCAGGAGTGTGATTGAATACTCTCCACTTGCCTGGATGGTACAGCTCCAACAACACTCAAGAAGCTCGACACCATCCAGGACAAAGCAGCCTGCCTGTGCGGTACCCCATCCATCACCTTAAACATTCACTCCCTCCAGCACAATGCACAGTGGCAGCAGTGTGTACCATCTACAAGATGCACTGCAGCAACGCACCAAGGCTTCTTCAACAGCATCTTCCAAACCTCTACCGCCTACAGGGACAAGGGCAGCTGACGCATGGGAACACCATCATCTGCAAGTTCCCCTCCAAGTCACACACCATCCTGACTTGGAACTATATTGCCATTCCTTCACTGTCACTGGGTCAAAGTCCTGGAACTCCTTTCCTAACATGTATCTACACCACATGGACTGCAGTGATTCAAGAAGGCTGCTCACCACCACCTTTTGGAGGGTAATTAGGGATGGGCAACAAACACTGGCCTAGCCAGCGAAGACCACATCCCAAGAGCATATATATAAAAAAAAAAGCCTTAAGGATAAAATTGGGTGAAACGAAGGAAAAAATGTTAAAATATCCAATAATGTGATACACTTGACCAATGAAGGTTTTGTCCAATCACAGGGGCTGAGTAGGAACTGAGACTGAAGCAGCTTAAATGAATAATACTTGACGATTGGCTGACTGTACAAGCTATCATTCAGTCACTCACATGGTACAGCCCTTTCCAAGGCTGAACTGTAAATGGCCTGCAAGTGCAGTGGGTTTGGTAGGTCAAGATGGCTTTTGTCATAGGAACAGTAGGAACAAGAGAAGGCCATTCAGCCCTTTGAGCCTGTTCTATCATTCAGTTCAGTTCAATCATGACAGCTCTGCACCTCAACTCCTTTGCTCCACATTCCTTCATACTGTTTCCTAACAAAAATCTATCAATCACAGTCTTGAAGGCTCCAATTGTTCCCCAGCATCCACAGCCTTTCTGGGGAGACAGTTTCAGATTTCTGCTCCCCTTTGTGGATGAGGTGGAAATCTAAACAGCCTAGCTCTAATTTTAAGATTATGTACCCTAAATCCTGAGTTTCTCACCAGAGGAAATGTTTTCCCGGGTTCCTGTTCACTAAGTGCGGTTAATACTGTCTCTGTTGAGTCATTCAAAAGGAAATTGGATGGATTCCTGATTCAAAGCAAACAGCAGTCTGTAAGTAAGGCTTGAATTAATAGAGAGACTATGTTTTGAGAGGGAGTCTGGCGGGAGCTGAGTGACCTTTTCTTGGTCTTATGTTTTAGATCAAATAACCTTTTGTGTCCTGGCATTGTGTGGCAGCAAAGTTAAAGCAAACCTCCTGATCCCCACCACGTATTGCACAAGCAGTATCATCTCTGCGCAATGGAAATCTTCCATAGGCTGGAAGATTCACTTTTGTCTATTTTCCAAATGGTTGCTGAGGTATGTCTGACATAACTGGACAGAGAAAACACTCGAGGGAAGGTGAGGCTTTCTCAGTCTGAGACACTCTGATACTTATACCCAATTTGCAGGAGTTGTCGGTCAAACAATGTTGGGGTTTCCACACGATGGCTATGTGAATAAGTACGCTGCAATTTGGGGTAGATATTTTAACAAATTTAGATTTCAACCTCACACCCACACAGTCCTGCCCTCTCCTTCCCCCCCCCCCCCCCCCCCACCCCCCACACACACAGTCCTGCCCTCCCATTACCCCAAAACACACACAGTCCTGCCCTCTTTCCCCCCCCCTCCACCCCCCACACACAGTCCTGCCCTCCCATTACCCCAAAACACACACAGTCCTGCCCTCTTTCCCCCCCCCCCTCCACACACAGTCCTGCCCTCCCATTACACCAAAACACACACAGTCCTGCCCTCCCATTTCCCCCCAAAACACACACAGTCCTGCCCTCTTTCCGCCCCCCCCACACACAGTCCTGCCCTCCCATTACCCCCGCCACACACACAGTCCTGCCCTCCCATTACCCCCGCCACACACACAGTCCTGCCCTCCCATTACCCCCACCACACACACAGTCCTGCCCTCCCATTACCCCCACCACACACACAGTCCTGCCCTCCCATTACCCCCACCACACACACAGTCCTGCCCTCCCATTACCCCCACCACACACACAGTCCTGCCCTCCCTTTACCCCCACCACACACACAGTCCTGCCCTCCCATTACCCCCCAACACACACAGTCCTGCCCTCCCATTACCCCCAACACACACAGTCCTGACCTCCCATTACCCCCCCCCCCCACCTTTCCACCTGATTTCCTCTCCACCCCCACCTCAGCCTCTTTTTGTTTTACCTCCTTGATTTCTTCCCCAGACACATTCTTCTGAAGCCCAATTAATCTTCGTTCCACTGCCCCACTCTCAGTGGCCACTGTTTGAGCCATGATGCTGCTGCCTTCTGACCAGCTCCTCATTATCATCTCTCCCTCTGCTTCCAGCAGTTTCCTCAAAACCCTTGTCTTTGGCCCATATCTCTGAGTGTTTTTGTGCTCTTGTTGTCCCTCCTTCTCAGTTCTCATGTTCTTGTGCAGCTCTGCAAAGCTCTTTGAGAAGCCTTGTGTCTGTACACTAAATTTATTTGGGGCTGAGTTGCACAAACCAGGAAGGGCCTGTTCTTTACCTTCAGCTCCCATCAACTCCCGAGTTAGCTGACCTCAGAATCACAGAATTGTTACAGTGCAGAAGGAGGCCATTTGGCCCATCATGTCCACATCAGCTCTCCGAAAGAGCAATTACCTCAGTCCCATTCTCCTGCCTTCTCCCCATAAACCTGCACATTCTTCCTTTTCATATAACTGTCTAATTCCCTTTTGAATGCTTCAATTGAACCTGCCTCCACCACGTTCTCAAGCTTCACATTCCAGACCTTAACCACTCACTGCATGAAAAAGTTTTTCCTCATGTCACTTTTGCTTCTCTTACCAAATACTTTAAATCTGTGTCCTCTCGTTCTCGATCCTTTCATGAGTGGGAGCAGTTTCTCTCTATCTACTCTGTCCAGATTTTGAATATCTCTATCAAATCACCTCTCAGCCTTCTCTTCTCCAAGGAAAACAGTCCCAACTTCTCCAATCTATCTTCATAACTGAAATTCCTCATCCCTGGAACCATTCTCATGAATCTTTTCTGTACTCTCTCCAATGCCCTCACGTCTTTCCTCAAGTGCGGTGCCCAGAACTGGACGCAATACTTCAGCTGAGGCCGAACTAGTGTCTTATACAAGTTCAAAATAACTTCCTTGCTCTTGTACTCTATGCCCCATTAATAAAGCCCAGGATACTGTATGCTTTATTAACTGCTCTCTCAACCTGTTCTGCCACCTTCAATGACTTATACACATATAAACCCAGGTCCCTCTGCTCCTGCACCCCCTTTAAAAATTGTACCCTTTATTTTATATTGTCTCTTCATGTTCTTCCTACCAAATTGAATCACTTCACATTTCTCTGCATTGAACTTCATCTGCCACCTGTCTGCCCATTCCACCAACTTGTCTATGTCCTTTTGAAGTTCTACATTATCTTCCTCACAGTTCACAATACTTCCACTTTTGTATCATCTGCAAACTTTGAAATTGTGCCCTGTACACCAAGGTCTAGGTCATTAATATATATCAGGAAAAACAAGGGTCCCAGCACTGATCCCTGGGGAACTCCACTACAAACCCTTCTCCAGCCCGAAAAACATCCATTAACCATTACTCTTTGTTTCCTGTCACTCAGCCAATTTCATATCCATGTTGCTCCAGTCCCTTTTATTCCATGAGCTACAAGTTTGTTCACAAGTCTGTTGTGTGGCACTGTATCAAACGCCTTTTGAAAGTCCATGTACACCACATCAACAGCATTGCCCTCATCAACCCTCTTCGTTACCTCCTCAAAAAGCTAAAGATGATTTTCCCTTAAGAAATCTATGCTGGCTTTCCTCAATTAACTCGCATTTGTCCATGTGACTATTGATTTTGTTCTGAGTTACTTTTTCTACAAGATTTCCTACCACCGAAGTTAAACTGACTGGCCTGTAGTTGTTGGGCTTATCTTTACACCCTTTTTTGAACAAGGGTACAATATTTGCAATTCTCCAGTCCTCTAGCACCACCCCCGAGTCTAAGGAAGACTGAAAAATTATGGCCAGTGCCTCTGTGATTTCCACTCTCACTTCCCTCAGTATCCTTGGATGCAACACATCTGGTCCTGATGCTTTATCCACTTTAAGTACAGACAGCCTATCTAATACTTCCTCTTTATCAATTTTAGGCCCCTCTAGTGTCTGACTTGCCTCCTCTTTCAACATTGTCTGGGTTGCATCTTCTTTCTTGGTCAAGACAGATGCAAAGTATTCATTTAATACCTCAGCCATGCCCCTTGCCTCCATGCGTAAATCACCTTTCTGGTCCCTAATTGGCCCCACTTCTCCTTATACCACCTTTTTACTATTTATATGCCTAATGAAAACTTAGGGATTTTCCTTGTTGCTAGCTGCCAGTCTCTTTTCATGCTCTCTTTTTGCTTCTCTTATTTGCTTTTTCACTTCCCCTCTGGACCTTCTATATTCAGTCTGATTCTCAATAGTATTTTCTACCTGGTATCTGTCATAAGTACACTTTTTCTTCTTTATCTTAACCTCTACCTCTTCTTTCATCCAGGGAGCTCTGGATTTGTTTGCTCTACTATTCCCCTTCGAGTGAACATATCTTGACTGTGCCTTAACTATCTCTTCTTTGAAGGTCGCCCATTGTTCATCTACTGGTTTTCCTGCCGGCTTTTGACTCCAATTTATTCGCCCCAGCCCCATTCTTACCCCATTGAAGTTGGCCTTCCCCCAGTTAATTGTTCTTAGCCTGGATTGCTCTTTGTCCTTTTCCAGTCAGCCTAAAGCTTATGATACAATGATCACTGTCCCCGAAATGCTCTCCTACTGATACTTGGCCCACCTCATTCCCAAGAACCAGGTCTAGAAGTATCTCCTTTCTCGTCGGACTGGCAACATATTGTTGTAGAACATTTTCCTGAACACACTCTAGGAACTCTTGCCCCTCACTGCCCTTTACACTACTATCCCAGTCTATGTTTGGATAATTAAAGTCCCCCATTATAACTAACCTATAATTTTTGCACCACTCTGTAATTTCCTTGCAAATTTATTCCTCCACATCCTTCCCACTAACTGGTGGCCTATCGACAACACCAAGCAATGTAACCACACCTTTTTTGTTCCTTGGCTCTAGCCAAATTGATTCTGTCCTCGACCCCTCTGGGACATCCTTTTTCTCCAGCACTGCAATGCTCTCTTTAATCAGTACCACCACCTCTCCCCCTTTTTTCCCTTTCCTATCTTTCCTGAACACCTTGTATCCAGGAACATTTAGTACCCAGTCCTGCCCTTCTTTGAGCCATGTCTCTGTTATAGAGTCATAGAGAGATACAGCACTGAAACAGGCCCTTCGGCCCACCGAGTCTATGCTGACCATCAACCACCCATTTATACTAATCCTACATTAATCCCATATTCCCTACCACATCCCCACCTTCCCTCAATTCTCCTGCCACCTACCTACACTAGGGGCAGTTTACAATGACCAATTTACCTATCAACCTGCAAGTCTTCAGCTGTGGGAGGAAACCGGAGCACCCGGCAGAAACCCACACGGTCACAGGGAGAACTTGTAAACTCCGCACAGGCAGTACCCAGAACCGAACCCGGGTCGCTGGAGCTGTGAGGCTGCGGTGCTAACCACTGCACACTGTGATGTTATCGCCACTACATCATATTTCCACATGGCAATCTGCGCCTGTACCTCACCAGTCTTATTAATCACACTCCATGTATTCGCATACATGCACATTAACCCTGATTCAGACTTTATTACTTTCTCCCTTACTCTGACCCCACCTAATAACGTACTGTTCCCTACTCTCGTGCTATATATCTCCCCCAGTATTCTGTGCACCTTGGTATTCCTCTCTGATACTTGCTCCTGGTTCCCACATCCCTGACAAGTTACCAGTTTTGCTTCCCTCCAATCTGAGCTTCCTCTCAGGTTCCCATCCCCCAGACAATTTAGTTTAAACCCTCCCCAACAGCACTAGCAAATCTCCTTGCGACGATATTTATCCCAGTCCTGCTAAGATGCAACCCATCCATCTTGGACAGGCCTAACCTGCCCCAGAGCCGGTCCCAATGTCTCAGAAATCTGATGCCCTCCCTCCTACACCAGTTCTCCAGCCACGTGTTCAATCGCTCAATTCTCCTATTCCTATGCTCATATGCACGTGGGACTGGGAGCAATCCTGAGATTACTGCTTTTGAGGTCCTGCTTTTTAATCTTTTTCTTAGCTCCTTAAAATCTGCTTTCAGGACCTCATCCCCCTTCTTACCTATGTCATTGGTACCAGTTTGGACTACGACCTCTGGCTGTTTACCCTCCCCCAGAAGAATGTTCTGCAGCCTCTCCGTGACATCCTTGACCCTGGCACCAGGGAGGCAACACGCTATCGTGGAGTCATGTTTACTGCTGCAGAAATGCCTGTCTGTTCCTCTAACTAAAAAATCCCCTATCACTACTGCTCTTCCACTCTTTTTCCTCCCCTCCTGTGCAGCTGAGCCACCTGTGGTGCCACAAACTTGGCTCTGACTGCACTCCTGTGAGGAACCATCACCCTCACCAGTATCCAAAATGAAAAACCAATTAGCGAGTGAGATCATATCTGGGGACTCCTGCAGTACCTGCCTGGTTCTCTTAGACTGCCTGACAGTCACCCATTCCCTATCTGCCTGATGCTCCTAATCTGTGGTGTGACCCCTCCCTAAACGTGCTATCCACGTAGTCCTTCACATCGCAAATGCACAACAGTGACTCCAGTCGCCGCTCGAGTTCTGAAACCCGGAGCTCAAGCTTCTGCAGCCGGTGACACTTACTGCAGATGTATTTGTCTGGGACACATGGTGCATCCATGACTTCCCACATACCACGGGCTGTACATTCCACTCAGCAGAGCTGCCCTGCTATACCTTATCTTTACAGACTATTTATTATAAATAGAATAACTTACCAGGTACTCACCAAACAGCTCCTTCCACTGCACCAAAGCAAGAACCAAATACTGGAAGGTTAAAAAAGTAGAAAAATGGAGCACCTCCTCCCCCTTCACCGAACTGCCCACTCACCAAACTTAAATCTCCACATTCAACTTGCACACCTCGGCTGGAGTGCTGCTAAAATTGGTCTTGTCCTATAGAAGGGAGTGGGCCGATTTTATGGGAATCCTGATTACTCTCGCTCGAAAACACGTGTGTGGATGACAGGTGGGAAGAGCCTTGGGCCTGGCTGTGATACTCCCATCCCACCATGGATGAATAGTTTGCTGACTGACTCATACATAAACAACGGTCAGTTGGTTGAGATCCTGGCTCTTAGAAAACTGTACACAAGGGAGTCTGTACGTGAGGAGAGGAGTTGGGGAAACGGTACAACCAAAGAAGCTTCTAGCCCAGGAGGAGGCTTTTGTCCTATCATGCCAGCTTGTTCTGAGAACAATCCAAAACTTGTTCTGCTGACTCATTCTCCCCCCATAACCCTGTATTTATCTACTCTTCTCATGAAAAATCCAATGGATCTGCCTCAAGGAGGGAGGGAAGCATAAGTATAGATATAAAATTCTTTTCTATGTCACAGTGAGGTCCAAGATGCTTCCTACCTGTGACACTGCATCCACAACCACATCTTAGTGTCTGAAATAAAAACAAGAAATGCTGGAACCACTCAGCAGGTCTGGCAGCATCTGTGGAAAGAGAAGCAGAGTTAACGTTTCGGGTCAGTGACCCTTCAGCGGAACTGACTCTCGGTTCCGATGAAGGGTCACTGACCCGAAACGTTAACTCTGCTTCTCTTTCCACAGATGCTGCCAGACCTGCTGAGTGTTTCCAGCATTTCTTGTTTTTATTTCTGTTTTCCAGCATCCGCAGTATTTTGCTTTTATCTTGGTGTCTTCCTTTTTCCTGGGCCATGCAATATTCTGCAGTTCAAAAAGGCAGGAAATTAAACTGATTTAACTTTCTAAAAAGTGGGTTCTGGTGATGCCAAAGGATCTTGTTAGAAGGAGTTATTGAGTCTGACTGTGCAATGGAGCTGAATTAGCTGATTCACAATTACTGAAACATGGGAGTAACTTGCCTGGCAAACAGACCTCCTGCTGACCCCAGATGTACTTCTGGCCCTGGGATCAACTGCATGCACTGGCCAGGCTCTCCAGTCTCCGTTGAAGTAGGCCTCAGGTAGGCCTGCTACAGCAGGTAGGAAAGAGGTGACCAGCAATCTGCTTCAAACAATGTTTTCTGACCGTGCACGGCATATTGAGAGTACTTGCATCGGTCCCTTGACTTATTCCCTCAAAACTCTTTTGCCAACCTTTAAGCAGCCAGAGCCTGACAAACAGCAACTGTTTAAAGTGTTCGAAGAAAGCAAATATTGAGAAACGCAGTGGAGGGATGCAGGCTGCAGAAACATGTCTTTTGAATTGCTTTCTCTCCATCGGTTCAGGTGGAGGAGGGGTGAAGTGCGAACAGTAGCGTAGTGATTATATTACTGGGCTAGTAATCTAGAGGCCTGGGCTAATGATCAAGAGACATGAGCTCAAATCCCACCAAGGCAGCTGGGGAATTTAAATTCAATTAAATAAATCTGGAATAAAAAGTTAGTATCAGTCATGGTGACCATGAAACTATCATCGATTTGTCATAAAATCCCATCTGGTTCACTAATGTCCTTTGGAGAAGAAAATCTGCCATCCTTACCCGGTCTGGCCTACATGTGACTTTAGACCCACATCAATATAGTTGATTTAACTGCCCTCTGAAATGGGCAAAACACTCAGTTGTATTCGAGAAGGTGACTCCCCACCACCTTTTCAAGGGCGATTAGGGATGGGCAATAAATACTGGCCTTACCAGTGACACTCACAAACCTGTAAATGAATAAAAAAAATTCTTGGGCCTCTGTCTTTACTGTTTCTGTTGATAATCCAAATCCCACAAATGTTGAGCTCAGTCACTCCTCTTGGCCAGCACCTTGTATTACATTATTGGCAGCAATTCACACACAGTTCGCACAAACGAAATCTGGCCCCAAAAGGATATAGATGTGATGTCATGTAATGTCTAAGACGAAGACCAATAGGTATGTTGGGTAAGGGTATCGAGAGATTGGAGTCAAGGTACAGATCAACCAAATTAAATGGCAGAACAGGCTCGAGGGGCCGAATGGCCTCCTCCCATTCCGATGTTCCTAATCTGGTATCCTCATCCTGTTAGGTTCAGCAGCTCCTCCCATCCAGCACCCTGAGCCACCGGCTGTATTTCGACGAATCTCTGATGCTGTCAGATTCAGATCTTCCGGTCAGGTGACCAGTAATCCTAACAATTAGCAAAACTACATGAATCTTTATAATGGCAGAAGGAATTAAAAGAATATGAAAGTTAAAGATTATACTCTGCAGAATGTTTTGGGGCCTAATTGTGTGAGGCAGCTGAGAGTCTCTTTGTAAGTTTTAGAGTAGAGCATTTGCCAAGTGAAATTCCTTGATCCATTGGAACATTTGCACAGTATCCAAGTAGTGTCACTGGAATGTCACATTTCACTACTGTCACCAGAATCAATGCGATTCCAAGTACTGCCATCAGAATAGTCTGAGTATTCTCACTGGAATGATGGTATCTGCGTACTGTCACCAGAATCATAACTTTTGTAAATCCCTCGACGTACAGATTCGATTTTGCAGTTTTTGTGCAGGCAAACATGAGTTTGGTTCAGCACATAAATCCCCGGTATAATCGGGGACAGTGTTTGCACTGTAATGTACAGTCAGTGCCCAGGTGGAATCGGGGACAGTGTTTGCACTGCAATGTACAGTCAGTGCCCAGGTGGAATCGGGGACAGTGTTTGCACTGTAATGTACAGTCAGTGCCCAGGTATAATCGGGGACAGTGTTTGCATTGTAATGTACAGTGAGTGCCCGGGTGTAATCGGGGACAGTGTTTGCACTGTAATGTACAGTGAGTGTTTGGGTGTAATCGGGGGCAGCGTTTTCAGTGTAATGTACAGTCAGTGCCCGGGTGTAATCGGGGACAGTGTTTGCATTGTAATGTACAGTGAGTGCCCGGGTGTAACTGGGGACAGTGTTAGCACTGTAATGTAGGTCAGTGCCCAGGTGTAATCGGGGACAGTGTTTGCATTGTAATGTAGGTCAGTGCCCAGGTGTAATCGGGGACAGTGTTTGCACTGTAATGTACAGTCAGTGCCCAGGTGTAATCGGGGACAGTGTTTGCACTGTAATGTACAGTGAGTGCCCAGGTGTAATCGGGGACAGTGTTTGCACTGTAATGTACAGTCAGTGCCCAGGTGTAATCGGGGACAGTGTTTGCACTGTAATGTACAGTCAGTGCCCAGGTGTAATCGGGGACAGTGTTTGCACTGTAATGTACAGTCAGTGCCCAGGTGTAATTGGGGACAGTGTTTGCACTGTAATGTACAGTGAGTGCCCAGGTGTAATCGGGGACAGTGTTTGCACTGTAATGCACAGTGAGTGCCCAGGTGTAATCGGGGACAGTGTTTGCACTGTAATGTACAGTCAGTGCCCAGGTGTAATCGGGGACAGTGTTTGCACTGTAATGTACAGTCAGTGCCCAGGTGTAATCGGGGGCAGTGTTTTTAGTGTAATGTACAGTCAGTGCCCGGGTGTAATCGGGGACAGTGTTTGCATTGTAATGTACAGTCAGTGCCCAGGTGTAATCGGGGACAGTGTTTGCATTGTAATGTACAGTGAGTGCCCGGGTGTAACTGGGGACAGTGTTTGCACTGTAATGTACAGTGAGTGCCCGGGTGTAATCGGGGATAGTGTTTGCACTGTCATGTACAGTGAGTGCCCGGGTATAATTGGGGACAGTGTTTGCACTGTAATGCACAGTGAGTGCCCGGGTATAATTGGGGACAGTGTTTGCACTGTAATGTACAGTGAGTGCCCGGGCATAATTGGGGACAGTGTTTGCACTGTATTGTACAGTCAGTGCCCGGGTGTAACCGGGGACAGAGTTTGCACTGTATTGTACAGTGAGTGTTTGGGTGTAATCGGGGGCAGTGTTTTTAGTGTAATGTACAGTCAGTGCCCGGGTGTAATCGGGGACAGTGTTTGCATTGTAATGTACAGTGAGTGCCCGGGTGTAACTGGGGACAGTGTTTACACTGTAATGTACAGTGAGTGCCCGGGTGTAACTGCGGACAGTGTTTGCACTGTAATGTACAGTGAGTGTTTGGGTGTAATCGGGGACAGTGTTTGCACTGTAATGTACAGTCAGTGCCCAGGTGTAATCGGGGACAGTGTTTGCATTGTAATGTAGGTCAGTGCCAAGGTGTAATCGGGGACAGTGTTTGCACTGTAATGTACAGTCAGTGCCCAGGTGTAATTGGGGACAGTGTTTGCACTGTAATGTACAGTCAGTGCCCAGGTGTAATCGGGGACAGTGTTTGCACTGTAATGTACAGTGAGTGCCCAGGTGTAATCGGGGACAGTGTTTGCACTGTAATGTACCGTCAGTGCCCAGGTGTAATCGGGGACAGTGTTTGCATTGTAATGTACAGTCAGTGCCCAGGTGTAATCGGGGACAGTGTTTGCACTGTAATGTACAGTGAGTGCCCAGGTGTAATCGGGGACAGTGTTTGCACTGTAATGTACAGTCAGTGCCCAGGTGTAATCGGGGACAGTGTTTGCACTGTAATGTACAGTGAGTGCCCAGGTGTAATCGGGGACAGTGTTTGCACTGTAATGTACAGTCAGTGCCCAGGTGTAATCGGGGACAGTGTTTGCACTGTAATCTACAGTCAGTGCCCAGGTGTAATCGGGGACAGTGTTTGCACTGTAATGTACAGTGAGTGCCCGGGTGTAATCGGGGACAGTGTTTGCACTGTAATGTACAGTCAGTGCCCAGGTATAATCGGGGACAGTGTTTGCACTGTAATGTACAGTGAGTGTTTGGGTGTAATCGGGGGCAGTGTTTGCACTGTAATGTACAGTGAGTGCCCAGGTGTAATTGGGGACAGTGTTTGCACTGTAATGTACAGTGAGTGCCCAGGTGTAATCGGGGACAGTGTTTGCACTGTAATGTACAGTGAGTGCCCAGGTGTAATCGGGGACAGTGTTTGCACTGTAATGTACAGTCAGTGCCCAGGTGTAATCGGGGACAGTGTTTGCACTGTAATGTACAGTGAGTGCCCAGGTGTAATCGGGGACAGTGTTTGCACTGTAATCTACAGTCAGTGCCCAGGTGTAATCGGGGACAGTGTTTGCACTGTAATGTACAGTGAGTGCCCGGGTGTAATCGGGGACAGTGTTTGCACTGTAATGTACAGTCAGTGCCCAGGTGTAATCGGGGACTGTGTTTGCATTGTAATGTACAGTGAGTGCCCAGGTGTAATCGGGGACAGTGTTTGCATTGTAATGTACAGTGAGTGCCCGGGTGTAACTGGGGACAGTGTTTGCACTGTAATGTACAGTGAGTGCCCGGGTGTAACTGGGGACAGTGTTTGCACTGTAATGTACAGTGAGTGTTTGGGTGTAATCGGGGGCAGTGTTTTTAGTGTAATGTACAGTCAGTGCCCGGGTGTAATCGGGGACAGTGTTTGCATTGTAATGTACAGTCAGTGCCCGGGTGTAATCGGGGACAGTGTTTGCACTGTAATGTACAGTGAGTGCCCGGGTGTAATCGGGGATAGTGTTTGCACTGTCATGTACAGTGAGTGCCCGGGTATAATTGGGGACAGTGTTTGCACTGTAATGCACAGTGAGTGCCCGGGTATAATTGGGGACAGTGTTTGCACTGTAATGTACAGTGAGTGCCCGGGCATAATTGGGGACAGTGTTTGCACTGTAATGTACAGTGAGTGCCCGGGTATAATTGGGGACAGTGTTTGCACTGTAATGTACAGTGAGTGCCCGGGTATAATTGGGGACAGTGTTTGCACTGTATTGTACAGTCAGTGCCCGGGTGTAACTGGGGACAGAGTTTGCACTGTATTGTACAGTGAGTGTTTGGGTGTAATCGGGGGCAGTGTTTTTAGTGTAATGTACAGTCAGTGCCCGGGTGTAATCGGGGACAGTGTTTGCATTGTAATGTACAGTGAGTGCCCGGGTGTAACTGGGGACAGTGTTTACACTGTAATGTACAGTGAGTGCCCGGGTGTAACTGCGGACAGTGTTTGCACTGTAATGTACAGTCAGTGCCCAGGTGTAATCGGGGACAGTGTTTGCACTGTAATGTAGGTCAGTGCCCAGGTGTAATCGGGGACAGTGTTTGCACTGTAATGTACAGTCAGTGCCCAGGTGTAATCGGGGACAGTGTTTGCACTGTAATGTACAGTCAGTGCCCAGGTGTAATTGGGGACAGTGTTTGCACTGTAATGTACAGTCAGTGCCCAGGTGTAATCGGGGACAGTGTTTGCACTGTAATGTACAGTGAGTGCCCAGGTGTAATCGGGGACAGTGTTTGCACTGTAATGTACCGTCAGTGCCCAGGTGTAATCGGGGACGGTGTTTGCATTGTAATGTACAGTCAGTGCCCAGGTGTAATCGGGGACAGTGTTTGCACTGTAATGTACAGTGAGTGCCCAGGTGTAATCGGGGACAGTGTTTGCACTGTAATGTACAGTCAGTGCCCAGGTGTAATCGGGGACAGTGTTTGCACTGTAATGTACAGTGAGTGCCCAGGTGTAATCGGGGACAGTGTTTGCACTGTAATGTACAGTCAGTGCCCAGGTGTAATCGGGGACAGTGTTTGCACTGTAATCTACAGTCAGTGCCCAGGTGTAATCGGGGACAGTGTTTGCACTGTAATGTACAGTGAGTGCCCGGGTGTAATTGGGGACAGTGTTTGCACTGTAATGTACAGTCAGTGCCCAGGTGTAATCGGGGACAGTGTTTGCACTGTAATGTACAGTGAGTGTTTGGGTGTAATCGGGGGCAGTGTTTGCACTGTAATGTACAGTGAGTGCCCAGGTGTAATCGGGGACAGTGTTTGCACTGTAATGTACAGTGAGTGCCCAGGTGTAATCGGGGACAGTGTTTGCACTGTAATGTACAGTCAGTGCCCAGGTGTAATCGGGGACAGTGTTTGCACTGTAATCTACAGTGAGTGCCCGGGTGTAATCGGGGACAGTGTTTGCACTGTAATGTACAGTGAGTGCCCGGGTGTAATCGGGGACAGTGTTTGCACTGTAATGTACAGTCAGTGCCCAGGTATAATCGGGGACAGTGTTTGCACTGTAATGTACAGTCGGTGCCCAGGTATAATCGGGGACAGTGTTTGCATTGTAATGTACAGTGAGTGCCCAGGTGTAATCGGGGACTGTGTTTGCATTGTAATGTACAGTGAGTGCCCAGGTGTAATCGGGGACAGTGTTTGCATTGTAATGTACAGTGAGTGCCCGGGTGTAACTGGGGACAGTGTTTGCACTGTAATGTACAGTGAGTGTTTGGGTGTAATCGGGGACAGTGTTTGCACTGTAATGTACAGTGAGTGCCCAGGTGTAACTGGGGACAGTGTTTGCACTGTATTGTACAGTCAGTGCCCAGGTGTAACTGGGGACAGTGTTTGCACTGTAATGTACAGTGAGTGTTTGGGTGTAATCGGGGACAGTGTTTGCACTGTAATGTACAGTGAGTGCCCGGGTGTAATCGGGGACAGTGTTTGCACTGTAATGTACAGTCAGTGCCCAGGTGTAACTGGGGACAGTGTTTGCACTGTAATGTACAGTGAGTGCCCGGGTGTAATCGGGGACAGTGTTTGCACTGTAATGTACAGTGAGTGCCCGGGTGTAATCGGGGACAGTGTTTGCACTGTAATGTGCAGTGAGTGTTTGGGTGTAATCGGGGGCAGTGTTTTTAGTGTAATGTACATTCAGTGCCCGGGTATAATTGGGGACAGTGTTTGCACTGTAATGTACAGTGAGTGTTTGGGTGTAATCGGGGGCAGTGTTTTTAGTGTAATGCACAGTCAGTGCCCGGGTATAACTGGGGACAGCGTTTGCACTGTAATGTACCGTGAGTGTCCGGGTATGATTTTGTTCAGGATTCACACTGGGTATTAGCTGCTGCTGGTACACCTGCCCTGGGTTCCATCATTTTCCACACAATGTGCTCTGTAATGGAAACACAGCAGACTGTATACACTGTTCTTTTTCTTGGTGGGAACCTCTGCCAGCTCTGCAGCTGAAATCTTCACAGACTCACAGGTGTACAGACATGAAACAAAAGCTGCGGCCAGAGTTTCACATCCCTGTCTTTAATAAATTGGGTGAACCCTTTGTGATGAGAGAAAATCAATTAAAAATGTTTTTTAGCTCCCATCCATAAACAGACTCTCGGGTTACGCCGACCATTGTGTCGGTTAAGAGATCCTGAAGGAGGAAGTTGGGGCTGTAGCCCATTGTCAGGGTTTCCCGATGTTTTAGCTGCACTGGCTGAGTGTTTGTGACTTGTGGGACTGTCTGAATTCCTTGATCTCGAGCTCGCCTGTTGCTGTACAGATTCCAGCTCGAGCCTGGGCTGTTATCTTGGGCGATAGAAGTCAGACACATTTAATATTGGCCCGCAGGTTCAGTGGGCATTCAAACCAGCCAGGTTTGCTGCTCCTGATTGTTGTCTGGTGACGACGTGTGTTGCATGTGTATCAGGAGACACTCGAATAGAGCTCCATTGTGATGCCCACCTTAGTTCAGTCGCCTGGTGACATGCATTAACTGAGCTTGCTCAAGAAGAATAGTCACTTGGTATCAGATGGTGCTGACGTGTGTGGAAACATACCCCAGGAAAAGATGGTACATCAGATTTTCATTCTCAAAATGGGAGCAGTTTCTATAGCAGGGTGGGTCAGTGTGGTTGGTCGGTGGTGTGTTGGTTGGGGAAGCAATCCACAATGGCAGTTTAACATCTGTGCGGAAAGTTAAAATTCTACCCCGTGTTCCTATAGCAGGAAAATTTGCATTTCTGTAGCGCCTTTCACAGGTTCAGGATGTCCCAAAGCACTTAACATCCAATGAAGCACTTTTGAAGTATAATGTAGGAAATTCAGCAGCCAATTTGCACACAGTAAGATCCCACAAATAAGAAACTCTGGGTCATGGTGCATCACAGATATACCCAAACCTTTCCTCAGCTGATAGCCATGTTGGATAGAAATTGGAAACTGGACGGTATCGCTCAACACCTGTTCCTATGTATCCATTTCTGCCTCTTGTGGAAGATACAATGAGCAGCTTTAAAGCACGTTTACATTTTTGATGTGATACATCTCTCAGATCTACAGTTTATGAATGCTAATCCCACAGCATTTATTCAAAGTTGGTAGCTCAGACCATCAACCATCATGGCCACTATTCTCGTGGTTCTTTTTTCCCCCAAAAATATGCTTTATTCATAAAAATCTGTAATAAAATACATTACAAAACAGTTCAAAACAGCACCAAGTTGACATTCCAACAAGTGCAACAGAAATCCATTTTCTTCAATACAGGAGTGAGTTGCCTCACAACCCTTCCATTCCATTTTACATCACGTACATTTTACAGCAAACCCATATTCAGTGTTTACAGCCCGAGGGGTTTCCCATGGGTCCAGCCCCTCGGTTCACTATGGCGGGAGGACCTTACAGACTGGTCTTTCCCCATTGAGCCTTTGCTGCGGCTGCCCCAAGCTTTAGTGCCTCCCTCAGCACGTAGTCCTGGACCTTGGAATGTGCCAGTCTGCAACACCCGGTCGTGGACAACTCATTGCGCTGGAAGACCAGCAAGTTTCGGGCAGACCAAAGGGCGTCTTTCACTGAATTGATGGTCCTCCAGCAGCAGTTGATGTTTATCTTGGTGTGCATCTCTGGGAACAGTCCGTAGAGCACAGACTCCTGTGTTACAGAGCTGCTTGGGATGAAACTCGACAAAAACCACTGCATCTCTTTCCACACCTGCTTTGCAAAGACACATTCCAGAAAGAGGTGGGCAACCATCTCTTCCCCACCACAGCCACCTCGAGGGCAGCATGTGTAAGGGTGAGACTCTGGGCATGCAGGAAGGATCTGACGGGGAGGGCTCTTCTCACCACCAGCCAAGCTACATCTTGGTGCTTGTTTGAAAGTTCTGGTGATGAGGCATTCCGCCAAATGACTTTGACGGTCTGCTCGGGGAATCATCCGACAGGATTCCCCGTCTCCTTTTCCCGCAGGGCCTTGAGGACATTCCATGCAGACCACTGCCTGATGGATCGGTGGTCAAAGGTGTTTTTCTGCACAAACGTTTTCACGAAGGATAGGTGTTACGGCATGGACCAATGAATGGAGCATTCCGCGGCAATGTGACCAGACCCATCCTTCGCAACACCAGGGACATATAGAACCTCAGCATGTAGTGACACTTGGTGTTTGCGTACTGGGGGTCTATGCACAGCTTGATGCAGCCACACACGAAGGTGGTCATCAGGGTGAGGGCAACGTTGGGTATGTTTTTCCACCTTTATCCAGAGGTTTGAACATAGTGCCCTCTGGATAAAACTGAAAATGGCTTGGGTGACGCAGGATTGGGTTATGGGCCAGACCTGCGCCACACACAGCAACAATGTGAGCACCTCGCACCTGATGATCAGGTTCTTACCCACAATGGAGAGAAAATGCTGCTCCCACATGCTCAGTTTATGGTGTACCCTGGCTACTCGATCCTTCCAGGTTTGGCGCATGCCCTGACCCTTTCTAACCATATCCTCAGCACCTTCAGGTAGTCTGACCTGCCGGTGAAGGGAACAAAGGACTGGCTGGCCCTGTTCCCAAAGAACATGGCCTCGCTCTTGCCGCTATTTACTTTGGCTCCCGGGGCCAGTTTGAACTGGTCACAGATGTTCATCAGTCTGTGAACAGACAGCAGATCCGAGCAGAAGACGGCAACGTCGCCCATGTACAGGGAGGCTTTGACCTGAGTTCCTCCACTGCCTGGGATTGTCACTTCTCTCATGCCCGCATCCTTCCTAATGGACTCAGCAAAAGGTTTGATACAGCAAACGGGAGAGAGGACAGCCCTGTCTGACTCCAGATTGGATCGGGAAACTTTGATTCCCACCAATTGATTGAGACTGCGCTACTGATGTTTGTGTAGAGCAGTTTGATCCAATTGTGGATTCCCTCCCCAAACCCCATTTTGGAGAGCACGTCCTCGTGTATGTGTGTGTTTTCCTGTCAAAAGCCTTCTCTTGGTCCAGGCTGATGAGGCAGGTGTCCACCCTCCTGTCCCGTACACTACTCATGGATACTATCAGAGATCTTCCTACCGGGTACAGTACAGGTCTGGTCAGGGTGAATCACCAACTCCAGAGCAGACTTGACTCGACCAGCGATGAGTTTGGACAGAATCTTGTAGTCTACATTGAGCAGTGAGATGGGCCGCCAATTTCTGATTTCCGCCCACTTCCCCCTTCCGCTTGTAAATGAGGGTGATGATGCCTTTCCTCATGGATTCTGACATGCTGCCGGCCAGAAGAATACTCTCGTATACTTCCAGCAGGTCTGGGCCGACCCAGTCCCACGGAGCCAAATACAACTCAACCGGTAAGCCGTCGCTTCCGGGAGTTTTACTCATCTCGAAGGACCTGACGGCCTTTGTCAGCTCATCCAGAGTTAGTGGTTTGTCCAGGCAGTGTCACCTAAGACTTCCGTGATAGATAACAGGAAGGACTGGGAGGCCGTGCGGTCCTTGGGCTTCATGTCATATAGTCCAGCATAAATCGGTGTCCGATCCTGTGAGTACTAATTCTGTACAATCACTGTACCCGATCCTGTGAGTACTCATTCTGTACAGTCACCGTCCGATCCTGAGTACTAATTCTGTACAGTCATGGTACCCGATCCTGTGAGTACTAATACTGTACAGTCATGGTACCTGATCCTGTGGGTACTAATTCTGTACAGTCACTGTGCCCGATCCTGTGAGTACTAATTCTGTACAGTCACTGTACCCGATCCTGTGAGTACTAATTCTGTACAGTCACTGTACCCGATCCTGTGAGTACTAATTCTGTACAGTCACTGTGCCCGATCCTGTAAGTACTAACTCTGTACAGTCACTGTGCCCGATCCTGTAAGTACTAATTCTGCACAATCACTGTACCCGATCCTGTGAGTACTAATTCTGTACAGTCACTGTACCCAATCCTGTGAATACTAATTCTGTACAGTCACTGTGCCCGATCCTGTAAGTACTAATTCTGCACAATCGCTGTACCCGATCCTGTGAGTACTAATTCTGTACAGTCACTGTGCCCGATCCTGTAAGTACTAATTCTGTACAGTCACTGTGCCCGATCCTGTAAGTACTAATTCTGTACAGTCACTGTGCCCGATCCTGTGAGTACTAATTCTGTACAGTCACTGTGCCCGATCCTGTGAGTACTCATTCTGTACAGTCATGGTACTGATCCTGTGAGTACTAATTCTGTACAGTCACTGTGCCCGATCCTGTAAGTACTAATTCTGTACAGTCACTGTGCCCGATCCTGTGAGTACTAATTCTGTACAGTCACTGTGCCCGATCCTGTGAGTACTCATTCTGTACAGTCATGGTACTGATCCTGTGAGTACTCATTCTGTACAGTCACTGTGCCCGATCCTGTGAGTACTAATTCTGTACAGTCACTGTGCCCGATCCTGTGAGTACTAATTCTGTACAGTCACTGTGCCCGATCCTGTGAGTACTAATTCTGTACAGTCACTGGGCCCGATCCTGTGAGTACTAATTCTGTACAGTTACTGGGCCTGATCCTGTGAGTACTCATCTGTACAGTCATGGTACTGATCCTGTGAGTACTAACTCTATAGCTGAGCTTTTTTATAGAACATAGAACAGTACAGCACAGTACAGGCCCTTCGGCCCTCGATGTTGTGCCGAACCTTTAACCTACTCTAAGATCAAACTTACTACCTACCCTTCATTCTACATGTGGCAACTTAGTTTACATTCAGTGATAGTTGCTTTGGTAACAGTCCAGCTGTGGGATGGGGTGAAAGCAACCGGGAAGGCATTTGTGTTGAAGGTGTTGACAGATTGCACAATGAAGTTGTTGCCATGTCAGTGTAAAGTACATGGGAGGAAACCTGTACTTATTGTTTGAGCAGATTGTGAGTGCTGATTTAACAAGGGGCTTGACTGCTTTCTGTGTGTTTAACTCCTTTCCCTCTCTTCAAATCCAGTAGAGGATAGGAAAACAATCCTATGACAGTTTTGGATTACAGAGTAAAGGCCTGCTCAGGTCTGCAAAAAAAAAAAACCCAACCCAAGCCCGACAGAACCACATCGGACCCAAGCCTGACCCGGCCCGTGTCCTTCCATTTTTTCCCCGCATCTGACCCGACCATCGGTTAACTTGTCTTCCGTTTTTCACTTTGTTGCTGATCTGCACAAGCTTAAAATAACTGTAACAAAACGACCTTTCAAGTCCAAAAATTAAATTAACATTGGAGCCATTTAACTGTGATAG
The DNA here is from genome assembly GCF_036365525.1 of Heterodontus francisci. NCBI lineage: Eukaryota > Metazoa > Chordata > Chondrichthyes > Heterodontiformes > Heterodontidae > Heterodontus > Heterodontus francisci. The sequence goes on from NC_090387.1 coordinate 82,613,810, forward strand.
AGCGTGCCTGACCCGAGCCCGAATGCCGGACCCGGAAATGCAACCTGACCCGACCTGAACCTGACACATGTCGTCAGGTCCCATCGGCTTCAGGTCGGGTAGTCGGCCTTTATTGCAGAGACCTGGTTTCCTGCACTATTGATTTAGTCAGGTACACAGGAGGACCGTGCAGTATTTTATAACCCGCACAATCTTGCACAGTGATATAAGACTGCCTCCTTTTTGATTCCTAATTAAATGCTTCCTCTCTTGCTCCTGTGCCGGAGGTGCTGACTCTTTCTGAGCTACAGTTCCTGTTGGCTTTTGGTACCTCATCCAGTGGCCGTTCTGTAGAGCTGAACACCCATTCACCGGGAACAGATTGGACATTTAGTTAAAACAGCTATGCAAAGACTTAATGCTCAATCCCCATCTGCCGCCACCTTAACTGGACCCTTTTTTTGGCTGTCTAAAGTTGCTGCTTGACTCAGGCAGGAGCCTGTAACCATATGCTAATCGGGGTCCTGGACCATACGTGGAGTACTGCACTCAGTTCTGGTCTCCATATGACAAAAAGAGGAACTGGAGAAGGTGCAAAAAGATTTACAAGGATGGTACCAGAAGTGAGAGGTTATACCCGTTAGGCAGGACTGAAATGTTGGGGCTAATTGTGGGGATAGCGTAGATGCACTTAAGTACATTAGTGGGAAAAGGATAGAGGGATATGCTGATAGGGTTAGATGAAGTAGGATGGGAGGAGGCTTGCATAGAGCAGAAACCTGAATGGCTTAATTCTATGCTGTTACTACATAATTCTCTGGCTTCTGTACTGGCACTTTAAAGGCCTACTAAGCTAGGGCTGCTGGTGGGTGAAACTATCAAATGGTCACATGCAGGCAAAACATGGCAGCCTCACTGGCTCACTGAGAGGTGGTGCTCCGGCCTCTGAGTCAGAAGGTCCTGGGTTCAAGGCCCACTCCAGAGCCTTGAGCCCATAATCTAGGCTGACAGTCCCAGTGCAGTGCTGAGAGAGTGCTGCAGTGTCTAAGGTGTCATCTTTCAGCTGAGACATTAAACCAAGGCTCCGTATGCCCCCTTAGGGGGATGTAAAAGATCCCATGGAACTGATTGAACAAGAGCGGGCAAGTTCTCTCTGGGCAAAGAGATTTCTCCTGGATTTATCAGTGATTATCTTATATTTATAGCCCCTAGTTTTGGACTCCCCAGAGCAGAAACATCTCTACATCTACTTTATCGAACCCTTTCATGATGTTAAAAATCTCTATCAGGTCAGTCTTCAGTCTTTTCCAGAGAAAGGAGCCCCAGCCTTTCAGTCTTTCCTAACAGGTATAACCTCTCCATTCTCGTATCATTCCTGTCAATCCTTTTTGCACCTTCTCCAGTTCCTCTACACCCTTTTTTTTTTGTCCTATGGAGACCGGAACTGAGCGTAGTACTCCATGTATGGTCCTAGCCAATATTTATCCCTCTCCATGAGCAATACCAGGCGAGAACTGCTAGTTCTATAAATAAACAATATACATCGTCATTTATTAAATGGTTTAAAAATAGATGATTCCTCCAGGAAATACCTTTTCTTCACTTTCAGTCATGACAAGGCCTCATGGTTAGAGCATTGGGTTGCTTTACTTTACAACAAGGAAACTCCAACCTTGTTCAGCCTAGATATCCATTGCGAGTCTGCTCAGGATTATTAATATTTTCTATGCAAATGTAATGCAAGGAAGTCACTGAGTTCCAATTAACTTGATAGCATCTCATTTGGAAATAGATTAGATTTTAGATTAGATTCGAGAGACAGCACTGAAACACTCCCTTCGGCCCACCAAGTCTGTGTCGAACATCAACCACACATTTATACTAATCCTACACCAATCCCATATTCCTACCAAACATCCCCACCTGTTCCTATATTTCCCTACCACCTACCTATACTAGTGACAATTTATAATGGCCAATTTACCTATCAACCTGCAAGTCTTTTGGCTTGTGGGAGGAAACCGGAGGACCCGGAGAAAACCCACGCATTTAACCTTAGGATCTCATTCCCCTAAAAAGGCAGTGATTACATAGGACCATAAAATGGTAAAAGCCCAGAAGAAGGCCATTCAGCCCATGTCATTGCCAGCTTTCTGCAAGAGCAACTCACCTAGTCCCACTCCCCTGTGTTTACTCCGACGCCCTGCAAATTTATTCTCTTCAGGTAATTATCGATTCCCTTTTGAAGGCACAATTAAATCTTCCTCCACTACAATCTTGGGCAGTACAATCCAGATCCTAACCACTCACCATGCAAAAAAAAGTTTTTCCTTGTGTCGTTGTTGCTTCTTTTGCCAATTACCTTAAATCAGTGTCCTGTAGTTCTTCCGCCAATGGGAACAGTTTCTCTCTATCTTCTCTGTTCAGACCCCTCATGATTTTGGACACCTCTATCAAATCTCTTAGTCTTCTCTGCTCCCAGGAGAACAGCCCCAGCTTCTGTCTCTGTCCTACTTGCCCATTGTCTTAATTGTGGATTTGTTCCCCATTAAAAGTCATCCCCCGCTGGGACACACAATTCAAAGCCCTTGAACTGTGCCTCAGGACTTTGAACATGTGCTACAACATGTGTCTTGCCCGGAGACCTGTTTTAATGGGAAATCTGCTTCAGAGTTCAATGGTAGATGTTTGGGTTGAGGTTGGTGAATGCGAGCAGGATCTTTCCACAAAGTGGTTACGCATGGCCTAGGATACAAGGTGGTGGAGTCTACCTGTGAATAAATAAAATCATCAAGTGGCCAGTAGTACTCTGGGAAAGAGGCACCTACCATTTAAAGCAGTCCCCTCGTAAATACTGGGAGTTGGAGCTCTTTTTCCCTGTAGGAAGTCTGTTGCAGACTCTGGTTGGAGAACTGCTTGGGCGATGCATGCAGCAAACCTGCCCTCGGATAGCTTCAGTTACCTTCAACTCATGTGGACTCACCTCCTTGGCTGTTGCTCCTGCCTGGTGAAGCTTTGAACCCCGTGCTCCTGTCGAGCACGGCTCTGTACTGCAATCAGGCTTGGAGATGACCTGGTGGTGGTGATGAAACAGCAACCCAGTGACAAAGTCAGGATGATGTACGACATGGTGGGGAACTTGGTGTTCCATGACTATGCTGCTTTTGACCAGCTTGGTGGGAAGGAGGTGCTGTTGAAGTAACTTTGCTGAGTTTCTGCAGTGAATCCTGTAGATTGTATTTACTGAAGCTACAGTTTGCCAGTGATGGAAGGAGTGGATATTGAGTCCAGTGGCAGGGGCATTGACCAAGCGACCTATCTGTCCTGGATGGTATTGAGCTTCTTGAGAAAAATATTACCAGTCTTTGTAATGGCAACCAACATTTTAATCCTTATGTCTGGCCATTTAACTTTGCGAGGTTTCATCCCTTTAAACTTTCCCTTGGATCTCTTTAAGGGCTGCTTGCGCACTATTGCTTTTCCCCTCTAGTGAGCTCCCAACACCAGACCCAATATTGGCCGTGTGTCCACATTGTGACCTGGACAGAGATGTTATTCCCATTGATGTGAGAGGTCATAGCCTCTCTTCCATTATTTAAAGGGGACGCTTCTCAATTTTTGGTAAAACCTTCATCTGATGCTGCTGACCTTGGCCCAACTGGTCTCGTGGAAGCAGGAGAGCAGATTGGCTGGGGGTGGTGGTGGGCGTGGGTGATGGGGCCTCATCGTGGGTATGGACCTGGCCTTCACTGCAATCCAAAGCGTGTAGGGTACACATGGGGGGAGGTTGGGAAGGAAGGGTTGTTGCTCTCCAACTTGCCTGCCTCCTTGAGTAGCCATGGAGAGAGGGTCATGTGGTGTCCTTGAGGCCTTCTGTGACCAATGCACACTGAAGGATGTTCATTGTATCATGAAAGTGATTCTCCTAGCGTCCTGGCCAAATTCCTCCTTTAGCCAAAGCAGACTAGCTGGTTGTTCATCCTACTCCTGTTTGTGGGATCTTACTGTGCGCACACTGACTGATGGGATTTTCCATCTTGCAACTGCGATGACACTTCCAAAGTAACTCACTGGCTGCGGAGCACTTTTGGATGTCCTGCGGTTGTGAAAGGCCTTATAGAAATACGCGTCCTTTCTTTAACTCTCTCATATAAAGTCATTCAGCTTCTGGGCATTTTCCAAGATGAACAGTTCCTTTCACTGAAGCCGGACAGTGGCTTTCAGTTGCCGTGACAGCCTGAGGATGTGTTTGCCAAGCCATTGGGTCCATAAAACTCTGCTGTGTGTGAGTCTATCTATCGGAGTGAAACGTGTTGTTTGTAGCGTGTGATGAAAGGGCTCGTTGTGGAGTCTTCACTGCAGCCTGGCACAGCTCCTCAGCTCTGCCCCTTCTCAGAGTCTCACTGTATCGTTCAACTCTTTACTTCACTTCTTTCAATGCCAGTTATTTCATGCATTCCGTGGGAGATTTTTTTATTCCTTTCTCTCCTCTTCCCTTCTTTTGCTAAAAGTTAGGCTCTCAGTTGCCGGGGTTCCCTCCTGTACCTGACCCATAAGCGAAGCTTTTGGTGAGATTTTGTAGGCTCATAACTACGGGGGCAGCTGGGACTAGCCTGTCATCCAGTGACTTTCACCTGCCCCACTTCCTGGCAGGAGTTGCTGCCTGGTGATCCAAATTGGATAATTATTCGTCAGTCAGCCAGGAGCACTGAGGCCATTTACCGTCCCCTAACCTCAAGGCTGACTTCGATAGATTCTTGATAGACAAGGGAGTCAAGTTTTATGGGGGGAGCAGACATGAAAGTGGAGTTGAAACCACATTCAGATCAGCCATGATCTTTAACAAATGGTGGAGCAGGCTCGAGGGGCCGAATGGCCTACTCCTGTTCATAATTCGTATGTAACTTCTAGTCTGGTGAAGACGGGGTAACCTAAGCGTAGCACTGAGGGCAGTGCTGCACCCACCAGAGGTGCCGTCTTTCGGATGAGACGTTAAACCAAGGTCCCGTCTGACGTGTCAGGTGGACATAAAAGATCCCACAGCACTATTTCAAAGAAGGGAAGGGGAGTTCTCCCCAGCATCCTGGCCAATATTTACCCCTCAACCAACATCACTTAAAGTAGATTATCTGGCCATCTATTTCATTGATGTTTGTGGGATCATGCTGTGCTCACATTGGCTGCTGCATTTCCTGCCTTATAGCACCAGCCTGTGAATTAAAGTGGGGACCTTCCCAGTCTGTTTGATCCATTACCACACTGGTCAGTGCATTTATCCGACCAGGTTGGTGTTGGCTGTTTGGATGTAGGTCGTTCTGTTCCCACCTGCCAATACCATTACGCCAATATCTGTAGCCCGATGTGGGTGTGGCAAATGTGTAGCAGTTGTGCCTTGTTTTGGTCGGATGACCTTTAAATCGGGCACTATACATAAAAGTTTTTTTAAAAACGACACATGCAGCCTCACTCTTCATTGTTACACATGTTGTAAAGTATTATGGTTCTTATCTCCCTGGTAACAGGCATGCGAGAAAGTCCAGCACATAATTTTCAAATATATACTGACCTTGTGCATGGCTGGTCCAGTCACACATGAATCATGGAATGATACCACGGAGAGGGAGGCTATTTAACCTTTCATTCCTGTGTTGGCTCTCTGAAATGCTTTTCAATTAGACCCACTCCACCTACTCTTTCCCAGTAGCCCTGCAAACGTTTCCTTTTGAAGTATTTATCCCATTGCCTTTTGAAAGTTATTACTGAATCTACTTGCACCACTTTTTCAGGCAGTGCATTCCAGATCATAACTTGCTGAGTTTAAAAAAAAAACCTTAATTTTCCCTCCTGGTTCTTTTGCCAATTATTTTAAATGTACATCCTCTGATTCTAACCCTCCTACCAATGGAATTATTTTCTCTCTCTCTCTGCTCTACGAAACTCATGATTTTGAACACCTCTATTAAATTTCCCCTTAACCTTTTCTGCTGTAAGGAGAACAGTCCTGGCCTCTTCAGTGGCCACATAACTGAAGTCCCACAACCTGGTACCATTCTTGTAGATCTCCTCCTCACCCTTTCCAGAACCTTGACATCCTCCCTAAAGAGTGGTGCCCAGAGTTGGACACTAATCCAGCTGAGACTTAACCAGTGATTTATAATGGTTTAGTATAAATTTATAGCCTTTTTAAAAAATAAGGTTATGCATTTCAAATGTGCCTTAGCAACCTATTGGGCATAAAGATGAGGCAAAGAGAGAGGATTGAACTGAGCATGGACAAGATAGACTCCAGCCAGAACACATAGCGTGTGATGAGACGAGAAGGAAGGGAACTGTGCATATCACTTATTTATAGAGAAACAGGTCGACATTTAGATTCACACCTTTTTACTGTTTTTCCTTTAAGATAAAAATTTGATAAAAATTTCTGCTGTAAATATATAAATATTTTATATTGCTATGTATTAGTTTATTTAATAAATTTGAGACTAAATGGCAGTCTGATATCTTATTGAGGACTGGCAATAGATATTGTGAAGGCATTGGAAAGATTTCAGCAGCTTAAAAATATTAATCAGTCCAGAGTTTACCGTTCATTGTCCTTGGCATGTTACCAAATGTTGTACCAAAGAAAAAGGACTTGCATTTATATAGCGCCTTTCATGACCCTAGAATGTCCCAAAGCATTTTACAGCCAATGGAGTCCTTTTGAAGTGTGGTCACTGTTGAAATGTAGGAAATGCAGCAGCCAAGACGCACAGCAAGCTCCCACACACAGCAATGTGATAAAGATCAGATAATCTGTTTTTGTGATGTTGATTGAGGGATGAATATTGACCAGAACACTGGGGATAACTCTCCTGTTCTTCTTCAAATAGTACCACCGGATTTTTTACATCCATCTGGGAGAGCAGACGGGCCTTTGTTTAATGTCTCCCGAAAGATGGCACCTCCAACAGTGCAGCACTCCCTCTACTGCAATGGAGCATCACCAAGATAGGAAGCCATAGAGAGTTGGGTCCCGCTTCAGATTGTGATCTAAGATATGAGAGTCCAAAAACATAGAGGTAGAAAAGACCCCAAAATACAACCAGTGGCTGCAGTAGGATTCTTGGGTCTCCCACAAACGTGAAACAAAATTTTTCATAATTGAATCATTTAGCGTAGATGGAAAATTGACCAGCACAAGATCTCAGAAAAGTGATTAGAGTTTAACAACTGAAGAGATGCGAGAGAACAAGGGGTTGATGTGAAGCTCAGAAGGGAAAGAAAGACAGAAAATGTTGGAAACCGTCAGCAGGTCAGGCAGCGTCTGTAGAGAGAGAAACATGGTTATTGTTTCAGGGTGATGACCCTTCATCAAAACTGGACCTGTACTGTTTACTCAGTTTCTCTCTTTTTATTTTAGATTTCCAGCATCTGCAGTATTTGGTTTTTCTTTGAGAAAGGAAGACATGGGTATCTTCTTAAAACACATCTTTTGCATGCAGTGCCTGATTTAAAGGGACAGCTACCAAACCAAAACAAGACAGAATTGCTTCATATATGTCACGGGGAGCATCCCTCACTTTGGCAGAGGAATACTGCATGCAGAGGCTCCAATTCTCAAGAAGCGTCTGTACTAATATATGAAGCCCTGACTCGCTTTCTTTGTCTGTCTCTCATTCAGTCTACTTCTTTGACTCTCTCTCCGTCTTTATTTCTCTCATGCAGATCTTCATTTGCTCCTCTTGTTATTTCTGATCATGTACCATGCTTTTCTTGTAAGGCATTTATTTTGAGGGTGATGTTTAGCTGGAAAGACTGTTGAGTTGATTTTCCGCTCACAATGTGTAATTATGCTCTTTTGCTTTCTGTAGGGATCGTACCCAATCTGGGAGGACTTCAATGCCAAGGCCGCCAAACTTCACTCTCAGCTCAGGTAAGGTGAACCAGAGGTCAAGTGACACTTTGACACCCAAATTAAGGGGCAGGGGCAGGGGCAGAAGTAATCCACACAGCCCGAGTCAGCCTCTACTGAGAGCTGTTAGATTTAAGCACACATTCCCTTTAACTAACTAGTGAGAACTCAGTGCCCAAAACACTGCCCTCTTATTCCCATGGAAAAATTCCCTCTCACTTTCTGAAGAAATGAAGCATTTATATAGCATAATGAAGCTATATATTACCACAGACCTTGTAGTCATGTAATCCCAGTCTAGTGTACACTGGTCTGAATAACCTCACAATTTAGTCTCGCAGTTACAAAATAATCCCTTTATACTCTCCTGTGAATTACTGTGGAGCTGTCACATCGCAAGACTCTCATGGTGTTAAATCCACCTCAATTTAGACTGTTCCTTGACCTTTCAGTGGTTTTACTTTATTGAGGCTGTTGTATATACAGTAGTGGAGAACTGGGCCACAAACTTGCTCGGCCATTTTGTTGCCTATTTAAAATTTGTCAATTGTTCAATATTCCTCAATATTCATCTAATTTCCACAGGGGTGTATCTATCTGCCTTTTAAATACCTCAATTCATTCTCTATCTGGAACCCTGTGACTGACAGTAACTCTTAGCACTTTTGTCCTGTTCATTTTCTCCTGGTTATCCTGAAGGTGTTGACTTGCTGGGGTTTAATTCCCTGGCCCCACAGAACATTCTTCACTTCAGGCAAGCTCCTTGCCTGAACTTGCTGGCTGCCAGCTTCCTTACTTCCCTCTTTTTCGGTTGCATCAGGGAGGCACTAGTCAATTCCTGGTAGTGTGGAAAATTTCAATCTGTTGATTTAACTGCACAAGAGGCAGCCAAATGACACTCTGGCCAACAAATTCCAACACGAGCTCTACCTCAAGTGAGGCAAAGCCAATCATATGAATCTGCTAATGTGAAAGCATGTGTGTACTGTCCCTGACCTAGTCCTGCCCATCTGTAGTGTTGGATCCTGCTCCCCCAATCTTCTCTGCAAGTTAATGTATCTATTGATGAGGGCAGTGGAAGAGCAAATTTGTTGATGAGCTTCGACAATCATTCGCATCGAATTCCCCTCTCTGCTACTTCAACAGAAGCTGGTACACAATTTACAATAAATATTTCAGAGAGGGATTTGATAGGACTGTGATTGATGCTCACTGCTGGTCCCTCCTGCCCTTCCATTGATTTACAGACTTTTCTGGCTTTGGGGGCACATGCGATGTGGGAAATTGATTCCCTATAAAACAGCAGGAATGGGACATCCCGTTGGACAGTGATATTGGGTAGGGTGAAAATGCAGGGATTCACCCCATCCTGTGGGTTTTCCAGCCAGCTAGTTAGGTTAAAACAGCTCCTTTCATTCCACTGGCTTTCTTTCTGTGAATCAGGTTGTTCATGCCGGGAATGGAACATTACAAATTACAGCTGCTCCCAGATCAGGCACATCAGAATTAGTTACGGAGGGACAGGGGTGGTGGGGTGGACAGTGACGTTCCATTCTGCTGTCTTGCCTCTGGCAGGCGTTCCGCCACCGCCAACTGTCATAGTGGCACAATGAGAGGAGACACCGAGGAAATTCCCCCTCCCCCCCCCCCCCCACCCGAGTCAGAGCTCTACATTGTAGCCCCACCCTCAGCAGCGTTCCCCTCATTCCACCATTCAATTGCATATGGGATCATCTTCATAAATAGAGGCATTGAGTACAAAAGCAGGGAAGTTATGCCGAACCTTTATAAAGCTCTGGTTAGGCCCCAAGTGGAGTATTGTGTCCAATTCTGGTCACCACACTTCAGGAAGGAAGTGAGGGTCCTTGAGAGGATGCAGAGGAGATTTACCAAAATGGTTGCAGGGATGAAGGATTTTAGGTTCAAGGTTAGATTGGAAACGCTGGAGTTGTTCTCCTTAGAATAAAGGAGATTGAGGGGAGATTTAATAGAAGTGTACTCTATGACAGGCTAAGATAAGTTTGACGAGGAAAAACTGTTCCCATTAACAAATCGTACAAGGACTAGGTGACACAGATTGAAAGTTTTGGGCAGAAGATGCAGGGGGATTATGAGGAAGCGCTTTTTATGCAGCGGGTGTTCATGACCTGGAACCCGCTGCACACAAAGGTGGTGTAAGCGGAGACAATCAATGACTTCAAGAGGAAGTTGGATGGCCACCTGACAGAAATAGACCTGCAGGGTTATGGGGATCGAGCCAGGGAGTGGGACTGACAGCTCCATGGAGAGCTGGCATGGACTCGATGGGCCAAATGGCCTCCTTCTGTACCGCAAATGATTCTGTGACTCTAATTAGATCATGGCTTACTTGTATCTTAACTCCTTCTACCCACCCTGGTTCTGTAACTCTTAATACTCTTTCCTAAGAAAAAATCTAGCAATCTCAGTTTTGAAATTTTCACTCCAACCTCAGCCTCATCAGCTTTTGGGGGAGTGAGTACCAGATTGCCACTATGCTTTGTGTGAACAATTCTTCCTGACATCATCCCTGAACAGCCTTGCTCTAATTTTAAGGTTATGACCTCTCATTCTGGACTCCCCCAACCCCTACCAGAGGAAATAGTTTCTCTCGATCTACTCTATCAAATCCTTTAATCATCTTAATCACCTCAATCAGATCACCCTTTAATCTTCTGTACTCAAGGGAATAGAAGTCTAGTTTAAGCAAGCTGCCCTTGTAATTTAACCCTTTTAGTCCTGGTAGCCTTCCTGATAAATAGCACTGCATTCCCTCCAAGGCCAATATATCCTTCCTGAGGTACAGTGGCCAGAGCTTTATTTAACTGTAACATAACTTTTACTCTTTGTATTCCAGCTTCCTTGCAATAAAGGCTAACATTCCATTAGAATTACATAGATTTTATAACACAGAAACAGACTGTTCATCCAACTGGTCTCTGCCAGTGTTTATGCTTCACATGAGCCTCCTCCCACCCTACTTCATCTCACCCTATCAGCATATCCTTCTAATCCTTTCTCTCTCATGTACTTACCTAGCTTCCCCTTTAAGTTCATTTATGCTACTCACCTCAAGCACTTCATGTGGTACCGAGTTCCTCATTCTAACCCCTCACAGGGTAAAAGAAGTTTCTCCTGAATCCCTTGTTAGATTTATTGGTGCCTATCTCATTATATTAATCCTTTTGATTATTTAATGTTTCTGTCCACTAGATTTCAGTGATATCTGTACATGGATCCGTAAAGCTCTCTGCTCCCCTATGGTTTCTAACTTCCTCCAACAGGGAACCTGTGTCCTTGTCTGTTGGGAGATGTCCAAGTGAAAGCCATGTTTGCTGTTGCTTTGTGCCCACTGGGAGCTGCATTGAGAAGACCCCAACTCGCTTCACAGAGCCAATGGAGAGGGAGCAGACAGAGGCTTTCACCTGATCAAATTTGGGCTGTAGAGGTGAAGCTCATAGCTCCCTGCTACCCACCATACAGAGTTTCTAACACTATCTTTTCATGACAGGACCACTGTACTGGCGGCAGCTGCATTCTTGGATGCGTTTCAAAAAGTGGCAGACATGGCGACAAACACACGAGGTAGGAAACACTGGAGTAATATAAATGGCTCTGAATGTCTCATTAAGAACACTGAGGGCACAGTGACCTCTTTCAGGACATTGGATCTGTCAAATCCTGCTGGGGGAGGTCGTTCATCTCCAGAGTTAGCAATGAGTTTCTGAATACTTCCCAAACTGCGGGGGTTTCATCATAGAATAATGAATATCCGGGAGTGAGTGACAGGCTGGAATCTAATCGAGGAGTTCAGATGGTTTATACAATGGATATCTGGAATGAGCATTTTGCATCAAATTGAATCTGAGAAGTGAGTAGTGTTGAGAATGCTGAGATTATTCAATATGGAACGTGTTACATTGGTGTAGAATTACTGTCAGTGTAAAGTGCCCCACCTGTATATTATTGAAAAAAATAAAGGGGATTCCCAAATGCTTCTTCAGAAAGATGTTGCCCCTTTCATGGTATGTGAAAGGAAGAGGGGGTGTTACAGGTGCTATCACAGAAAGTTGTCTTGAGTGTGTGGAAGGCTCATCATACCAGAGCAGAGCTTCAGAGCGTTGAGTTACTGGATGATTGTGTATGTCCAGTTCTGTAGTGGACCTACCATTCAGTCCATTACCCACCTGGTGATGAGCTATATGACTGAGGTACTTGCCCTTTCAATCTTACCTTGACTGCTTTCTTGATCACGAGACTGCACCTGATGAGGGATAATTAAAAACTGGTTGAATTGCACAAACTTCATTTGTTCTCGTGGGTGATGATGATATTTGACAGGATACCGATTGCAGATACATACAGTGAGGATCTTGCAAAAGTTAAACACCTTTTGGTAGACTGCATATTGATGGGGCCAGGGCCTTTCTCTGCTTTGAGTTGATCAGACAAGGTGGGTGGATGAGCATGGTGAGGCTTAGTCAGAATGTGCAGTCTTTGACGGCAGAAGGGAGATGCTTGGTTTTATGTTGACCCTAATCTGCTTTGCTGGTTGGGAGGCAGAGATTAAAATGCAGTGGACCTTCTGCAGTGGGAGAAACCACATGTACAAACACCCTTGAATTCTGGGTCCCGTAAAGTTGTATACAGTTGTACGAGAGGATTCATCAGTGCAGGTTATATGATGGAGATCCAATGTCAATACATGGGATCTCTGAGGGACCTAATGGGAACTAGAGGTTAGCAAGAGGATGTTGAGAATTCAAGAATTGCCACATAACTTGGAAGAGTTTAAATATGGTTTAATGGGTGCCATTCCCCCTCCCCCACAATATTAGAATGTGTCTGACAAAGATATCAGGAAATAAAAAGAAAAACCTTGCATTTTTATAGCACCTTTCGTGTCCTCAGGAATGTCCTAAGGGACCTCACAGCCAATTAGTGTAGGCACTGTTACTATGCAGGTTAACCCTGTAGCCAAAACCTACATAGCCATATCTACAAGAGCAAATGAGATAAATGATCAGTTAATCTTTTTTGGTGGTATTGGTTGAGGGAATAAATATTGGCAAGGACACCGGGAGATCTTCCTGCTCCTTTTCAAAATAAAACTATTGGATGTTGTTCATCCACCTGAACAAAATTTGAGCAATGCCACAGGAAATTAGGTAGTGTATATTTTAAAGAACACAGAAATTTCCGGATCCTTCGAGATCAAGCTGCTCCTATGCAATAACACTTCTGATCAGTAAGGTAACTTTCCAAGACTGAAGATCATAAGAAATAGGAGCAGAAGAAGGCCATTCGGCCCCTCGAGCCTGCTCTGCCATTCAATAAAATCATGGCTGATCTGATTGTGGCCTCAACTCCACTTTCCTGCGTAACCCATAACTCTTGACTCCCTTGTCAATCAAAAATCTGTCTAACTCAGCCTTGATTATCTTCAATGACCCAGCCTCCACTGCTCTCTGGGAAGAGAATTCCAAAGATTAATGACCCTCTGAGAGAAGAAATTCCTCCTCATCTCTGTCTTATTTTGAAACTGTGCCTCCTAGGTGCTTCCCAGGAGCGTTATCAAACAGAGATAAAGAGGGAGATTTTAGGACAATTGGCAAATAGCTTGATCAAAAAGGTAGGCTTTATGGAGTGTTTTAAGGGGAGGAGAGTGAGGTAGAGAGGTTTAGGAAGGGAATTCCAGTGCTTAGGGCCAAGGCAGCTGAAGGCACGGCCGCCAATGGTGGAGTGCAGAAATCTGAGAGTTGTAGAGTTGGAGGAGATTACAGAGATGGGGAGGGGTGTGGCCGTGGAGAGATTTGAAAATATGGATGAGAATTCTAAAAGCAAGTCATTGTTGGACTAGGAGCCAATGTAGGTCAGTGAACACGGGGGTGATGAGTGAATGGGACTTGGTGGGAGTTAGGATATGAGCAGCAGAGCAGCACAGAACACAGGCATTGAATATGTACATGACCTGAGTTGAGCTACAGTTGGAGTTCTGTGTGCAGTTCTGGGCATCTCCTCATTAGAAGATAAAAGCAATTTGGAAAAGATGCAGTGTAAAAATCACTTGGATGTTACCAGCGATAAGGGATTACTGTTATGAGGAGAGGCTTGAGAAATGAGGGTTCTCTTCACCAGTTGTTGAGGGGTGACCTGATAGAGGCCTTCAACATTACAAAGGGCTATGAGTATGTGAATTAATGATGGATTACTTCCATTATTTAGACAGGTCAGTTGGACAGCAGCAAGAGTGCACAATTTAAGATCATTACAAATGAATTTAATGGTGGGAGAAGGTTAGAAAACATTTCTTCATGCAGAGGGTGGTTCGAATGTGGAATTCTCTGCCACAAGCTGTTATTGAAGCAGAGTTCGTAATTCCATTAGAAAGGAGTTGCTTGGAAAAGATGAATATTAAACATTTAGGGTCTCATCTGAAAGACCCTTGACAGTGCAGCACTCCTTCAATCCGGCATCTGAGTGCCACCCTGGACTGTCCAGAGTGGGGTTTGAACTTGCAACTTGTTGACTCGGAGGCAAGTGTGCTACCTACTGAGCCACAGCTGACAAAGACTTGTTGACCAGCTTCTGCACTGGGAGGTTCTATAATTCTGAAGTGTTGGTTAGGAAGCCTCCTGCTCAGGTTTCTCCAACTCCGATGGAAATCTCCACCCTCTTTTATCTTCAGTTGCTATTTTTTTCCACATTCTTGCCGTTTGCCAAGGGTGTGTCAGAAGTTGGTGCCAAATGTGTGTGATTATTGTAGTATGTTTACACTCTGGAAAGCTATAAAAGCAACAGTCCATGAGAAAGTAAGTCAGGCTGTTTGAAAGGCAACGGCACCAAGCTTCTGTTGTTCTCTAGATGGAAACATGAAACTGCTTCAAGAGAACTCCATTGGCCAATTTACTCTGTTCTGAATTGGCAGCGTGTTACACCTGTAAACTACAGATCATTTTGGATGACTTGCCTATTCTGCCTTGATGTTTACCTTCAAGTGACAACTTTTCAAATCTGACTGTTACTATGCGACAGCAGGTTAGTTTTGTGCATATCCTTTTCTATCTTTCCTATTCTGCTGGGACACAGTTCCGCAGACACTGTCCGATTCTTTATTACCATTTATCATGTGCGAGCTGCACAGTTACTGCTGGACCCTGTCATTGACCCAATTGTCCACATGCGCTCAATGACAAAGAGGAGTCACTGGACTGAAGCCAGGATTGGGAACCCTGGCTGATTTTACCCTGTTTCAGTAATTCGCTTTCTCCATTCATAGAAATAGGAATAGGCCATTCAGCCTCTCCAGCCTGCTGTGCCACTTGATTGGATCATGATTGATCCGTACCTCAACTCCATTTAGCCGCCTTTGCTCCGTGTTCCTTGATACCCTTACCTAATACAAATCTATCAATCTCAGTCTTCAAAGCTTCAATAGTCTCAGCAAGCACAGCCTTTTGGAGGACAGAGTTCCAGATTTCCGTTACCCTTTATGTGAAAAAGTGCTTCCTGATTTCACTCCCGAGAAGGAGGCTAGCTGGAGTTACAACATAGCAGGGTTACAAAGTGAAGGAAGATATGCTTCTGCTGTATAGAGCCCTGGTCAGATGTTGTCTGTAGTACTGCATTCAGCTTTGGGCACCGCTCCTCAGGAAGGATCTATTGGCATTGGAGAGGGCACAGATTTACCAAAATGATACCAGGGCATAGAGGATTATGAAAGAAGAAAGACTTGCATTTATATGGCATCTTTTACAACCACAGGATGTCCCAAAGCACTTTACAGCCAATGTCATAGTCACAGAATCATTACGGCACAGAAGGAGGCCATTCAGCCCATCAAGTCTTTGCCAATGAAGTACTTTTGTAGGAAACTTGGCAGTCAATTGCACACAGCAAGCTCCCACTAACAGCAATGTGATAATGGCTGGATAATCTGTGTTTGTGATATTGTCTGAGGGATGAATATTGGGCTAGACGCCAAGGATAAAACCTCTGCTCTTCTTCAAAATAGTGCCATAGGAGCTTTTACATCCACCTGAGAGGGCAGACGGGGCCTCGGTTTAATGACTCATCTGAAAAATGGCATTTCCAACAGTGCAGCACTCCTCAGTACTGCACTGGAATGTCAGCCTTGATTTTTGTGCTCAAGTTCCTGGCGTGGGACATGAACCTATAACCTTCAGAGTTGGACACGAGTGCTACCAACTGAGCCAGGGGTGACACACAGTTGCATAAATGTGACTTGTATTCCCTTGAGTATAGAAGATTGAGGTATCTGATCACGGTGTCTAATGTATTAAAAAGATTAGATAGAGTAGATACAGAGAATTTATTTCCTCTGGTGGGGAAATAAAGAACAAGGTTACCTGAAGGTGCAACTTGCCAATGGTTTCCATTGCTGGAGAGTGAAGGGTAGCGACGGAGGCTGTGCTATCCCAGCATTCTTAGTGACAGTAAAATCCCTTTATTAACACCCTAGTGAGAGCGAGCATCAAAAAGAGCGGGAGTTACTGGCACCATTCACGTTGTGTTGGTGACAGCAGTCGGTGGGTAGGAGGGCAGGAGCTTGTGTTGTCCCCCAGGAAACTGCTGCCAACAAGGTGAAAGTCAGGAGGAATGCGAGACACCACCGGCTCAGTGTACTATATCTGACCATTGAAGTTTCATCTGGGAAGCAACAGGAGGAAGACACTGATGTGATGTACTGCTCTACTCAGTCACAGAAGCTGAGAGTCACTCCGGAAAGAGTTTGAAGTACAGCCAGCCTGTCCAGTTGGTGAAATGATCACATATAAATGACAAAAGTGAACTGCACTCACATTGGCAGTCTGTAAGAGAGTTGGGGAGATCAGAGTAAAGTTCTGGCTCCTGCCCAACAAAAATGTCTGTTAGCACAGTGACATAATTTCTATGTAGGTCAGTCAGGAGAGATCTGAGGATTAAAGGGAGCAGTGCAATCTCAATAATAATGTCATCATTCATCCAAAAGGCACCTCTAAATATTGTCACTTAAACAAAAATGAATGAAAGACTTGCATTTATATGACATCTTTCATGACCTCAGCATGTCCTATAACAATTTTACAGCCAATGAAATATCATTGTTGTAATGTAGGAAACGCAGCAGCCAATTTGTGTACAGCAAGGTTCAAATGATACCAGTTGAAGGACAAATGTTGACCAGGACACCAGGGTGAACTCGCTTGCGATTCCTCGAGTAGTGCTTGGGATCTTTTGCATCTACCTCAGAGGGCAGACAAGACCTCTGTTTAATGTCTCATCCAAAAGACAGCACCTCCAATAGTATAGCACTCCCTCGATACCACACATGAGAGCGTCAGCCTAGATTTTGTGGTCAAGTGTCCAGATTGGCGCTTGAACCCACAACCTACTGACTCAAAAGTGAGAGTGTTACCCACTGAGCCACTGACAGCTCGTTCAATAATAAAGTTAGTGATCCAGCCTGTAGTGTTAACACATTAGTGAGCACATGGGGTGTGACCCTGTAACCAAGCTGTGTAACAGAATAAGGTCACATTAAACAGAAGTCTGAATCCCTCGTTTAGCCAAATTCTTTATTTGGCTGTTTTTCTACCTTTAGAATTATCAGGAAAACAATCAAGAGAGTGATAGCAGAAATGTTTTCACACAGCAGGTTTTAAGAATGTGGATTTCTTTACCACAAGGGGTTATTGAGGCACAGATTATAGCATTCCTATTACAATGGAATTGCATAAATATTTGACAGGGAAAGATGTAAAAGGATACGGGGAAGAGCAGGGAAATGGGATTAAACAACTCCAATTGAAGAGCTGGTGCTGGTACTGGTACGTGGCTGTGTTCTGTGAAAGTGCTGGCATTCACCCTCTGGGCTCACACAAAGAATGGGCGCGATCCCGCATGGCCAATACTTGCTGTTGTGCATGTCTGGGATGCGTAGCAAAGGGGCAAGGCAACTCCTTCTGTTTCTATATCTTTTGCTGGGAGGGGGAAGAGAGAAATTGTGTATAAAAATAGAGACAAGTGGGGCACACCCAACAAAATAAAGTCACTCAGCATCTGTGCAAAATAGGAAACAGGCTGGCTTGTGCACACAAGACAAACCCAGTCCAGCAAAGGAGAACGCAAAACAATTCTAGCTGAAGCATGTACATTGGGATTTTTAAACCATTCCAATCAAAAAATGGTATTTTCCCCCCCTCTGGTTTTCAATTTGCCGGGTAACCACCTTCAAAAACAGACAGTTCCGTTCAAAAGTGGACAGAGGTGTTTACCCTAACCAGCTAATAGTCCCCAATCAGGCACCTTTCAAGAGTACTTTGTAGAATTATAGAGCAGAGAAGGAAGAATGATAGCAATGGTTTGGTTGAGTGGGCGGAAAAGTGGCAAATGGAATTCAATCCAGAAAAGTGGGAGGTAATGCATTTGGGGAGGGCAAATAAAGCGAGGGAATACACAATAAACAGGAGGATATTGAGAGGGATAGAAGAAGTGAGAGACCTTGGAGTGCATGTCCACAGGTCCCTGAAGGTGACAGGACAGGTAGATAAAGTGGTGAAGGAGGCATATGGAATGCTTTCCTTTATTGGACTGGGTATAGAATACAAAAACAGGGATGTAATGCTGGAACTTTTTAAAATGCTGGTTAGGGCACAGCTGGAGTATTGTGTAAAGTTCTGGTCACCACATTACAGGAAGGACATAATTGCTCTGGAGAGAGTACAGAGGAAACTTAGAAGAATGTTGCCAGGGCTCGAAAGTTTCAGCAATGAGGAAAGATTGGATAGGTTAGGGTTGTTTTCCCTGGAACAGAGGAGGCTGAGGGGTGACTTATTTGAGGTGTACAAAATTATGAGGGGCTTAGATAGAGTAGACAGGAAGGACCTGTTTCCCCTAGCAGAGAGATCAGTTACCAGGGGGCACAGATTTAAGGTGATCGGCAGAAGGATTAGAGGGGATATGAGGAAAAACCTTTTCACCCAGAGGGTGATAGGTGTCGAATTCACTGCCAGGAATGGTGGTTGAGGCAGAAACCCTCAACTTATTTAAAAGGTACCTGGACATGCACCTGAAGTGCTATGGGCGGCACAGTGGTTAGCACTGCAGCCTCACAGCTCCAGCGACCCGGGTTCAGTTCTGGGTACTGTCTGTGCGGAGTTGGCAAGTTCTCCCTGTGACCTCGTGGGTTTCCGCCGGGTGCTCCGGTTTCCTCCCACAGCCAAAGACTCACTCTCTCACACACTCTCTCTCTCTCTCTCTCTCTCTCTCTCTCTGTCAATGGTTTAACGTAACTTGCATTTTACTGAACACAGGACTAGTCACTCAATGGGGACTTATATTGGGACTAAAATGCTTTGATTTTAAACTTCTCACCCCCTTGTGTTCAAATTCTACATGGCCTCACCCCTTCCAATACGGGGAGGTGGTGGCGTAGTGGTATTGTCACTGGACTAGTAACCCAGAGACCCATGGTATTGTTCTGGGGACATGGGTTCAAATCCCACCGCAGCAGAAGGTGGCCATGAAGCCATTGTCAATTGTTGTAAAAACCCATCTGGTTCACTAATGTCCTTTAGGGAAGGAAATCTGCTGTCCTTATCAGGTCTGGCCGACGTGATTCCAGACCCACAGCAATGTGGTTGACTCTTACATGCCCTCTGAAATGGCCTAGCAAGCCACTCAGTTGTATCTAACCGCTAGCACTGTGGGTGTACCGACCCCACATGGACTGCAGCAGTTCAAGAAGGCAGCTCTCCGCCACCTTCTCAAGGGCAATTAGGGATGGGCAATAAATGCTGGCCTGGCCAGCGACGCCCACATCCCATGAATGAATAAAAAAAAAAATCTCTTTAATCTCGTTCAGCCCTGCAATCTTCCGAGATATCTGCACTCTTCTAATTCTGGCCTCTTGTGCATCATGACATTAGTTTTTACATATATACTGACAACACTCAGCACTACCACACGACCACTTCTCTCAATTCCTCCACTGTTGCTAAATTATCAGACTGATTATCTGACATCCAGTACTGGATGAGCAGAAATGTCCTCCAATTAAATATTGGGAAAACTGAAGCCATTGTTTTCGGTTGCTGCACCAAACTTCATTTCTTACCTGCCAACTCCTTTCCGCTCCCTGGCATCAGTCCGAGATTAAGTTAGTCTGTTTGCAACCTTGGTGTCACATTTGACCCCAAGATGAGCTTCTGACCTTATATTGGTACCATCACTAAAACTGCCTGTTTCCACCTCCGTAACATCACCCAACTTCGCCCCTGTCTCAGCCCAGTTGCTGCTGAAACCCTCATTCATGCCTTCATTACCTCTAGACTTGACCTGGCTGGTCTCCCACATTCTACTGTCCATAAACTTGAGGTCATCCAAAACTTTGCTGCATGTGTCTTAACTTGCACCAAATCCCATTCCTCTATCGCCCCTGTGCTCGCTGACGTACATTGGCTGCAGGTCAAGCAACGTCTTAATTTTAAAATTCTCTTCCTTGTTTTCGAATCCCTCCGTGGCCTCGCCCCTCCCTATCTCTGTAATCTCCTCCTACCCCACAACCCTCCATGATATCTGTGCTCCTCTAATTCTGGCCTCTCATGCACCCCGATTTTAATCACTCCACCATTGGTGGCCGCGCCTTCAGTTGCCTCGGCCCCAAGCGTTGGAATACCCTCCCTACACCTCTCCACCTCTCTGCCTCACTTCCCTCCTTTTAAGGCATTCCTTCAAACCTACCTTTTTGACCAAACTTTTGGTCATCTGATCTAATATCTTCTTTTGTGGCTCGGTGGCATATTTTGTTTTATAATGCTCCTGTGAAGTGCCTTGGGATGTTTCATTGTGTTAATTGTGCTTTATAAATATAAGTTGTAGTCATCCCTGATTTCCTTCCCTTTCACATTGATGGCGGTGTCTTCAGCTGCCCAGATCCTAAGCTCTGGAATTTCCTCCTTAAACCTCTCTGACTCTTTACTTCTCATTCTTTAAGATGCTGCTTTAAAATCTACCACTTTGACCAAGCTTTTGGCCACCTGTCCTAATATCAACTTACGTGACTGTGTGTCAATTTTTATCTGATAATGGTCTTGCGAATCACCTCGGGATTAATTTTACTAATTAATGTTGCTATGTAAGTGCAAGTTGTTAATCTCCTGTGACAATGAGAGATTGTGAATTTTTAAAATTTTATTTCACCACTGTATGTATTGACAGGTCAATACCTACCCTTCTCCGTCCCATCACGTCCTTGGTGAGCTGATGAATGTTTTCTTCAAACATTGTCTTTTATAGTACAAGGCTCATTAAGCAGACTTGGAACAGGTTCCCAGTCACAGTGAGGCCTTGTAAAAAGGAGGGGGAGAAGATAGATAAAGAAAACACACACAAGGAGGCTTCTCTGGGCTGCACAAGGCTCCGCTTTTATTCATAACATGGAGTTCAATTGCATCCTTGTTCCATGACCCAGGTCTGTAGGGGACAGTGATGCAATAAGGCTTAATGTTGACCATTAATAGACTACATGTGTAGTCAATTAAAAGATTGTAAAATAGCTCCCCGCTGGCTGAAATAGTGAGTAGTGGAGCCTTACAGGCCCAGGTATGGTCCCCAGTCTCTGTTGTCAGCTGATCTGAGTTTGGGCAGATTAGGGGTGCCGCAGTTAGCTTCAAGTCCCAATCCAGAGACTTGAGCGCATAATCCAATTGCACACTTCAGTGCAGAACTGAGGAAGTGCTGCACTGTTGGAGGTGCTGTCTTTGGAACAAGACGTTAAACCAAGGCCCTGTCTTTGGAAAGCCAGTGTTCTCAGCCCGGTCAATGTCAATCAAAATTAGAAGAATGAGACATTTCTTTAGAGTCATTATTATGGCACAGAAGGAGGCCATTCGGCTCATCAAGTCCATGCTGGCGCCCTCTATAGCAATCCACTCAGTCCCATTCGCCCCATTCTATCCCCTGAGCCCTGGAAGTTGATTTCCCTCAAGTGCCCATCAAATTTCTTTTTGAAATCATTGATTGGCTCTGCTTCCATCACCCTCGTAGGTAGCAAGTTCCGGGAAGGGTGATCTAATTAAGAGGTATTAAATTCTTCAGCGGTTTGGCAGGGTAGATGCTGAGTGGATGTTTCCCCTGGCTGGACAGTGTAGAACTAGGGGTGGTGGGTGGGGGGGGGGGTTGTCACAGTCTCAGAATAAGGGGTTAGCCATTTAAAATGAGACAAGGAGAATCATCTTCACTTGGAGGGTAGTAAATCCTTGGAATTCTCTACCCCAGAAAGCGTGGATGCTCAAGACTGAGATTGATAGATTTTTGGCACTAATGGAATCAAGAGAATTGGGGATAGTCCGAGAAAGTGGAGTTGTGATCGAAGATCAACCATGATCGTACAGAATGGCAGAACAGGCAAGAGAGGTCGTATGGCTTACTCCTGCTCCTATTTCTTGTGTTCTTAAAATTGACACCAAGCCAAAGAGGGAAATGTCAGAAGGTGTAACTGAAAACTTTGTGAAAGAGATGAGTTTTAAGGAGGTTCTTACAGGAAGGTAGAGAGGCTTGGGGAAGGAATTCCAAAGCTTAGGGCTCCGACGACTGACTGCACGGCCACCAATGCTGGTTCCTCTCCTGAAGGCGTGGACTCTTGCCAGAGTAGAGGTCCACCTATACTGGTTACCCTCTGTCCAAGCTGACATTTAAGAGCTAAGGCAGTGAGTGGTAGCTGCCTATTTGGTCATGGAGGGGACCTGATTCTTTCCTCACTTGATGTCCAAGTATGCATGCTTTCCAGCTGAGGTCGGTGGGTGACAATTGGAAGTGAGAAGCCCAACTGATTTATTTTTTATCTTCCCTATCCCAAGCTACACTGAAACCAATTGTAGCAGCCGCTAGCATGGTACAGATCAGAGAAATCAAAAGCAGGAACTCCTGGTTTCTTGGACTCAGTTACACACTGCCTTCATGAAATGAGCCACTGAGGGAGTTTTGGAAGCAGATATTTGAAGTGCTGGTGTACTTCCACTTACTGGCTTGGCTGGTGCGTCTGTCTGTTTTGTGGTAGCAATAATACACAGCTAAATATAGAGGGCATCTGCAGACAGTATACATCTGTTACAGCTTTCAGTGTAAGTCAGGTTTGGGGGCAGAATGGGGGACAAGTAGCTGGGGTAGATTTCATTGCAATCCCCTGAGGATTTAGCCCACTAGTCCAGAGACACAAACTGGGTGGGGGTGGGAGGGGTGGGACTGTCAACACCTATCAGGCTCTCTCCTACTCTGTAGCTGAATGGTTTAGGAAGCTGCTTGTAATGACTGTTTGTTTGTTTGTTTGTTTGTTTGTTTTAGGCCCATTTCCAGATGATCTGCTGAACCTTTTTCAAATGACATCCACCATTTCCTTTTCCCTGTCTTCACGACTTAAGCCCTTGTGATCCAGTTTGAAGTCTCTCAGTTCTGCGCAGTAGAAATGTATTTCCCTTCCTCTCTTAGATCCAGTGTCAACATCAAGGACACTCGAGTCAAGCACAGTACTTGATAATATAATCTGTGTTTCCCTGAAAATCTAACACAACAATATCATTTAAAAAAAAGTCTTGTTTTATATAGTGCCTTATCACATATGTCAGCAGCATTTCAAAGCACTTCACATACATCACATCGTTTCAGAAATGAAACGACTGTTGTTTCATAGCCAAAAGTGGCAGCCATTTTGTACACAGTTAAATCCCATTTACAGCAATGAGGTGAATGACCAATTAATGGGGTAGAAATTTGGACGGTTCCACATTTTAAGTAAATAAATTTCAAAAGCTTATCTTGTAGGTCACAGGCCAAGGTCTGGTTTTACTGTGTGCAGCCATCTCTAGTGCAGTCTGCCTCAGGGTAAACCAATCTTGTAGTAAGGGCCTCAAATAGATTTTAGGTCCCTTGTATGTGCCAGTGACCCAATGTCAGTTTCAGGCCTGGGACCTGGGACCCCTATTTTCTTCCTTCATCAAAATAGAAGACATTGCACATCTGGTTGGAAATACGCTCGTGCTTCCTGCCACCATTTTGGTAGCTTTGTAAGCCAGTCAGTTTTACCATCCCAGCTTCCTTCAAGTGCACTACCTCCTCCCATATTCCAGGCTGTGCAGCCCAACACAGTACCACCATCTGCCAAGTATGGTTCATTGCAGTCTTATGCGGAGGATAAACCATATCCAGTTCATGTCGCAGCATGTCCAGTTTGCCAGTTGAGAGGACAGGTGCTGCATCATTTTGCCACATCCCCAGAGATATCAGTCTGTCCCTCCAGATTCTTTTCTTGACCCTCCGTTTCTTTCCTCCCCCACTATAAGTACTTTGGAAAGGCAGACAGACATTTTAATAACTATTACAGCCTACCTAGAGACTGGAAGAATTTATGTCCACTCCCCCACTGCTGCTACTTAGCTTTAATTGGTTGCAACCCTTTAAGTTTTCCCAGTGTTCCTTAAGGCTGCTGGGTCGCATTTGGTGCTTATCCACTTAAGTCATGCTCCTTGCTCGTGGTTCAGTACACAGAGGGAACGTGTTCAACTGATTTAGGTGGCCTAATCTTGTAAGCCTATGTGAGATCAGGCCACCACGATAGTTGTGCACAAAGAATAGATTCCCCTATTCTGCCAGTGTTACCAGCTCCAGCTGAGATCTAATGTGAAATATCCGGTTTGTACCATCCATCACACTGCCCCTTCTGTGCTGGTTTAACCCATGTAGAATTGGCGAGGAGGGGGATGGAAGAATCTGGGTAGTGGGGTCAAGAATGTACTGAGTGACTTCCATGTGGAATTGGAGAGGAGCTCAGAGTGACATTTTATTCATTTGCCTCAATGTTTTTCAGTGCATCTCTTGGAACTAAGGAAGATCGGAATTGAAAACCAATGGGAATTGCTAATGCCCACACAGGTTGAGGCCCGATAACTCTGGGTATTAGACTGGCAGGTTGAGGCCTGGTAGCTCTGGGTATTGTACTGGCAGGTTGAGGCCTGGTAGCTCTGGGTATTGTACTGGCAGGTTGAGGCCTGGTAGCTCTGGGTATTGGACTGGCGGGTGGAGGCCTGGTAGCTCTGGGTATTAGACTGGCAGGTTGAGGCCCGGTAGCTCTGGGTATTGGACTGGCAGGTTGAGGTCCAGTAGCTCTGGGCGTTGGACTGGCAGGTTGAGGCCCAGTAGCTCTGGGTATTGGACTGGCAGGTTGAAGTCTGGTAGCTCTGGGTATTGGACTGGCAGATTGAGGCTTGGTAGCTCTGGGTATTGGACTGGCAGGTTGAGGTCCAGTAGCTCTGGGCGTTGGACTGGCAGGTTGAGGCCCAGTAGCTCTGGTTATTGGACTGGCAGGTTGAGGTCTGGTAGCTCTGGGTATTGGACTGGCAGGTTGAGGTCTGGTAGCTCTGGGTATTGGACTGGCAGGTTGAGGCCAGGGAGCTCTGGGTATTGGACTGGCAGGTTGAGGCCTGGGAGCTCTGGGTATTGGACTAGCAGATTGAGGCTTGGTAGCTCTGGGCATTGGACTGGCAGGTTGAGGTCCAGTAGCTCTGGGCGTTGGACTGGCAGGTTGAGGCCCAGTAGCTCTGGGTATTGGACTGGCAGGTTGAGGTCTGGTAGCTCTGGGTATTGGACTGGCAGGTTGAGGTCTGGTAGCTCTGGGTATTGGACTGGCAGGTTGAGACCTGGTAGCTCTGGGTATTGGACTGGCAGGTTGAGGTCTGGTAGCTCTGGGTATTGGACTGGCAGGTTGAGGCCCGATAACTCTGGCTATTGGACTGGCAGGTTGAGGCCTGGTAGCTCTGGGTATTGGACTGGCAGGTTGAGGCCCGATAACTCTGGCTATTAGACTGGCAGGTTGAGGCCTGGTAGCTCTGGGTATTGGACTGGCAGGTTGAGGTCTGGTAGCTCTGGGTATTGGACTGGCAGGTTGAGACCTGGTAGCTCTGGGTATTGGACTGGCAGGTTGAGGCCTGGTAGCTCTGGTTATTGGATTGGCAGCTCATAGATAATAAGAAAGATCTTCAGCTTACCATTACAAAAACTGCCAGCTTAACATTTCCATTGATCTGTAATGCCAATTTTACATGTGGGCTGCAAGTTGAAGATCTAATCCCAGCATGAAAAATGATGGAATTGAATTAATCAAATCTGGTCATTTTCAGGCTTGCTGCCTGCACCATTTCTCCTGGGGTCCTGCTGCTGGCCTACTGGAGTCACGGCAGGGGATTGGAGAAACGTTTCAGAATCGTAGGGTCTCAGTGTCTTGGGAACTCTGCTTGCGTCTACTGCCCTGTACCTGAGATTCTTCCAAGCAGTCCTAAAGTGAAATGTTATTGACTCGGTGATCTCACTGCATTGGCTTTGAGACTAACCATTCTGTTCCCTCCAAGTGTCTGAACCATGAAGCACCTCACCTCCCTCAGTATTGTCTTCCTACAACATACAGCCTTTTAAAACTCCAGTTTGGCCTCTGCCAATCACAACTTCCGAACTTAGGGCTTGCTTTGTTTCATGGTATTTTTAACTTTAACCCAGGTTTTGAAATTATATCAAAACCTTTTAAATTCAACCATGGACCAGTTAACAGATCCTGAAATTCATGGGTTTAAATCCCACTCCAGAGACTTGAGCACATAATCGAGGCTGACAAACCAGTGTACTACTGAGGGAGTGCTGCACTGGGTGAGGTGCCTTCCTTTGGATGAGATGTTAAACCAAGGACCTGCCTGCCCTCTCGGGTCTCTGAAAAAGATCCCATGGCACTGTTTCTAAGAAGAGCAGGGGATTTCTCCCTGGTGCCCTGGCCAATATTTATCTCTCAATCAACATCACAAAAACAGATTATCTAGTCATTGCTGTGCTTGCTGTGTGCAAATTGGCTGCTGCGTGTCCTACATTACAACAGTGACTACACTTCAAAAACATTCCATTGGTTGTGAAAGGTGCTATATAAATGCTAATTCTTTCTCAATTCAAAAATGAAACAGCTTGGCTATTGGCTGGCATGGTATGATGCACAATGTGGATTCTATCCCTACCAGACATTGGGCTGTTGCTCACTTTCCAGCCTGGATGAACTTATAAACTCAGAGCTGGTCTTCAGCTGGTAAGTGCTGTCAGTACATTCTTATCCCCGTTGTGTCCTCTGTTCTATCTCGCATCTTCTTCTGGTGACCGGTCCATTGCAGTCTATTAGCATCCATATGTTTTCAGACTGACATTATTTCCATTGAAAGTTAATGGCTCAACATGAACATCGGTAAATGCAGGGCAGGACCGACTACAAGAGTGGCACAGGTTACTGCTTTTAGCTGTCTAAGCTCTGGATTTCCCTTCATAAACCTCTCCACCTCTCTCCTCCTTTAAAGCCTTGCTTAAAACCTACCTATTTGATCAAGTAAATTAATATAAAAGCAAAATACTGCAGATGCTGGAAATCTGAAATAAAAACAAGAAATGCTGGAAATACTCAGCAGGTCTGGAGCACCTGTGGAGAGAGAAGTAGAGTTAACGTTTCAGGTCAGAGACCCTTCATCAGAACTGGCAAATATTAGAAATGTAACAGGTTTTAAGCAAATAATGTGGGGGTGGGGCAGAGATAACAAAAGGGAAGGTGTTGATAGGGCAAGGTCACAGAGAACTCCTAACTCCCGCCACCCCATTCACAACAGCAGCTCCTGGCTTCTTGTCTTTTGGGTTATTGTCTTTCAAATCTCACACTCATTTCTAACTTCCTCCATTGCCTCACCACACCCGACTTCTGCAAAACCTTCCGGCCCTACATCCCAGCTCACGGCCTTCCATTACCCATCTCTGGCCTGCAGTGGATTCACTCCCGCCAATGTTGGCAGAGCCTTCAGGCCCTCCCTAAATCCCTCTGCCTGTTGACTGCATGCCCTGCCTTTAAACGCCTCCTGAGAATCCAACTTTTCGACCAGGCTTTCAGACAGCTCTCCAAACTCTTCCATCATGGTCCATTCTGTTTAATTTTACCTCTGATGCCCCTTGCATTATTGAAATGGCAGTTGTTGTTGTTTGAGAGGTTCCCAGAAAACTGGAGCACCGAGTGAACTATGAGCAGTTTAAAATCACCTATACCCCAACTGTGTCTCGGCCTTAAAGAAGTTCACAGACAACTCCTTGTACAATGTTCCATTCCTATTTGCACCCCCCCCCCACTTTGTTGTTCCGAGATTTCTTACTGGAAATTAGCAGTTAGCATTGGCAGTTTTCCGCATCACTCTGCCATTTTTCCATGTGGTTCCACATCGTAAAAATAGAAACTACACGTCTGGCACAAGTAAGTCAGACATATGTCGTAAGCAGTCCTGTCCATAAACACCATTGCGCAATTCCCCCAACTACCTGCCCTTTCTCCCTCATCCATTTATGCCTCTCCATGAGGTGCCACCATCTTGGTTTTGGGTATGGAAAGAAAGATTTGCATTTTTATTTAGAACCTCAGCACATCCCTCAGAAACCTCCCAAAGTGCTTGAACTGAAACCGTTATGTAGGTAAGCCTGGCAACCGTTTTGAACACAGCAAGATCCCACAAACAGCCACATAATGAGTTTTTTTTTGTGATGTTAATTGAAGGAGAAATGTTGAAAGAAAAATCGGGCGGTGTCTCTAATGGACGATCAATCAGAGGTGGCAGCTTAACACCATTGAAAATCAGCACCATTTTGTGTCAGCTGAATGACTGGTCTGTAGAGTACATAGCAGTAAAATCTGTAACATAGCCAATTTTAATCTTTTCTTGATTAATACAACTCTCAAGGCACTTGTGGTGTGTCAAAGTGTTTAGTTGTGTTCCAATCGTTGGGAATTACTTAATTTTTTTTAGCTGCTCTTAGGATGTGAGTGGCACTGGTAAGGCAAGTATTTATTGCCCATTCCTGCTTGCTCTGAGTCTATCACAGTATACAACTGGAGGCACCTGCAGACTACAGCAAGGAGGGGAGGCAGTTTCCCTTCCCTGAAGGATATTGGAGAACCAGTTGGGTTTTTACAACAATCCAGCTGATTTCCTGGTGTCAGCTGGCAAATTACCAGAATTTTATTGCATTCAAATTTGTAATTTGTAATTATTGCAAATTTGTAATTTGCCGTGGTGGGATTTGAACTCTCAACCTCTGGTCTTTTAGCCCATTACTACATTACTTTCAGTGCAGCAGCTTTTTTGGGAGCAGCGTGTGAGCGAGTGAGCAGCTGGGAAAGTCCGTTTGAAAGTAAATTTAATTTCCTTTTGTTTTTCGGCGGAGGCCAGGGGGCTGCTGGGTAAGTAAAACACTATATATTTGGGCGGTTTCTGAACCCGAGACACCACACTTGTAGTGTCTCCCACCCGCCCTCCTCCTCTAACCAAAAAAAAGGACTCGGTGGGGTGTTTATAAGGTAAGGCTTTTTCGATTTCTCTGGTTTTATTGTGATTGGTAAAAACTTTTCGTTCCTTTTTCATTTAACTAAGTTTAAACTTAAGATTAAAAATGGCAGGAGATCTCAGACCCGTATCATGCTCCTCTTGCTCAATGTGGGAGCTCAGGGACATGGCTGATGACCCTGACTCCTTCACGTGCAGGAAGTGTGTCCAGCTGCAGCTCTTGTTAGACCGCATGACGGCTCTCGAGCTGCGGATGGACTCACTTTGGAGCATGCGCGATGCTGAGGAGGTCGTGGATAGCACGTTTAGTGAATTGGTCACACCGCAGATTAGGATTGCTGAGGGAGAAAGGGAATGGGTGACCAAAAGGCAGAGAAAGAGCAGGAAGGCAGCGCAGGAGTCCCCTGCGGTCATCTCCCTCCAAAACAAGTATACCGTTTTGGATACTGTTGAGGGAGATGGCTCACCAGGGGAAGGCAGCAGTAGCCAGGTCCATGGCACCGTGGCTGACTCTGCTGTTCCGAAGGGCGGGAAAAAGAGTGGAAGGGCTATAGTCGTAGGGGATTCGATTGTAAGGGGAGTAGATAGGCGGTTCTGTGGTCGAAAACGAGGCTCCCGAATGGTATGTTGCCTCCCAGGTGCACGGGTCAGGGACGTCTCAGATCGGCTGCAGAACATTCTAAAGGGGGAGGGTGAACAGCCAGTTGTCATTATGCACATAGGCACTAATGATATAGGTAAAAAACGGGATGAGGTCCTACATGCAGAGTTTAGGGAGTTAGGAGCCAAGTTAAAAAGTAGGACCTCAAAGGTAGTAATCTCAGGATTACTACCAGTGCCACGTGATAGTCAGAGTAAAAATGAAAGAATAGTCAGGATGAATGCGTGGCTTGAGAGATGGTGCAGGAAGGAGGGGTTCAGATTTTTGGGACATTGGGACCGGTTCTGGGGGAGGTGGGACTATTACAAATTGGACGGTCTACACCTGGGCCGGACTGGAACCAATGTCCTTGGAGGTGCTTTTGCTAACGCTGTTGGGGAGGGTTTAAACTAATGTGGCAGGGGGATGGGAACCAATTGAGGTCAGTTGACAGTAAGGAGGTAGTAACAAAAGCCTGTAAGGAACTAGATAATGAAGTCAGTGTGACTAAGGGGAAGAGCAGGCAAGGAGCAGATGATGAATATAAAGGGACTGGTGGTCTGAGGTGCATTTGTTTTAATGCAAGAAGTGTAGTAGGTAAGGCAGATGAACTTAGGGCTTGGATTAGTACCTGGGAGTATGATGTTATTGCTATTACTGAGACTTGGTTGAGGGAAGGGCATGATTGGCAACTAAATATCCCAGGATATCGATGCTTCAGGCGGGATAGAGAGGGAGGTAAAAGGGGTGGAGGAGTTGCATTACTGGTCAAAGAGGATATCACAGCTGTGCTGAAGGAGGGCACTATGGAGGACTCGAGCAGTGAGGCAATATGGGCAGAACTCAGAAATAGGAAGGGTGCGGTAACAATGTTGGGGCTGTACTACAGGCCTCCCAACAGCGAGCGTGAGATAGAGGTACAAATATGTAAACAGATTATGGAAAGATGTAGGAGCAACAGGGTGGTGCTGATAGGAGATTTTAATTTTCCCAACATTGACTGGGATTCGCTTAGTGTTAGAGGTCCAGATGGAGCAGAATTTGTAAGGAGCATCCAGGAGGGTTTTCTAGAGCAGTATGTAAATAGTCCAACTCGGGAAGGGGCCATACTGGACCTGGTGTTGGGGAATGAGCCCGGCCAGGTTGTTGAAGTTTCAGTAGGGGACTACTTTGGGAATAGTGATCACAATTCCGTAAGCTTTAAGATACTCATGGACAAAGACGAGAGTGGTCCAAAAGGGAGAGTGCTAAATTGGGGGAAGGCCAACTACACCAAAATTCGGCAGGAGCTGGGAAATGTAGATTGGGAGCAGCTGTTTGAAGGTAAATCCACATGTGATATGTGGGAGGCTTTTAAAGAGAGGTTGATTAGCGTGCAGGAGAGACATGTTCCTGTGAAAATGAGGGATAGAAATGGCAAGATTAGGGAACCATGGATGACAGGTGAAATTGTGAGACTAGCTAAGAGGAAAAAGGAAGCATACATAAGGTCTAGGCGGCTGATGAAAGACGAAGCTTTGAAAGAATATCGGGAATGTAGGACCAATCTGAAACGAGGAATTAAGAGGGCTAAAAGGGGTCATGAAATATCTTTAGCAAACAGGGTGAAGGAAAATCCCAAAGCCTTTTATTCATATATAAGGAGAAAGAGGGTAACTAGAGAAAGGATTGGCCCACTAAAGGACAAAGGAGGAATGTTATGCTTGGACTCAGAGAAAATGGGTGAGATTCTAAACGAGTACTTTGCATCGGTATTCACCGAGGAGAGGGACATGACGGATGTTGAGGTTAGGAACAGATGTTTGATTACTCTAGGTCAAGTCGGCATAAGGAGGGAGGAAGTGTTGGGTATTCTAAAGGGCATTAAGGTGGACAAGTCCCCAGGTCCGGATGGGATCTATCCCAGGTTACTGAGGGAAGCGAGAGAGGAAATAGCTGGGGCCTTAACAGATATCTTTGCAGCATCCTTAAACACGGGTGAGGTCCCGGAGGACTGGAGAATTGCTAATGTTGTCCCCTTGTTTAAGAAGGGTAGCAGGGATAATCCAGGTAATTATAGACCGGTGAGCCTGACGTCAGTGGTAGGGAAGCTGCTGGAGAAGATACTGAGGGATAGGATCTATTCCCATTTGGAAGAAAATGGGCTCATCAGTGATAGGCAACATGGTTTTGTGCAGGGAAGGTCATGTCTTACCAACTTAATAGAATTCTTTGAGGAAGTGACAAAGTTGATTGATGAGGGAAGGGCTGTCGATGTCATATACATGGACTTCAGTAAGGCGTTTGATAAGGTTCCCCATGGCAGGCTGATGGAGAAAGTGAAGGCGCTTGGGGTCCAAGGTGTACTAGCTAGATGGATAAAGAACTGGCTGGGCAACAGGAGACAGAGAGTAGCAGTAGAAGGGAGTTTCTCAAAATGGAGACGTGTGACCAGTGGTGTTCCACAGGGATCCGTGCTGGGACCACTGTTGTTTGTGATATACATTAATGATTTGGAGGAAAGTATAGGTGGACTGATTAGCAAATTTGCAGACGACACTAAGATTGGTGGAGTAGCAGATAGTGAAGGGGACTGTCAGAGAATACAGCAGAATATAGATAGATTGGAGAGTTGGGCAGAGAAATGGCAGATGGAGTTCAATCAGGGCAAATGCGAGGTGATGCATTTTGGAAGATCCAATTCAAGAGTGAACTATACAGTAAATGGAAAAGTCCTGGGGAAAATTGATGTCCAGAGAGATTTGGGTGTTCAGGTCCACTGTTCCCTGAAGGTGGCAACGCAGGTAAATAGAGTGGTCAAGAAGGCATACGGCATGCTTTCCTTCATCGGACGGGGCATTAAATACAAGAGTTGGCAGGTCATGTTACAGTTGTATAGGACTTTGGTTCGGCCACATTTGGAATACTGCGTACAGTTCTGGTCGCCACATTATCAAAAGGATGTGGATGCTTTGGAGAGGGTGCAGAGGAGGTTCACCAGGATGTTGCCTGGTATGGAGGGCGCTAGCTATGAAGAGAGGTTGAGCAGATTAGGATTATTTTCATTAGAAAGACGGAGGTTGAGGGGGGACCTGATTGAGGTGTACAAAATCATGAGAGGTATAGACAGGGTGGATAGCAAGAGGCTTTTTCCCAGAGTGGGGGTTTCAATTACTAGAGGACACGAGTTCAAAGTGAAAGGGGAAAAGTTTAGGGGGGATATGCGTGGAAAGTTCTTTACGCAGAGGGTGGTGGGCACCTGGAACGCATTGCCAGCGGAGGTGGTAGATGCGGGCACGATGGAGTCTTTTAAGATGTATCTAGACAGATACATGAATGGGCAGGAAGAAAAGAGATACAGAACCTTAGAAAATAGGCGACATGTTTAGAGAGAGGATCTGGATCGGCGCAGGCTTGGAGGGCCGAAGGGCCTGTTCCTGTGCTGTAATTATCTTTGTTCTTTGTACTACCTTACCCTATAACTATAGCTTTGTTGTGCTTGGTTTTCCATGGAGTTGGGGTTGGATTGTGTTAGAAATGTTTCAATTCTCTACAAGGGAGGGGTTACAGCCCATGGTAGGGCAGATTGTACATAGCATGTGGAGGCCTCTGGCCTTTCTCATTCCTTGATATTGATCCCTTGTGAGACTAACTCCTGTTCCTTGGACGCGAGTTCCACTCAGTAATGGGACATGTCAGGTATCAGCTCTATAGGGGAATCCCAGAGGCTGGCACTGGGGAGCAAACAGAAAGTTAGCTTGAACACGTGGTAGTGTCTGTCCAGTCATGAGCTTCTTGTCCTGTCTGCCTCCTGATCATCATCCCATGGACTCCCTACAGAACCATTTGCTTACTTGTCTTTAGTCTCAGCTGTGATAATTCAATGAGAGAAGGCAGATCGAAGATAGTCAGTGGATCCAGATCCAGCAGTGAAGTTTAGTGCTGCTCATAGCAGGCAGAGGATTTGTACGTATTTCCTGATTACTCTTCAGTAGACAAAAATAGTGTTCTGTGCTTTGAGTTTAGCCAATGCAGCACAACCCAGAAGCTGAGACCTTCATTGTCTGTAGGGCTCAATACCACACCAAATAGTGCAATTTACCCACAGAACCATTGTGGGAGCCCTGATGTTACATCTTGCAGTTCAACAATCATAAAGTGTGCTTTCCCAGATCCATACTGGGTAACATGAGTAGGCCTTCAGCCCATCAAATATGGCCAAGATCAGTGTGACGACAAAGGCCATTTGGCCAGTGTAGGTCATCCTTCCACAGCATCTTATGATTCCTCCCATCACAGCATATGGCCATCACTTGATGACTCCAGAGTTCTTGCTTACACTACTCCAGGTATTGATTGGGCTTGGCATGAAAATGTACTTCCTAACACCACTTCTGATGAAAGGGGAAGGTCCCAGGTTTGACTCCTGTTGTGTCCCGAGTTGACCAATCTCAGGCAGAGTGGGTGTGAGGTACCTGAGAGTGGAAACAAGCTATCTGAGAATGGATATGAGTGGTATCCACCAGGGAGTGGGCGTGAGAGGTACTGGAGAGTGGGTGTGAGGTACAGGAGGGCTGCCAGTGCTTGCCATGCTCCTGCACGGGTTAGCAACTTCCTGAGAAGATGGGAACTGACTGTTTATAGCACCAGGGAGGAACAGCAGCTGATTATTGGCATCCCTCTTCTGCATAGAGATCTGGTGACCCGTTACCATCAGCAGTACTCTTTGAATGTTGTAATATACTGGGAAGGGCTTTGCCTCAGTGACATTCTATATTTGGTTTCAGCTGTGTTGAGTTATTAGAATGGTTAGTACAGTCGGACATATGGTTTAGATTGTATTCCCAGACTCCGACAAGGGATGAGTGGGACCGATTGTTTCCTCTCTGCTACTCGTCAGTGCCTTCTTGGCAGGCGGTGGATGAGGTCAGGTCCAAGAAGATGACAGACTGGATCCAGTCAGTTCCTGTGAACAGATTAACTGTTTTCCATCGTCTTTTTTTATTTTAAATTACTTAACAGGAACGTATAAGGCTAACCCATCATTTGAATTTAAAAGCAGTTCATTTAAAAAATAAAAAAAAGGCTGCCCCAAACCAAAAATAAAAATACTGCCACTTGGCAGGAGTAAAATATCATGAGTCTCAATCCAGTTAGCAGTGGGGATGATCCTAGAGCACAAAGCTGCCCCAGATTTATTACCCATTGGCACGGACATGCCTGTGTGACTCAGAAAGGCCCCAGAGTAGCACAAGTGGAAAATGCTAGAATGTGACACTGATGCAGTTATATAAATGATTTGAACGCAGATACAAGAATGATATTTGTCGGAATCTCCTCGAGGCTGATCCCGCTCTATTTCCATATCTTCGGAAACCCCCCTTGCGTCCATAAACTGGGTTTCTGTCAAAGTTATTTCGGCTGAGTAGGGGAAGCCCCAAGGAGATTCCTGGTGATTGAAAGCTTGTCGAAGGCACCAGATTAAGAGACACGGCAGACTGTTGGCGAGGAAGTAGAGTGGGCAGAGCAGTGGCAAATGCAGTTCAATGCAATTTACATTTTTGGAAAAAGTAGTGAAAGGAAGGCCAGTTCAAATGGTAAAATTCTTAAAGGAGTGGAGAAGATATCGAATGAGAATGAGATATTGGTTGGACCACAGTGAAACTAGTGTGTGCAGTTCTATTATGGTGATGGTATCACAACCATGGAGAAGTCACAGTAATGATATAAGGAATTAAGTTATGATCATGAAGCGAGTAGAGGAGGGTTATTCAGACAAGTGGGTAGAGGACTGTACCATTATTTAAAAGGGACAAAAGCAAAATACTGCAGATGCTGGAAATCTGAAACAAAAACAGAAAATGCTGGAAATACTCAGCAGGTCAGGTAGCAGCTGTGGAGAGGAAAACAGAGTTAACGTTTCAGGTCTGATGAAAGTTCTCACAGGTCTGAAATGTTAACTCTCTTTTTCTAATTTTAAAGGGAATTGGATAAGTATTCGAAAAAGCACAAAGCACAAGAATAGAGTGAAATGGGATTCGAATAGATAGTTGAAGGGTTAGAACCTGTACCAGGGCATTGGGCTGAATGGCCTCCTTCTGTGCTGTCCTTTTGATGGTTCTAAGCAGTAGAAATAGTTCCTCTGAGATAGGAGCTCAGAAACTTTGGGGCAAAGTCTTGCTCTGTTTCAATCCATGTTGTATCTGATCTGAGAGGGTTTGATGCTGACAGTGGATGAACAAGATTGTAAGTGTCCCATTCTCGGTCACTAACAGCTCCCCTCCCGGATGATTGCAAAGTCCACATGAAAAAGGTGCAATAGGTGTCGCTCTTGCAACCCGGCATTATGCACTTCAGAGAGACTGCATGTGGGTAAACACCTCACCCAATACATGCTGTACACCCAATCTAGTCATGCATTTTAAGCAAGTGTCAAATACTTGCTGTGTGAGGAGTCGTCTGGCTAATTCCATGGACATTTGCTCCTTTGGAAACCTTTGTGCCTCATCTCATTGGACTTAGCAGCTTCCAATCATATAGCAAGTTCCACGTGGGCCTTGAAAGCAGGAACTCACAATGGCTCGAGTCCTCTCCCTTGTTCCTACCCTCCACATCAGTTGCCTTGTGGCAGGCAGGTAGAGGCTATGCCTTTTATAGGCATCCTTGAACTGCGACAGTACTTGTGATGTTGGATCTCGTAATACCCTCTGAAGCTGCTTGTAAATAATTGTTACATTATTATGAAATAGGGTTTGCCAGCAGGAATCACAGACAGCTGCAAACTTTGAAATGTTGAGTGAGCAGAGATTCCAGACAATGTGCATTTATCTCCTGCTCATTGTTCTTCAATGGGGCTGTGAAATAATCTTTGAGAATTATTAAACAAATTTGCAATATTTTTATACATCAGTGTGGTATCATTTCTTCGATCTTCAAAGGAACTAAGTAGATCTCTCCAGTGTTTTTAAGCAGAGAATTGGATTTTTGAACAGTGCTCAAGCTGAAGAGCTCCATGAGCCTGAGGTTTATGTATTTAACAGGAATCTCCTTACTTGATAGTTACTGCAAGAGACTGTGTTATTCCAAGAAACCATTTAATTTCAAGAAAGTGCTTTATTTAAAAGAGAAGGGTGAGTGAGAAGTCAGTCAAAACTCTTTATTTTAAGAATATTGTACTATAAAGTGTAATTCTATTTGTGTATTTTTTATGTGTAAATAAACTTGATTAGTGTTTTTAGCCTGTAGAAATCTGTTTTTAATGTGTGATATTTGGTATCATCC
Organism: Heterodontus francisci; assembly: GCF_036365525.1. Lineage (NCBI taxonomy): Eukaryota > Metazoa > Chordata > Chondrichthyes > Heterodontiformes > Heterodontidae > Heterodontus > Heterodontus francisci. The sequence goes on from NC_090387.1 coordinate 82,650,999, forward strand.
GATAGACTGAAGAAATAGTGGGTCTCGGTATTCTGTCTAATTTTTCTTTGTTGTGTGCGGCCCGTTTGTTGCACTGTACGGTACATTCTGGATTGCTGCGTAGCTGTGCACCTGCGCAGCTTAGAGGAAACATAGTGGGACTGAAGTGAAATTCCATTTGCAGTTCACTGCAATTGGATAATTTAGACTAAGACCAAGCAAACCTCATGGACAGAAAGTGAGATCTTCAGATTGCAGATTGCACATGATGGAGTCAATTTACAAAACTGTCGCAAGTCATTCAGTGGAAACATTTTTTTTAGCAGCCTGAACCACAACAGTGACACTGCTGTGGGTGTGCCTGATCCTGTGGGATTAGCTCCTTGCACTGAAGGTTATGGTCTGTGGTGGCCAGACTTGGAAATGGAGAGTTGTTTTGAATATACAGGAGGAGGAAAATCTACGTCTAAGTGTATGCCACAGCTAGAGTGGGTTGGGTGATAACTGCTGCAATTTAAACCTTTGCAAGTGGAACAGTGAGCTGATTTGGGATAAGGCAGTATCTTGCAGCTCTTTTGATGGGCTTTAGTAGAGGTGATCTGAATTAAAAGGTTGTGGGTTCAAGCTCCACTCCAGACACTAGGAGTCCATAATCTAAACTGATGTTTCGGTATAGTACTAAGGGAGTGTTGCACTGTCGGATCTGCTGATTTTCAGATGAGATATTAAACTGAGACCCCGTCCGCCCTCTCAGATCAGATGTAAATCATCCCATGGCACTATTCGAAGAGCAGGGGTGTTCTCCCTGGTGTTTTGGCCAACGTTTATCCTTCGACTGATATCGGAATCGAGGATGGTATGTTGCCTTCCTAGTGCCAAGGCCAAGGATGTCACTGAGTGACTGCAACGCACTCTGAGGGAGGAGGGTGAACAGTCAGAGTTCGTGGTTCATATCGGTACCAACCACATAGGTAGAAAGAGGGATGAGGTCCTGCAGGCAGATTTTAGGGAGCTGGGAAAGAAACTAGCAAGCAAGACCTCAGAGGTAGTAATCTCTGGATTACTCCCGGTGCCAAGAGCTAGTGCATATAGAAATAGGAAACGACAAAAGGAAAGGCTCACATTTTAGCACTTTTCACTACATTGGATGTCTCAAAGCGTTTTACAGCCAATGAAGTAGTCATTGTTGTAATGTAGGAAACAGGGCAGCCAATTTGCACACAGCAAACTCCCACAAATAGCAATGTGATAATGAACAGATAATCTGTTTTTGTGATGTTGATTGAGGGATAAATATCGGCCAGAACACCAGGGAGAACACCCCTGATCTTCAAAGTAGTGCCATGCATCATCCACCCAAGTAGGTAAATGGGACCTTCTCATCCAAAAGGCAGCACCTGCAACAGTGCGGTACGCCCTTAGTGCTGCACTGGAGTGTCAGCCTCGATTTCTGTGCTCAAGGCCTGGAGTAAACATGAACCTGGAACCTTGTGACTCAGAGGCAAGAGTGCTACCAACTTCCCTATGGTTGACAAACAATAGGAGGATGGAGCAGATGAATGAGTGGCTGGAGCAATAGTGCAGGAGAGAGGGCTTTAGATTCCTGTGGGAATTGGGACCAGTTCTGGAGGAAATGGGATCTGTACAGGATGCACCTGAACAGAACCAGGATCAATGTCTTTGTGGGGTGGTTTGCTGGTGCTACTGGGGAGGGTTTAGACTAACTTGACGGGGACGGGAACCAGGAAGTAACATTAGAGAGGAAAAACAAGGTGCAAAAAAAATTGGAAGAGACAGATAGCACTAGAGTAAGAAATAGTAAGAGTACATGGATGTGGATGCACAGAGTGTGATAAATAATGTTGGTGAGCTGCATGCACAGGTAGCCACTTGGGAGGATGATATGTGGTGGTAAAAGACAAGGCTCAAAAAAGGGCAGGCCTGTGTACTAAACATTCCTGGATACAAGTTGTTTAGGAAAGATGGGAAGGAAAGAAAGGAGGAGGGGTGGCAGTATTGGATAAAGATAATGATGCAATGGTATGGAGAGGATGTCCTAGACGGGACAAGGAAAGAATCTAGTTCATTAGAGCTAAAAAAGAATACAGGTACAGTTAGACTACAGGGTGTATTCAATAAGCCAAAAAATTGTGGGAAAGATATAGAGGAACAACTATGCAAGAAAATTAGAGAGGTGCAAAACCTATAGAGTAGTTGTATCTTATTAAATATCCTAATATAGACTGGATAGTAATATAAAGGGCAGTGAGAGGGAAGAGTTTCTGAAGTGTGTTCAGGAGAATTTTCTAGATCAGTATGTTTCTAGACCAATGAGAAAGAAGGCATTGCTGGATCTGGTTCTGGGGGAATGAGGTGGGTCAAGTGGATCAAGTGTCAGTAGCAGAACATTTAGGGGCAGTGATCATAGTATCATAAAGTTTAGATTAGCTATGGAAAAGAACAAGGAGCAATCCAGAGTAAAAGTAATTAATTGAGGGAGGGCCAACTTCAGTGGAGTGAGAACGGAGCTGGTACAGATAAATTGGAGTAAAAGATTGGCAGGCAAAACTGTAATTGAACAATGGGCTGCCTTTAAAGAGGAGACAGTTCAGGTACAGTCGAGGTAGATTCCCATGGGGGAGAAAGGTAGGACAAACAAGCCAGAGCTCCCTGGATGATGAAAGAAATAGAGAGTAAGATGAAGCAGAAAAAGGGTGCAGATGTCAGATTGATAATACAAGTGAGAACCAGGCTGAATATAGAAAGTTCAGAGGGGAAATTGAAACAAAAGAAGAGCTGCAAAGAGGAGTATGAGAATGACTGGCAGCCAACATAAAAGGGCATCCAAAAGTCTTCTAAGCATATGATAGTAAAAGGTTGGTAAGAGGAGAAGCAGGGCCAATTCGGAACCAAAAAGGGGATTTACGCATGGAGGCAGAGGGTATGGTTGAGGTACCAAATGAATATTTTTCATCTGTCTTTACCAAAGAAGAAGGTGCTGCCAAAGACATATTGAAAGAGGAGGCAGTTGAGACACTTGGGCTAAAGGCTGGCTATATTTAAAGTTGATAATGCACCAGCACAGATGGGATGCATCCAGGGATACTGAGGGAAGTAAGGGTGAAATTGTGGAGGCACTGGCCATAATCTTTCAATCCTCCTTAGATACAAGGGTGGTGCCAGAGGACTGGAGAATAGCAAATGTTAAACCCTTGTTCAAAGAAAAGACATGAAAGCTTTGGAGAGGGTGCAGAAAAGGTTTACGAGAATGGTTCCAGGGATGAGATATTTCAGTTCCATGGATAGATTGGCGAAGCTGGGGCTGTTCTCTTTAGAGAAGGCAAAAGAACCAGTGATGACATGAAAAAATTTTTTACGCAGTGAGCGGTTAGGATCTGGAATGTGCTGCCTGCAAGTGTGGTGGAGGCAAATTCAACTGTGGCTTTAAAATGAAATTGGATAATTATCTGAAGAGAAAAGATTTGCAGAGCTACAGGAAAAAGGCAAGGGAGTGGGATTGGCTAAGTTGCTCTTGCAGAGAGCAGGCACTGACGCGACAGGCCGAATGGCCTCCTCCTGTGCCCTAACCATTCTATGGTCATTATCTCATTGTTGTTTGTGGACAATTTGGCTGCCATGTTTCCTACATTACAACAGTGACTACATTTACAAAGTACACCACTGACTGTAAAGCACTTTGGGACGGTCATGAAAAATTGCAATATAAATGCAAGTCCTTTTCTTTCCAACTGCAGAATAGCACATGATTCTAAATCTCATTCCCGATATATACATCGTGCCTTTCTCAATGTTATTACATACAGAAAAGCTGTTTTTGAATTTCATCCCTGCTGTCTCCAACGCTGATGACTGCTGATAAATGTACTGAAGGGTTTGCCAAGAAATTCTTCGGATCTGGCCCCTCTAAACTCTGGATTAAAAATAGCTACTTCGCAAATCTTTGAACAGCAGCCCATTTTGTCATTCATTCAGTGACTCAATCCAAGCAAACCCCCTTTAGAAAACAATGAACAAGACTATAAGTTTGAAACAGAGCAGATTAGCTTTGCACAATGTGTAGCTGCCTTTAAGACCCGCATTGCAGTAAATTTGACCATATTTGGTGTGCTGTGCCTCAGAAACAGAGAACAGGGCAGTTTCTTGATGCTGGCAGGCATAAATCAGTAATTCTACACAATTCAAGGCAATAGGACATGGTGTGATCCATAGAAACTCTATATTATAAACTGAATGTGAAAAGGCTTGGTCTGCTGGGATTCTACACAGTGGAAGTGATGGAAGCTGCAATGGTCATTACACAAGAAATGAAGGAGAAGGCTTTTGGTCAATTGTCATAGAGTCATAGGGTTATACAGCACAGAAACAGGCCTTTCGGCCCATCGTGTCTGTGCCGGCCATCAAGCACCTAACTATTCTAATCCTATTTTGCAACACTTAGGGGCGGCGCAGTGCAGCCTCACAGCTCCAGCAACCCAGGTTTGGTTCTGGGTACTGCCTGTACGGAGTTTGCACGTTCTCCCTGTGACCGTGTGGGTTTCTGCCAGGTGCTCCGGTTTCCACCCACAGCCAAAGACTTGCAGCTTGATAGGTAAATTGGCCATTGTAAATTGCCCCTTGTGTAGGTAGGTGGTAGGAGAATTGAGGGAAGGTGGGGATGTGGTAGGGAACATGGGATTAATGTAGAATTAGTATAAATGGGTGGTTGATGGTTGGCACAGACTCGGTGGGCCGAAGGGCCTGTTTCAGTGCTGTATCTCTATGACTCTATGACACTTGGCCCGTAGCCTTATATACTATGGCGTTTCAAGTGCTCATCTAAATACTACTTAAATGTTGTGAGGGTTCCTGCCTCTACCACCTCTTCAGGCAGTGTATTCCAGATTCCAACCACTCTCTGGGTGAAAACTTTTTTCCTCAAATCCCCTCTAAACCTCCTGCCCCTTACCTTAAATCTATGACCCCTGGTTATTGACACCTCCGCTAAGGGAAAATTTTTCTTCCTATCTAACCTATCAATGCCCCTCATAATTTTGTATACCTCAATCATGCCCCCCTCAGCCTTCTCTGCTCTAAGGAAAACAACCCCAAACTTTTCAGTCTCTCTTCATAGCTAAAATGCTTCAGCCCAGGCAACATCCTGGTGAATCTCCTCTGCACCCTCTCCAGTGCAATCACATCCTTACTATAGTGTGGTGACCAGAACTGTACACAGTACTCCAGCTGTGGCCGAACTAGCATTTTATACAGCTCCATTATAACCTCCCTGCTCTTATATTCTATGCCTCGGCTGATAAAGGCAAGTATCCCATATGCTTTCCTAACCACCTTATCTACCTGTGCTGCTGCCTTCAGTGATCTATAGACAGGTACACCAAGGTCCCTCTGACCCTCAGTACTTCCTATGGTCCTACCATCCATTGTATATTCCCTTACCTTGTTAGTCCTCCCAAAATGCATCACCTCACACTTCTCAGGATTAAATTCCATTTGCCACTGCTCTGCCCATCTTACCAGCCCATCTGTATCGTCCTGTAATCTAAGGCTTTCCTCCTCACTATTTACGACACAACCAATTTTCGTGACATCTGCAAACTTACTTATCATACCTCCAATAGTCACATCTAAATCATTAATGTACACGACAAACAGCAAGGATCTCAGCACCGGTCCCTACGGTACACCACTGGTCACAGGCTTCCACTCGCAAAAACAACCCTCGACCATCACCCTCTACCTCCTGCCACTAAACCAATTTTGGATCCACTTTGCCAAATTGCCCTGGATCCCATGGGCTCTTACCTTCTTAACCAATCTTCCATGCGGGACCTTATCAAAAGCCTTACTGAAGTCCATGTAGACTACATCAACTGCTTTACCCTCATCTACACATATAGTCACCGCCTCGAAAAAGTCAATCAAGTTAGTTAGACACAATTTCCCCCTGACAAAGCCATGCTGACTATCCCTGATTAATCCCTGTCTCTCCAAGTGGAGATTAATCCTGTCCCTCAGAATTTTTTCCAATAGTTTCCCAACCACTGATGTTAGACTCACCAGCCTGTAATTACCTGGTTTATCCCTACTCCGCTCTTGAATAATGGCACCACATTGGCTGTCCTCTAGTCCTCTGGTACCTGCTGGCCTCCAGTCCTCTGGTACCTTTCTTGTGTTTCTATAAACTGGAAGTGTATAAAAAGGGATTAACAGCATTAAAATTTCATACAGCGGGGTTTTAGTACATCAGATTTTTAAAGTTTATTCTTGCATAGGATGTGGGCATTGCTGGCTCGGCCATCATTTACTGCCCATCCCTAATTCCACTTGAGAAGGTGGTGGTGAGCCACCTTCTTGAACCACTGGAGTCGGTGTGGTGTCAGTACACCCATACTGCTATTAGGGAGGGAGTTCCAGGATTTTGACACAGCAACAGTGAAAGAAAGGTGATATAGTTCCAAGTCAGGATGGTGTGTGGCTTGAAGGGGAACTTGTAGGTGGTGTATTCCCATGCATCTGCTGCGCTGGTTCTAGATGGTAGAGGTCGTGGGTTTGGAAGGTGCTGTTGAAGGAGCCATGGGGAGACACTACAGTGCATCTTGTAGATGGCACATGCTGCAGCCACTGTGCGTCGGTGCTGGAGGGAGTGAATGTTGAAGGTGGGGGTAAATGTGTCGCCAGTAAAGTGGATTGCTTTGTCCTGGATAGTGTAGAGCTTCTTGAGTGTTGTTGGGGCTGCACCCATCCAGGCAAGTGGAGAGTATTCCATCACATCCTGACTTATGCTTTGTAGATGGTGGACAGTCTTTGGGGAGTCAGGAGGCGAGTTACTTGCCACAGGATTCCCAGCCTCTCACCTGCTCTTATAGCCATTGTATTTATGTGGCTGGTCCAGTTAAGTTCCTAGTCAGTGGTAACCCCCCAGGATGTTGATGGTGGAGGATCCTTTGATGGTAATGCTGTTGAATGTCAAGAGGAGGTGGTCAAACTCTCTTTTGCTGCCTACGAAGGTGGTGGAAGCACAGGCGATCAATGATTTCTAAAGGAAAGTGAATAGGCACTTGAGGGAAATAAATTTGTGGGGCTACAGGGATAGAGTGGCGGAATGAGACTGACTGGATTGCTGTAGAGAGCTGGCCTGGGCTCAGTGGGCCAGCTGGCCTCCTTCTGTGCCATAATGACTTGATGGTCATTGCCTGGCACTTGCGTGGCACAAATGTTATTTGCCACTTATTAGTTCCACATTAGGAGTGTGAATGAAAAGGGATTTAGTCCATTAGAATTTTATACAATGGGAGTGAATGGAATGGTTTTAGTCTATTAGAATTCCTTACAGTAGGAATAAATAGGAAAGCAGTTAACCTATTACCAGACAATGGGAGTGAATAGGCAGGAATCCTGGCCATCTGTCTATATGGTTGAGCATCCACTGAACTGTTTGGATGGTTTGGTAGTTTATCGCAATTTGATACAATAGATATATGTTGGATGGCATTTGTTCACTTTTCCAGATTGTGAACAGTATCTATATTAAAAGTCATCCATAAAGCGTACAATACAAAATGTATGTGTCCTACTTACATCCTGCAACATTTTCTGTGTGCGATGGGAAAAGTGTAACATTGTTGATAACACTCCTTGCCTTGTAAAACAGGATGTCCTTTTGTGAACACTGCCACAGGAGATTTGCTGGTAGAAAAGTAAAAAATAAAATTGAAGAAGAATGAAGATAGTGCTTCGCACTGCTCACGCATGATAAAAAGAAATATTGCATCAAATCCTGAAAAATGTACTGGACAATATTGCTATTTGTAATGCAGGGGGAAACCTAAGATCTCTTACTCTGAGGTCTTGTAACTATTTGCCCAGGTTGCACGTGCTGCTTGCAGACGTGGTGTCTCACTGGAATTTTTATGGGGCAACGGGAGGGTAGTAAAGGCAGCCAGCATTGTTGAAAATCATTCCATAAATGAACAACTGCTTACAACTTATTAAGTCACCTGTAAGTTGGCTCTGCAAGAGCGAAACCCAGGGAGGTCATTTCTGAAATTGGAGCCACATTTCTGCATTCTCCCAAAGTGCTCTGTTCTCAGGGTAGCTGTTTGCTTTTGGCTTTCAGCCTAGTGCTGTTTTGTAATCTCTAATCTGTTTTGTACTCTGTGAGGACTTTCAGGAAAGTTGGTGAGAACCAATGTTCGCTTTAAATTTAGCTGTTGTGCTGCGGCCCCTTAATAATCTTTGTCACGGCCACTCCGTGCGTGCGAGGTATTAATCCTGGAACAAGGCCGCACACCCTAGCAGGAACATTAGTGAGAACTACAAATCATTAGCGCTCAGCTGCAGGCAGATGTAAGCCAATAAGTGTTCTCAGGAAGATCCCAGCACATAGAACATAGAACATTACAGCGCAGTACAGGCCCTTCGGCCCTCGATGTTGCGCCGACCTGTGAAATCATCTGACCTACACTATTCCATTTTCATCCATATGTCTATCCAATGACCACATAAATGCCCTTAAAGTTGGCGAGTCCACTACTGTTGCAGGCAGGGCGTTCCACGCCCCTACTACTCTCTGAGTAAAGAAACTACCTCTAACATCTGTCCTATATCTATCACCCCTCAACTTAAAGCTATGTCCCCTCATATTTTTCATCACCATCCGGGGAAATAGACTCTCACTATCCACCCTATCTAACCCTCTGATTATCTTGTATGTCTCTATTAAGTCACCTCTCCTCCTCCTTCTCTCTAACGAAAACAACCTCAAGTCCCTCAGCCTTTCCTCGTAAGACCTTCCCTCCATACCAGGCAACATCCTAGTATATCTCCTCTGCACCCTTTCCATAGCTTCCACATCCTTCCTATAATGCGGTGACCAGAACTGCACGCAATACTCCAGGTGCGGCCGCACCAGAGTTTTGTACAGCTGCAGCATGACCTCGTGGCTCCGAAACTCGATCCCCCTACTAATAAAAGCTAACACACCATATGCCTTCTTAACAGCCTTATTAACCTGGGTGGCAACTTTCAGGGATTTATATACCTGGACACCAAGATCTCTCTGCTCATCTACACTACCAAGAATCTCCCCATTAGCCCAGTACTCTGCATTCCTGTTACTCCTTCCAAAGTGAATCACCTCACACTTTTCCGCATTAAACTCCATTTGCCATCTCTCAGCCCAGCTCTGCAGCCTATCTATGTCCCTCTGTAACCTATAACATCCTTCGGCACTATCCACAACTCCACCGACCTTCGTGTCATCCGCAAATTTACTAACCTCTCGCCTGAGGTAGATAAACTGCTTTTAATATTACAGCTGAAGCCTGCTTACTGATCTATTCGTGACAGGAAATTCACTTGGACTCCTAGGCCGTAGAGCAGGGCATTCCCTTTGTATCTCATTCCTTCAAGACTCTTAACCTTACCACCACTATCTTGTATGGGAGAGAGAGCCAATTTTGTTGGCAGTTAGCGACGTATATATTTCTGATTGGTTACATGATCGTGTGTCATTCTCAGGTCAGACGTGAATGAGTATAGCTGCATTAGGAAAGCAAGTTAATGGTGGCAACACTGAGTGTGATGCATTCCTCTCGTGGCTGAGTGTAATTATTGCCTCCGTCCCGCCCCTGTGTCTGGCATCATGTAGATGACCCACCCCTTTAGATTTCCTGGATGATTTCTCCCCTCGTCCTTTAACGACTCCAATTTCCTGGTAGGCCTCTCCCTTTAGCGCTTCCTAATTATTGGATGACTCTCTCAGTCTGCCTTCATTCTGTGTACCATGAAGAGTAATCATAGCATCTTTCAGTGTCTCCTTTTCCTGACATTTCAAAGGTTCCTACTGTCATAACACTTTGAAAATGCTTCTGGTAGAAACAGAAAGGGCACAGATTAATTTGATTATTTCACTCATGACCTTCACTCCCGACCTTTATCAGATTAAACTGAACATACATCATACTCCAACCTCCAATGCTGGACTGCTATTGGATAGGAGTCTGTATAGATTGAATCAAGGTTATACACTTTATCAAGCATGAGGTCTAGGACCAGCCATGAACTCACTGCCAGGAACATTCACTGTTGGCTTATCTAATGAGATGGTTTGAAAATGCCCCCAAAAATCAATAAGTTTAGACATTAGCCTCACTCCCTTGCAGAACCTGGACAGTGAGTTTCGACATTGGCCTGCACTCCTCCCTCCCCAGCAGTACGTTAGTATTTACAGGGGATCCACGGGATTGTCATTATGTGTGGGGGCCCTCCACATTGAAAGGTGATGAGTTAAGGCATTATCAAATGGCAGATTGTGGTAACATCACCGTGTATGAGTTGAAGTAGAGCTTTTACAAAGTGAGGAGGCCCACTGATGTATTGAACAGATGCAGTGCCCCGGTTGTTAGAGTCCCATTTTTTGTGTTCAAACCTAGACCAAAGCAAAGGATCGGTGGGGAATGGGCTCTACGCCAGGACGAATAATAAATTCAGAATAGGAAACAGGGCTGCTGATGTATGCAGGTTGTATCAGGTCAGGCGGTTACAATTAATTATCATTTACACTGCCGCACCTCAGTTTTCGAATCGCAGGAAGGCTGCATTATTCTTTACAGCATAATTGTGCTGTTGTCAGGGAAAAAATAAATCATCGGCCCTATTTCACAGGAAACCTTCAGCCCAGGAACTGGACCTGTAACCCCTCGATGTCTGAACCTTGCTTTTTCCAGTATTCCAGTGCAGTACTGAGGGGGAACATACGAATATATGCACATATGAATCAGGAGTAGGCCATTTGGCCGCTCGAGCCTGCTCCGCCATTCAATAAGATCATGGCTGATCTGATTGTAACCTCGACTCCACATTCTCGCCTACCCCCGATAACATTTCACCACCAACCACCCCCCCCCGCTTATCAAGAATCTATCTACCTCTGTCTTAAAAATATTTAAAGACTCTGCTTCCACCGCCTTTTGAGGAAGAGAATTCCAAAGACTCACGACCCTCAGAGAGAAAAAATTTCTCCTCATCTCTGTCTTAAATGGGCGACCCCTTATTTTTAAACAGTGACACCTAGTTTGAGATTCTCCCACAAGGGGAAACAATCTTTCCACATCCACCCTGTCAAGACCCTTCAGGATCTTTTATGTTTCAATCAAGTCACCTCTTACTCATCTAAATTCCAGCGGATACAAGCCTAGCCTGTCCAACCTTTCCTCTTAAGACAACCCGCCCATTTCAGGTACTAGTCCAGTAAACCTTCTCTGAACTGCTTCCAATGCATTTTCATCCTTCTTTAAATAAGGAGACCAATATTGTACACAGTACTCCAGATGTGGTCTCACCAATGCCCTGTATAACTGAAGCATAACCTCCCTACTTTTGTATTCAATTCCCCTTGCAATAAATTATAATACCCTATTAGCTTTCCTAATTACTTGCTGTACTTGCATACTAACTTTTTGCGATTCATACACTACGACACCCAGATCCCTCTGCATCTCAGAGCTCTGCAATCTCTCACCATTTAGATAATATGCTTCTTTTTATTCTTCCTGCCAAATTGGACAATTTCACATTTTCCCCACATTATACTCCATTTGCCAAATCTTTTCCCACTCAAGTAACCTATCTATATCCCTTCGTAGCCTCCTTATGCCCTCTTCACAACTTACTTTCCTACTTATCTTTGTGTCATCAGTGAATTTAGCAACCATACCTTCGGTCCCCTCATCCAAGTCAGTTATATAAATTGTAAAAAGTTGAGGCCCCAGCACAGATCCCAGTGGCACACCACTCGTCACATCTTGACAACCAGAAAATGACCCATTTATGCCTAATCTCTGTTTCCTGTTAGCTAGCCAATCTTCTATCCATGCCAATATGTTACCACCTACACCATGAGCTTTTATTTTCCGCAATAATCTTGGATGTGGCACCTTATCAAATGCCTTCTGGAAATCTAAGTACAATACATCCATTGGTTCTCCTTTATCCACTGCACATGTTACTTCTGCAAAGAACTCCAATAAATTGAACATGATTTCCCTTTCACAAAACTATGTTGACTCTGCCTGATTACCTTGAATTTTTCTAAGTGCTGCTATACCATCTTTAATAATAACTTCTAACATTTTCCCTAAGACAGATGTTAAGCTAACTGGCCTGTAGTTTCCTATTTTCTGTCTCCCTCCCTTTTTGAATAAAGGAGTGACATTCGCTATTTTCCAATCTAATGGAACCTTCCCCGAATCTAGGGAATTTTGGAAAATTAAAACCAGTTGTTACGACCAGGTGAGAAAGAGGTCTAGGGGTCCCTTTCAGCCTTCACCTGCTCTTACTGTAACAGGGTTTTGTTTTAAACACACTTTGTTTTAGCTCCTCTTGGTGAATCCTGGTTCACTGCTTTCCAATTCTAAGGCAAAGAAATGAGCACAAACAGGCTTTCTTAGGTTTAAAGAAGAAAAGTGAAATGTATTAAAACTTAAACTCTAATTCAGTTAACGCCTACGGATACATGCCGTGTACCACGCTAGCATGCACACGTGATACACACATGCAAATAGGGACAGAAAAGAGCAGAGGAGAAGTAAAGTGAAAACGTTTGAGGCAATCCCTGAGAAGGGTTTTTTGTTTCTGTGCTTTGAGCTCACTGTAGAGTCCTTGATTGAAGATATGGTCTTGCTTTTCGTTGGGGCCCAGTATTCTTCTTAAACCTTGTTCACTGTAGGAGACTATTCTCTCTTGGGGTTCATGTGTCTTCAATGGGTCTTCAGTTGCGTGAGAAAGATGAGAGCAGACAGGAGAGAGATGTTCTCAGTCCAAGAGCAAAGAGATTTCTCAGAGTTTAAAACTCTGTGGCAAGTTCAAATTCAAAAAACTCCCAGCAGCCAGTTAGTCATGTGATGAAACTGGTCTGACCATGTCTGTTTGAGCTCCTCCACCCTCAACATCTGGTAATCAAAAATCCATTGTGGATTAAATTGGAGCATGGAATGGTCCTTTGTCCCTTTTAAGCACTGTCTGTAAATTTGCAAATGTCTTTCCAGTCAAGGGGTCAGGTGTTGCTTTCTTTTAAAAACCAAGTTCTTTCTTTAACAGTTTAAAAATCAATGTTCATGGGGCGAAATTAATTTTGTGTCTCCTTCTTGGTGGGTGGGGCCCTGCATGACAATGCATAACTATCTCACTAGCCACTTCTCAGGACCTGGGGACTTGTCAACCCGCAGCTCCAACAATTTGCTCAGTACTACTTCCCTGGTGGTTATACTTTTCTTGAGTTCCTCCCTCCATTCCATTTTCTGATTTACAGCTATTTATGGGATGTTACTTATATCCTCTATGGTGAAGACTGATGCAAAATACCTGTTCAGTTCATCTGCCAGCTCCTTATTTTCCTTTATTAATTCCCCAGACTCACTTTCTATAGGACCAACGCTCACTTTGTTATCTTTTTTAAATAGCTATCGAAATTCTTACTATCTCTTTTTATATTTCTAGCCAGCTTTGTCTCTAATTTTTCCCTCCCTTTAATCTTTTAGTCGTTCTTTGTTGCTCTTTATATTCTGTCCAATTTTCTGACCTGCCACCCATCCTTGTGCAATTATATGCCTTTTCTTTAAGTTTGATGCTATCTTTAACTTTTTGAGTTAACCACAGATGGGTCCTCCCCTTGGAATATTTCTTTCTCGTTGGAATGTATCTATTCTGTGTATTCTGAAATATCCCCTTAAATGTCTGCCCCTGCATCTCTATTGACCTATGCCTTAATCTACTTTGCCAGTTCACTTTTGCTAGTTCTGCTTTCATGCCCTCATAATTGCCCTTATTTAAGTTTAAAATCCTGGTCTTGAACCCACTCTTCTCTCCCTCAAACTGAATGTAAAATTCAATCATATTATGATCACTGCTGCTTAGGAGGTCACTAGGAGGTCATGAATTAAGCCTATCTGGTTGCACAATACCAAGTCTAAAATAGCCTGCTCTCTGTTTGGCACCAGAACGTGCTGTTCTAAGAAACTATCCTGAAAACATTGTATGAACTCCTCATCTAGGCTACCTTTGCCCATCTGATTTTTCCAGTCTATTTGTAGATTAAAATCCCCCATGATTATCACTGTACCTTTCTGACAAGCAACCATGACTTCTTTTATACCCTGTCCTACCATGTGGGTACTGTTTGGGGGCCTGAACACCACTCCCACAAGTGACTTCTTGCCTTTATCATTTCTCATCTTGACCCAAACTGCTTCTACCTCCTGTTTTCCCGAACTTAGGTCATCCCTCTCTATTGTGCTAATAGCATCATTAATTAACAGAGCCATCCCTCCATCTTTTCCTAACTTGCTGTTCTTCCTAAATGTCATTTACCCTTCAATATTCAGATCCCAATCTATATCTTCCTGCAGCCATGTCTCTATTAACAGCTATCAGATCGTACTTATTTATTTCTATTTGCACTTTCAGTTCATCTGTTTTGTTTCGAATGTTACGGGCATTCAGATACAGAGCCTTTAGTTTTGTCCTTTTGTTATTTTTGTAACCGCTAGCCTTGTCTGCTGATGTACTCTTAGATTTGTACCCACCTGTCCCTTCCTGTTACGTTCTGTTTATCTTTTCCCATATTAATACCTTTCTCTCCTGTCTTGTCTCTTTTATTTACCCTATCTTCCCAAATTTGATCCCTTGCCCTCAATATTTAGTTTAAAACCCTTTCTACTTCCCTAGTTATGTGGCTTGCTAGAACACTGGTCCCAATATGGTTCACATGTAGATCGTCCCAACGGTACAGCCCCCACTTTCCCCAGTACTGGTGCCAGTGCCTCACGAACCAGAACCTACTTCTACCACACCAGTCTTTGAGCCACGCATTCATTTCTCTAATCTTAATGTTGCAATGTTGGAGGTGCCGTTAAACCAAAGCCCCATCTGCCCCCTGAGGTGGATGTAAAAGACCCATGGCGCTATTGGAAGAAGAGCAGAAGAGTTATCCCTGGTGTCCTGGCCAATAGTTATCCCACAACCAATACCTTAAAAAAAAAACAATCTGGCCATTATTACATTGCTGTTTGTGGGAGCTTGCTATACGCAAATTGGCCGCCATGTTTCCTGCATTACAACAGTGACCACACTTCAAAAGTACTTCATTAGTTGTAAAGCACTTTGGGATGTCCAAAGGTCATGAAAGAGGCTATATAAATGCAAGTCTGTCTGTCTTTCTGTGTGGTGAGTGATCTTGGTCTTCTGTACTCCTACTTGTCCTAGCTGTGGGTTGCAGTCCCAACAAGTGCCAGGTATCCTAGTGTAGCTCACTAACATGGCCAGTCCTGAGCTGTGAGCCAAGCCAACAAGTGTAGGCAGGCTATTTAGTCATGAGGGCTATCACAGCCAAACCTGATTACATCCCCGGTCTCCCTCCACCCTCGGGCACTTCACAGATGGAAGTCATAGATTATTATGAAGCCTCTGCAAATTTTTCCTTTTCATGTATATATCCAACTGGGTGATGGTGCAGTGTGAGGCCTGCTGGTAGTGTCTCAGTTCCTGCTCCAACAGAGGCCTGCAAACTGAGCAAAGAGTCAGAGGATCAAGGTTGGGATCCTTTCTGGTTTCTATTGCTTAGTGTCACATGACGGGGGTCTGATGGGGGGAGTCCTTAAACACACTTCTAACACTGAGCAATCTGAAGTAGAGGAAGCAGGCAGAGTATCTTAACATTAGTGATATACATAAATGATTTGGAGGAAAGTATAGGTGGTCTGATTAGCAAGTTTGCAGACGACACTAAGATTGGTGGAGTAGCAGATAGTGAAGGGGACTGTCAGAGAATACAGCAGAATATAGATAGATTGGAGAGTTGGGCAGAGAAATGGCAGATGGAGTTCAATCAGGGCAAATGCGAGGTGATGCATTTTGGAAGATCCAATTCAAGAGTGAACTATACAGTAAATGGAAAAGTCCTGGGGAAAATTGATGTACAGAGAGATTTGGGTGTTCAGGTCCATTGTTCCCTGAAGGTGGCAACGCAGGTCAATAGAGTGGTGAAGAAGGCATACGGCATGCTTTCCTTCATCGGACGGGGTATTGAGTACAAGAGTTGGCAGATCATGTTACAGTTGTACAGGACTTTGGTTCGGCCACATTTGGAATACTGCGTGCAGTTCTGGTCGCCACATTACCAAAAGGATGTAGATGCTTTGGAGAGGGTGCAGAGGAGGTTCACCAGGATGTTGCCTGGTATGGAGGGCGCTAGCTATGAAGAGAGGTTGAGTAGATTAGGATTATTTTCATTAGAAAGACGGAGGTTGAGTGGGGATCTGATTGAGGTGTACAAGATCATGAGGGGTATAGACAGGGTGGATAGCAAGAAGCTTTTTCCCAGAGTGGGGGATTCAATTACTAGGGGTCACGAGTTCAAAGTGAGAGGGGAAAAGTTTAGGTGGGATATGCGTGGAAAGTTCTTTACGCAGAGGGTGGTGGGTGCCTGGAATGCGTTGCCAGAGGAGGTGGTAGACTCGGGCACGATAGCATCTTTTAAGATGTATCTTGACAGATACATGAATGGGCAGGAAGCAAAGAGATACAGACCCTTAGAAAATAGGCGACATGTTTAGATAGAGGATCTGGATCGGCGCAGGCTTGGAGGGCCGAAGGGCCTGTTCCTGTGCTGTAATTTTCTTTGTTCTTTGTATTCCCTGTGCTTGCTGACTTACATTCAGCTCCCGGTCCACCAATACCTCAAGTTTTAAATTCTCACCCTCATGTTCAAATCCCTCCAAGCCCTCACCCCTCCCTGTCTCTGAAACCTCTTCCAGCTGTACAACTCTCTGAGAACTCCACGTTCCTCCAACTCTGATCACTTCCTACTTTCTTCGCACTATGATTGGTGGCTGTGTCTTCAGCTGCCTGAGCCCAAAGTCCTGGATTTCACTTCTTAAATCTTTCTTCCTCTCACTGCTCCTTTAAGATGCCCCTGAGAACCTACATGTCCTAATGTCTCCTTTCATGGCTCAGTGCCAATTCTTGTCTAATTCTGCTCCAGTGAAGTCCCTTGTTCGCGAAGTTAAGATGCTATATAAATACAAGTTATTCTTGTCGATCCAACCAGTCTGAGTCCTAAAGCTCCTCCCTGAATCCACCAACTGGGGAAAGGGCAAGGCATGTAGGATTAAAGAGCTGACACAGGCACGATGGACCGAATGGCCTCCATCAGTGATGTATCATTTTATGAAATGATCCACACTGCAATATAAAACCCATCCAGTGGGTGAGTGAGAAAAATGGAAGAGATCATGGAAAACTCCAGCTCATGCAAGCTACTTTTTACAATGAGACCTCTTACAGTTGTAGACTCTGAATTACATCAAAGCACCCCCCGCACCCCGAACCCCACACCCCACACCGACCGTTTCCATTTATAAAGAGCAGCATTAAAACATGCTAATTTGACAGATTTACAACTTGGCTTTAGTTCTCCATGTATTACAAAACTTTTATAATGAATCAATCAGTTGAATGAGTTGGAATTATTATATTTTTGGAAGGGCTGCCGCTGGATCTATAAGCTCTGCTCTGTGAGCTTACCCATCTGACACTGACCTCCTAGGGAGTAGCACCCCCCTTGTGTAGTCACCGTGTGGGTGAATCCTAGCATCTTCACCACCTTATAGACTGTCCCATTATCTGCCTGTCTCTTTAGCCTCAAAATGACAGTTGGGCACGAGTGTACAACTGCTCACCACTTTTATACAAAATTTCTTTCCCTTAAACTCCGTAGTTTTTACAGGGGTGGAAGCCCAATTTAAAATCAGCAGGCTAATAGCTCAGTTAAAATAGTAAGCGAGAGGGATTTCACACAGGCACATGGAAGCTTTCTGGGATGTTAAGATAGAATTCTGGGGCTTTGTTACTTGGCAATCCCCTTCGGTAGAAAACCCAATTGTTTTGCTAGAGAATGAGAGTAAACAAGATTGCCATGGTGGCAGAGCTATCCCACTATTTGTAGCAATGGGGAAAGCCCTTTGATAAATGAGAGAGAGGTTAAACACTCAGATCATGAGATCGTCATAGGACACAATGGGGCTGTACTCTATAGAGTGCAGTATAACTGGGTTGAATAGTGGAGGTGGGCATGTATATTTTGGGGAACGAGGGAGTACTTATACAGAACTTTCCCTTAGAAAATTAAATAGATGCCACAGAATGTTCAAAGGCTTTTTTTCATCCCATGTTTTATACTGCTTCAAAATATTTTGCCGCCTCAAAATAAGTAAGTCTTAAGTACACCGTAGAACATCTGTGTCATACATGTCAGTTAGTCTGCAATAAATGTGCTTAAGAATGAGGAGCAGGTGGCCTCTGATGTAATTTATAGTGCTGTAAAACAGGAAACTAAAAGCTGGTTACTTGACCTAATGTAAAGCGTGGATCGTGTGTGTGTTTTTTTGTTTGTTAATCCTGCTGGGCCCTGCAGGGGCAAGTCTGCCTTCTGGAGAGTACGGCCTACTGTCAAGGAACAGCTGTTTCCCAGTTTCAGTGAGATTCCTGTGTAAAATCTAATCCTGCAGGCATTGTTGACTCTGAGTTTGATAGGCTTAGCAGACCACACTAGCTGGCATTTACCATTGGTACAGATGCCAGGGCAGGCAGAGATCGAGCTTTTGTTCTACAACAGTATTAGCATTGCCAACTCTAGTTGGACGCATTCCTGGAGGCGTCATCACATGAACCCCTGCCCCCAACCGCCTCACCCAGTTCACATAGCCCCCACACTCCCAACATGTCCATCCTCACGACTTTCCCACAGCCAATTGGAAAGCAAAGAGACTCTTCATTACCCAGTGAGATGATTGTTGTCAGTCAGTTAAAGAGCCTTTTTCCTAATATTTTTGATAATTAATAAAAGTGTTTGAAGAAACCTCTTTTTAAATAGGCAACATTTATTGAGCCTATGATTTTTCTCCTGGACTGCTCACGGCAATGGCCTGAAGGTTCAGTTTTAATTGCTCGAGACTCCAGGGCAATCCTGGAGGGTTGGCAACCCTAGTCAACGGCTACCTTGGGTCATGTGCCAATGGCAATTGGATGGTGGGGGGGGGGGGGGGGAACAGAAATTTCCTCTGTTCCATCAATTCTCTCTTTTTCTCCCCCCCCCCCCGCCCCCACCCCCACCCCCGCCCCCACCCCCGAATCCACTGAGGTAGATTTTCAGCTTGCTGTCTATGTGGAAGCTGGCCTTGTAGATTGGCCATTCGAAATAGGAACTGCCTGATTTTCATTTGCACTGACGGGGCCTCGGTTAAACACCTCATCAGTAAGATGGCACCTTTGATAGTGCAGCGTTCCTAACCACTCTCTGCTTTAAAACGTTTTTTCCTCATGTCGCTGTTGCTTCTTTTGTCACTCACCTTAAATCGATGTCCTCTGGTTCTCGACCCTTCTGCCAGTGGGAACAGTTTCTCCCCATCTACACTGTCCAGACCCCTCATGATTTTGAACACCTCTATCAAATCTCCTCTCAACCTTCTCTTCTCATGGAGAACAACCCCAGCTTCTCCAATCTGTCCACATAACCAATGTCCCTCATTCCTGGAACCATTTTCATAAATCTTTTCTGCACCCTCTCCAATGCCGTCACCTCCTTCCTAAGTGTGGTGCCCAGAATTAGACACGATACTTCAGTTGAGGCTGAACCAATGTTTAATAAATATTCATCATAATTTTCTTACTTTTGTAATCTATGCCTTTATTTATCATGCCCAGGTTTCCGTATGTCTTTTTAACCACTTTCTCAAACTGCCCTGCCACCTTCAACGATTACCCCCAAGTCTCTCTGTTCCTGCAGCCCTTTAGAATTGTATCTTTTATTTTATATTGCCATTCCTCATTCTTCCTACCAAAATGACTTCACACTTCTCTGCATTAAATCTCATCTGTCTACCTATTCCAGCAGCCTGCCCATGTCCTCTTGTAGTCTATCACTTTCTTCCTCACAGTTCACAATACTTCCAAGTTTTGTGTCATCTGCAAATTTTGAAATTCTGAATACACCCAAGTCTAGGTCAATAGTATATATTGAGAAAAGCAGTGATCCTCACAATGACCCCTGGGAATCCCACTGTATACCTTCCTCCAGTCCAAAATACAACTGTTAACCTCAACTCTATTTCCTGTCATTCAGCCAGCTTCGTATCCATGCTATCATTATCCCTTTTATTCCATGGGCTTTGACTTTGCTGAAAAGCCTGTGTCTTTATCTCACACCTTTTGGAAGTCCATACACATCAATCATATTACCCTCATTAACTCTCTCTGTTACCTCATCAAAAAGCATTAACAAATCAATGCTGGCTTTCCTTAATTAATCTACACTTGTCCAAGTGACTATATTTCGTCGCAGATTATTGTTTCTAAAAGCTTTCTCACCATTGAGATTAAACTGACTGGCCTGTAGTTGCTAAGTTTATCCTTGCACCCTTTTTTGAACAAGCATATAACATTTGCAATTCTCCAGTCCCCCGGCACCACCCTTGAAGCTCAGGAGGGTTGGAAGATTATGACCAGTACCTCTGCAATTTCTGCCCTTACTTCTCTCAATATCCTCGGATGCATCCCGTCCATTCCTGGTGACTTATCAACTTTAAGTACAGCCAGCCTATCTAATACCTCCTCTTTATCAAATTTTAGCCCGTCCCGTATCTCAACTACATCCTCTTTCACTATGGCTTGGGCAGCATCTTCTTCCTTGGTAAAGACCGATGCAAAGTACTCATTTAGTACCTCAGTCATGCCCTCAGCCTCCATGTGTAAATCCCTTTTTTGATCCCTAATGGGCCCCACTCCTTCACTTACCACCGTTTTACTATTTATATGCGCTTAGAAGATTTTTGGATTCCCTTTTATGTTGGTTTCCAGTCTCTTCTCATACTCTCTCTCTTTGCCTATCATTTCTTTTCTCACTTGCCCTGTGAATTTTCTATATTCAGCCTGGTTCTTACTTGTATTCTCAGCCTCACATCTGTCATATGCCCCCTTTTTCTGCTTCATCTTACAATATATCTCTCTTGTCATCCGGGAACCCTTCTTTGGTTGCGTTGCATTTCCCCTTCGCGGGAATGTACCTTGACTGTACCCGAACCATCTCCTCTTTAAAAGCAGCCCACCATTCTGTTGCGGTTTTGCCTGCCAATTTTTGATTCCAAATTACCCAGGACTCATCTGTTCTCCTACCCCATTGAAATTGGCCCTCCTCCAATTAAGTATTTTTTTTCTCTAGATTGCTTCATGTCCTTTTAAGCCCCTTTTTTAAAAAAAAAAATCCTTCATTTCTAAAGCTACTATTTATTTTACATCTATGCTGGGTAAGAAAGATGAACAAGCAGCATTGACACAATTAAGAAGGGGTTCGATAGAGTAGATCTAAAGATGATGTTTTCACTTGTGGAAGTGTCCAAATCTAGGGGTTAGAAATAGGAGATAGTGCCTAATAAATCCAATAAGGAATTTCTGAGAAACCTCTTTACCGAGAGAGTGATGAGAATGTGGAACTCGCTACCACCTGGAGTGATTAAGGTGAATAGCATAAATTAATTTAAGGGGAAGTTAGATCATTTACATGAGGGTGAAAGGAACAGAAGGATATGTCAATGGGTTAGACGAAGTAAAGTGGGAGGAAGGTTGTGTGGGGATAAACAACCGCATGGTCCAGTTGGGCTGAATGGCCTCTTTCTGTGCTGTAACTTCTTATGTAAGTACTCGTCTGGTTGACTGAGGCAGGAATATTAACTGAGGGAGTTTGTCAAGGGAGGAGAGACTACAGAGAAAATGTAACTTCAACGGAATATGAAGCTGTCTTTTCCTCTATGTTGGAGTGCAGGAAGGTGGACCCCCTAAGGCTCCAGACACCAAACCAGTGTTGATCCAGGAGACTGGAACATACTGCAGGCTTGAGCTGAACACTTGCATGAATGTGAGGGGGTGAATATGCAGACTGTCGCCCCCCATTCCACCTCCATTCCTGGAGAAATGAAGCATCAGGAATGCTGTCATGAGGGGCAGAAAAAGGAAAGGAGTGAAAAATAATTCTATTAATGAAAGGAACTGGACAATACTTTAAAAATAAATGTGCCGGTAATTGCTCTGAGTTAATTGGAATATGACATATCCTGGGGTTATTCATATTTCCACTCCCCTTCCTCTCTATGTATTGGAGAGGAGTTGATGAAAGGGTTGACACACAGGAACTGCCTCCAGCATTGCAGCTAGGAAGAACAGTATCCTTAATGAGAGACGCTAATTAACCCTTTCTCTCTTGAGTGTGCTTCTTTGCTTTCTGAGTTAACCCATATTAATTTCTTTATCCCCTGTTCCCTTGTTCTGCCACTTGCCTCATCCTCCTCTCCTGAAGACATTTAAGGGGAACATTCACGCAGACTGGGACAGAATAATTTTTGAGGAAGTGGGGGTAGGATGTTCTTTTCAGACCCACCAGGCTCATGTTGGGGGAAGGCTGCACTTCTGCCTCTCATGGCCCTCATTTCAAGCACAAACTTAAAACAAAGTGAGGGTTTGATGTTCTTCTGCTGTGCTG